>NC_139846.1:20835107-21252607 GCF_963691815.1 Echiichthys vipera | reverse complement strand
AGCTCACCACTATGGTAACGGCCACCAATTTGCAGGTACCATGCTATTGGCATATCCATGGTAATGGCACTTGGAGCTGGTTGTTAAAAGTCCATTTGGGAGGATTCATGCAGACCACATTGATGTGCTGTTTGACGTCTGAGCTTCAGGAAAACAACTGCGCGGCATCTGGACCAAAATCCATTTATTAACAACATATCAACAGTCACAACTGCACACCCTATGGACTATTAGAAAGTGTCAATGTAATTCATTGCCACTTCATTAATTATTTATGAACATTTATAAATTTTCTGGCTGATAACACATTTATGACTGCAGACAATCCCTAAATTCTTCTTATTAAAAGGCATATAACTAATCCATAGCATCAGTATATAAATTATTTACCACTGATGATCCACTGGTTACAGCTTACTGATACAAAGCCTAATTAAATAATACATATTAGAAAGTAGTGCGGCTAAATGAAAATATTTATAATATACTTTCATGAGAGTATTCACCACTGATAATAACTGTGTCTTTTCTTTGTGTGAATCCATCATTTATTCATTTTTTTAAATTCTTTGATTGTTCTGTTAAATGGACGTGTACTTTTCAGTAAGCACTTTAATGCCACTTCTCCATTAAGCACTCAGTAATGAATGATTAGATGCTACTCTCTTGCTTGCTTGACAAATTAATTAATTAATTAATTAATTAATTAATTAATTAATACTAAGTAATGCTATGTCAGATCCTTGTTTCAAGCAGTGTTATTAAAGATAAAAAGGATCTAATGTGGGGGTGCCGGGCTCCAAATCTCTTGCAGTTAATTGTGTGTGAATAATATGCTGCCAAATAATGTTGCAAGTCTAACTTGCTTGTTTATAATAACAGGGACTAAGCATTACTGCTATTTATCTGAGATGCGCTAATGTTTAAAGGCATTAAGCATCACAAATACTTGCTAATATTCTTACTGTTGTGTCACAATTGCTATTATTGAAATTAAACTATAAATCTAATTCCCAGTCCTTATTCAGTCACTTCCTGTCAATTTTCTTCCAAAATAACACACCAGCACTTTAAAATGTGGCCATACCTCTTTAGATGAAGAACTCATAGAAGAAATCATACTTAGCCTAATTTCTGCTAATGATAGACTAACAAGAAAAGCAGACGAGTGACTAAGTGGCGCTCACATCAGCTTCTCATTAGTGGTCAGTACCCGCCCTTCGCTCTATACGATGGTTTTCACAACTGTTTAGTACACTAATAGGTGGAGAGTCCTCACATTAGGCACTTCACTGGAGTTGTTTCCATCTGCTCTGAACATTAATATCAAACTTGTATTACCAAATAAATGATCAACATACTTCATCTGAAGATGCCTTTTATTTGTATCTTTGGAAAGGGATGGCTGTGAGACAAAGACTAGACAAAACCTTGTTTACAGTACATCACTGTCTTGCTGTAATAGTGCACTCACATAACTTGCAAGAAACTGATGTTGCTTCAGAGGGCTGCTTGTGAGGCTGCTGGTTAACCCTTTACAGCACGGCTGTGATGTAGATCTGACTGGTATAGGAAAAGAGTTGTTTCAGATTCTGGGTCACAACACAGATATTGACTTTTTCTTTTTAAGGCCTTGCTGTTTATTCATTTTTTTCCTAAAACAGCAAATTACAGAAGCAGTATTGAAAATAAAAGTCCTATTTTCTTGTTCTTGTAAAAAACAAAACAAAATCTGCACAAAATTTGAATGACCGTACAAAACGAAGCGTTAATATGTCATGTAAATGGTAGAGGGACATTACTGTTTTTTTCAATAATGAAAACTTCTCAATATTTTACATTTCAGAATTATATCACATAATCTGAAACTATAGATATATATATATATAAAAAAGATGAAAGAAATGAACACCTGTTTTTTGTGTTTTTGACTTTCTTCTGTGTTTTTTTTTGCAAATGAACGCTATAAACACATAAACCTCTTAAATATATTTATCAGTGCAACATTGTTTGTTTTGAGTCCACGCTACAGTATCCTTTTTCTCTAGTTGAGCAGACGTCGCTGGAGCTACGGTCCTCCGTACAGTAGCCGTGAGTGCAGACGGAAAGGTGTAGAGGTTGTGGGAGGTCAAATCTGAAATGAACAAGCTGAGAATGTGTTCACCACTGCACGACATACAAAGCACATTGATGTAAAAGATGTCACCTTTCTCAGGATCAAGTTTTTGATTGTTTGATTTAAGAAAAAAAAACAACAAGTTCCAGTCCCATGGGCCCTTGCGCCCTGTTACTGTCAGTTCACTCAGAGTCCCTTCCCCCTGGAGTGTATAGGGGTGGGATTGTCCCATCCATCCATCTGCAAACAAAAGTCTCAGTAGAGATTTGAAGAGTTCACATTGAGGTGACATTTGCACTTCTGTCAAGATGAAAAAGAGATAGAAAAACCCATTGCTCTTCTCTACAAGCGTCCTATCATTCCCCCTCCGGATTGTCTCTCCGGGGGCTCAGACAGGGCAAAGCAGGTAGTCAGATTTTTCGTGAGTGATGACCATCGGTGAACTGAGGTCTTATAATATTTTGTGTGTAAGTGAGAACCCCCAGCAAACAAGAAGGGTCAACCATCCTTTGGTAAAGCCACGGAGGGGAGGCCAGGTGACCTGATTCAGGTGATGCCACTCAATCCCCCGCTGTACCAGTGTCCCGTCCTAATGACATCAGCTCTGACATCACAACGTTATGGCTGCTACACGTGAAACACGTAAAAACTCTTTGCGGTCCAGAGAGGCCTTAAGCTACAATACAGCATGTGAACAATACAAACTTGGTTTATCAAGAGACAAATGTGTCCAGCTAAAGTAATGATAGCACCATTCTTCAGTTAGTGTGTTTACCCCTCTTCTAATAGGCTCCTATCATGTGGGGAATCAGAAACAAAGTGCATTCAAGCTGCATTGTCCAGATAGCACTTCTTCAGTAAACAATCCACAGTGACGTTTGGACGTGACAAGCTAGCCTAGGTCTAAGCTAAAGCAAAGCAATCATGATTGTTGTTGGGTTTTTTTTTTTTTTTGGTATGCTGGCAAACACTTTGTATATTTTACCTCTGCCAGTGTTCCACGTGAACATGTTCTGGTGACCAGTCACAGCAAAGATATGATGAAGATATGAGCGATTAGTTGAGAAAGAGTTCATCATGCCAGCTGTTTTTTTTTGTTTGTTACCTTTTGATTCATTCGTCCTGTGTTGAGATTTCGTGAAGTGGGTGTTTCGATGACAGTTGGCTTGAATGCACATTGAAATCGCTGTAATATCACACAAGTCTTACTCATCTGAGCAAAGTAATCTGAAATTAAAAAACAAAACACTGCACCTTCCACAAAACAGTTAGAAGATTGTATTTACACACACACGAACCCGTGAAAAAAAAGGGATACTGCAGCTTTTTTCCTTTTTTACTTTCTTTTAAAAAGGGCAATAAAATATATTAAAACTTATTTACAGTGTGTGGTTTCTGGACAGAAAGCAACAAAAAGAAAACAAAGCGCTGTGATAGACTGTTATCCTCCTTATTTAGAAGAAAATGTGCCCCTGTTTCCTGTCATCATAACGTAAGCCAAGTACAGTAAAAAACACCCAGATCAACAGAGGAGGCCAACCAAAATGTACTAAAGGCACTGTCAGAACCATACATTGCCATGAATGAGACCCTCACTTTAGAGTGGTTGAGGTCAAAGGGGAAAGGGTACATGTTTCGGGATCATGGGTTATGGACACACCCTGTATGCCACACCACGGGGTAAATCTACAGTTTTACCAGATATGGTTCATTTAGGATTTTGATACGTCTCTTTCAAAACTTGAAAATAAACAACAGCCTTCATGAACTGAGAATCAAAAAAAGAGCTTTTCTTTCCCAGAAAACGATAAATACTTTAAACATTATTAATAAATTGGTCTCAACACCAGCATCCGATTGTAAAAATGAATGAAAATGAAAATAGAAAATTAAAATATCATCTAAATCATCTGTACATATTTTTTTTCTGTATTGTATTTGTACACAGTGTCCCCTACTGGTAGGTTCTTTTTACTGCAGCTCCTGAGAAAAGCGTGGATCAGTCCAAACCTCCCATTGGTTCCTGAACATGTCCCTCATCCAGCGAGTAGAGGGTGTTGGCTGTCCTTTGAGTCTGCCTACTCGTGGATATACGAGAGGATATGCCTACAGCCAGTCTTGTGCACGCTCTGCGAGCTCTGCATGTCATACAGTCACACGAATGCACTAAAGTCTCATCTCACGCCTCTGAATATGAGCTCTGTACATTGAGTTTGTCCTTCTTTAGCTTGACACCGTCCACTAGCTCAAAGTTATAGTTCTCCAGGGCTGATAAGTTCCTGTCCGACATGCCTCCGTGCGAGCAGGCACAGTACAAGACCACGCCGCAGATGGCCCCAAGGAAGACCCCCAGGGCAGACATGGCGATGATGGTGATGAGGATGGGGTCGAGTGTCTTCAGCATGTTGCCTGCTCCACTGATCTGGTTGGTCTCCACAAAGTCTGGGTATTCAGTAATTTCCTCAACTGGAGACAGAAGAAGAAGAAGAAGGAGAGAGGAGAGTGAGATGTGAGTTATAATATAAACTATGGAGGGTCTGGAGGGTGAGCAAATAGTTCTCAAAAGGGATAACGCTATTTGCACTTACGGATTTCATTGAGGCGATCCTCTGGTAGCATCGGCTCAGTGGGCACATCAGGATCTGGAAACGAGAATTTAATGAAATCAAGTGACAGAAGAAAAGTGTGCTGGCATATTTCAGATGCAGAACTGAATGAATTATAACTATGAACACTAAAAGCCTCACCTTTACAGTCCGTCATGCTGAATCCATTGAGAACTTTAATGTCATCCACGGCAATGTCTCCCCAGCTCTTTTTCTCCACCACAGATTCGATCACCACCTTGAAACAAAAATTACAGAGTGACTTCCTGGAACCTTTTCTTGAATGCCACAATGGAAATGTATAGTGGAAAATTGCCAACAAAGTGACAGATCAATTTTGATTTACCTGATAGGGTTTGTTGGCACGGGGCACAGGGACACGACCTTCCCTCCAGCGGTTGCCTTGGTGACCGCTGATCCTCCACAGCAGGACATCCGCCAGTCCTTCTTCTGTCTGTTTGCGCTGTCTGATATGCAGTGTTCCGATGTGTGACCCGAACATATGGTACCAAAAAGACACACACAGGTCTGAGTCTGGGGAGCTGACCATGGGACTGACCAGCCGAGCCACCTCGGTCTCTGGGGGACTTGTCGCCAAGGTGTAGATGAAGTTCCCTGACCCACCTGTTTGATAAAATAATTATATCATTAGCACACAAAAACTCAGTGGCTTTCAGTATGTACTGTGTCAGAATGTTTCACATTTCTTGTAAGGCCCAATTAAACAGTATCCAACAGGGTCCTCACCTGTGTGGTCCATGTTAGGTCCAGTGTTGAGGGTAGGGGTGCCACTGGACTGGATCTGCCACCTAGAACCAGTGTCCTCTGATGTCCAGCTGCAGAAGGAAGGGTCATTGGCCCAGCCAAAGTCGCAGGCAAACCACAGAAAAGCTGCAAATGTTTTGAAGAAAGGTCAAGATCATGTGTCAGGAGATCGCATTTAATCATCCTCCTTATTACAGAAAGGAGAAATCGCAGAGAGCCCTGGGCTTTGACCGAACAATGACCTGGGGGCTTGTCATGATATGACTGCAGGCTACACTTTGTGCTTCATTCACTCATCCTAATCAGCTACAAGCACTAGAGGGCGGCAAAGAACTGTGGGATGTATGTTTCGAGTCCCATAGTTGAGGGAGATAAAAACAGCTAGCTCAGGAGGAAGAACAGACTGATACATTAAAAAAGAGTGAGTCGACAGCATAGATCTCATGTAGACCTTATCTCTTGGCTAGAGTTAATGATCTCTTCTAATGAATGTATAAAAGAGGTATCGAGGGACACTGAGAACAGATACATTACAAAGACAGGGACAGGGCAAGAGGAAGATGGGATCTGGACATGTTGTCCAGTTGAGAAAGCAACATTCATAGCAACCCGCAGAGAGCTCAGGATTTTAATGAGAACAGGGACTTGAGGTTTGAAGACAGCTATGGTAACAGTGCTGGGGCCCCATTCCAACAATGCAGTCCCCCATGAACACACGCCGTGCTGAAGGAGCCTCAGTAGAGGCAAGAGAAAGCGTGGGAGCTCAGGATTTAGTGTTTTTTAAATTGGATAAAGAAAGACTTCCAAGGAACACAAGGGAGCGAGATGTTTGGGATGTGTGCCACGGCCTTAAACTCCAGCATGAGATGCCTTTAGAGATACAGCGAGGCGGCTCTCCAAATGACAGAATATATGAGCCAATATTCCCTTTAATAATGGGAAGGTTTTAACTAGCTTCTAAAGGCAACTACTCTATTTACCCATTAAGTACAAAGGATGGAATTCCCATGTGGGACCACATTTCAGACGCCAAGCCACTTTTTTTTCGTCGAGACATCCCATTCCCAATTAAAATGGCTTTGGCTATTTTTTTCCATTCTTGGGAGGCTTTAAGGCTACCAACAAGCTCTGGATAAGATGAGCCGCCACATGACTCACTTGGCCAATCGACGAAAAGAAAAAGAGACTTTTTCTTGCCGAATGCCAACGGAAACTATATCTTCAGAGATTAGAGTGCACAGCACGCACACACCAAAACAGACGCAGACACACGTGCAAATACACAACTGATTAGGATGCATGGTTTGAGACTCTTGAAATGAGAAGTCCGACCCATCAGAAATGTACTTATGATTATACATAAGCAAATATGCATAAACACACACACACACCTGCAACTCAGCTCTCATCTATTATAGCTGGTGTCCCGGCAGACTGCAGACAGACCACAGAGCCAGCTGATAGAGTGAAAGGGGTCTGGGTGGAGCCTATGGCCCATTAGCCAAGGTCAGACTGGGGCGCAGCCTCTCAGCTGGTTGCTGCCTCATCAACCTGCTATAGGAAACAGCACTGTGTGTGTGTGTGTGTGTGTGTGTGTGTGTGTGTGTGTGTGTGGGTGGGTGCGTGTGATTGTGTCTGTGCATATGACCCCAAAGCACACCACATTTCCTCTGGTCATTTGCATTGTGCTCCCCTGTTTTGTGCTGTGCTGTGTATGTGTGTGTGTGTGTGTGTGTGTGTGTGTGTGTGTGTGTGTGTGTGTGTGTGTGTGTGTGTGTGTGTGTGTGTGTGTGTGTGTGTGTGTGTCTGTGTCTGTGTCTGTGTGTGTGTTTTAAGTGTGGCAGTGTCAGCCTAGTGATTAGTGATTATGCTGAGAAGGCAGCAACAGAGCGCCAGTGCTAATCATCAGCTAGCCCTGCATCACCCAACCTCCCTCACCCTGTCAGCAGGAGCCTCTCAGGGCCATATCATCAGCTTTAATAACAGACATGCATCAGAGGAGAGAGGCCGCCTTGAGCTGGCAATCATTAGCTAAGGTACGCATCTTGATAAATCTATGGAAATGAATTCAACAAAAACCTTGAGCAATAAAGTATTTACTCTGTGTTTCAACATTCTTGCACGTAATCCATTCAGACGTCGAGTACAGTGCTTGGTGAGATGTGTAATCGTTGATGGAAAAAAAGAAAGAATATATAATATTTTTTGCTCACCTGGGATTGTATCCACTTCAACAGTAGTGGTCACTGGCACCGTGGTACCACCTGTCACAACACAACACATAAGCATTGTTAGCCTAGCCTGGCACCACTTACAGTAAGAATTCCAATATGTTATTTCCGTGGCCCAGGAAAGTTCAAACAATATGTGCTGCTTCTCTCTCAAAGCCAGAAATCAGAAGTCTTAGACTTGTGATGCCATTAAGTATAAAGTGTGATGGTCTACTCCATAGAGAATGAATAGGAGATTGATTTTTTTCTTTTCTCTATTAAACCGAACATTCTCCACAGTGCTCTCAGTATTGCCAAATCTTTCCCAATTCGTTGTTTATCTAGCAGCTCCACACTTTATACTTGATGACATCACAAAATGTAAGTCTTAGCACTCTAGGTTTTGGATTTGAGGGAGAGTTGTTGACTGTCTTAGACCAAAGGAATAACATATACAAATTTAGAAAATGGCCGTACTTCCCCTTTAAGTTTCTTTTCAAAAAGCAATCATGCACTAATGTAACCATGCTAGCTAAATCTAGCCAATCAACACATGCCTTGTCTTCCTCATTCTTATAAGTGCTCTCTCTCGATATATCTACCATGGCGTACTTGTGAAACACCTCACTGAGATGGTACCATGCTCATCATCGGAGACTGCTGGTTAATAGGGAGTGCAGGCAGCAGTGCGTGTTCAGAAAGTTAATGGGTTAGTGGGGAATGAGGCCAAGAGAAGTGAGTGAAAAAAAGGTGGAGGAGGACAAGGCAGGTGAGATAGAAAGGACATAGAAAGGCAGAGCAGCGCTGGCTCTTGGTAGATTTAGAGGAAGGTGTACGAGTATGCGCACATTTGGCGATCTCTGAAGCAAGTACGACAATCCTCTAATGTGAGTTTGCAGAGGTGGAGGTAAGAGGGGATAGACTGAGGGGGGAGGCGAGAGCGAGAGTGCAGGTGCAGATAATTAGAGCTGTGTATACGCCTGCATGCACATGGGTGTGCACAGTAGGTGGCAGGTTAGCTCCGGTATCAAATCAAACTGTAACAGAGAGAGTTGAAGCTGGGAAAGTGGAGCAGATCGAGTGTGAGCCATGGCAGACGGAAGGGAAAGGGGGGCGGGGATTTTGCAGTCTCATGAGGGCGATGTTAGCACCTGTCACTTCGTAGTCATCACCTGTGCCGCTGTGGCAGCTCGCCTGGTCGTCGTCACACTCGTCCGATGGAGTAGTGCTCGGGACCAGCGTTGTAGGCGGGAGTGTTGGAGCTGTAGAGATGGAGAAGGAGAGAAACAGCAGAACAAATTCATGATTTGAATTACATTTAAAACCTTTGTGATTTGTTCTATGTTTTCTTTTGTGTTCAGGGAAGGTAAACTAATGGGCATCATTAGCTATTGTTGTGGGAGAAAGTCAAAGGGTCAAAGAAGAAAGATGAAGAGACAATAAGAGCGGCCGTATCCATGTGAGCCCATTTCCAAATCATTTCATTGCAAGGAAGGCTGTCTTCGAGACGCCTGCACAAACGGCTCCCGTCGGGAAGAGTGCCCATAAGGTCAGGTTATGTAGAGTTTAAATACAGATAGCGCTAGCAGCCCAGCTGGCATGACATTTACAGCAACATTTCAGAACACAAGGGTGACTTGTCCTGTGTTTTGAGTTACGCAAAGTCATAATTCTAAATTTCCGTCACACTATATTGCAGAACATTACATGCCTGTTGTTTGATCTGATCACTGTTGGATTATGTTTATCTCAAACGATACAAAGACATGAAGAGGGAAAATGCTTCATGGTTTAAAATCACATTCAGTTGATTTGGCAGACACTGTGAAGTGAATTCCTGTCAGACAACCAACGCTGAGTGTGCTCAGAGTGCTGAGACAGAAGGCGAGCTTGCATGGGGTGTAGATGCAGTCTAAAAAGGTGGATTTTCAGCCTGTTTCATGCCGAAAATAGAAAAAAAGCAAAGAAACACTGGAATATGTATTCAGAAACACAGCATGTTCTGCCCAAAGTTACGCACTGGGCCTCAATCTAGGCCTGAGCTATTAGAATCCCTCTTTTTATCATGCTATGGAGGTGTGGGTGTATAAATAGAGTTGAAGCCAAAGCACGGTGCTTAGGCGGCTAAAACTTTAAAGATGGAGAAACAGGGGACTTGGTATTGGCTATAGGCAGGGCCCTGGCTGCCATAGTGGCCTATCATTATGGCCTCACCACACTTGGATGTGGGCTTTGCCTTAGATCCAATCCACGCTCCGTCCTGCGGTGTGTGTACAATTGTGTGTGTTTACACTGACTGAGTAATGAACGGAACAAGGAGAGAGGTGGAGAGAGAGAGAGAGAGAGAGGCATAGACTGAAAGGGGAAAACTGAAGAAAAAAAAACTGAAAAATGGATGTGTACAGTATCTGTGTGTGTGTGTGTGTGTGTGTGTGTATGTATGAGTGTGTGTGTGTGTGTGTGTGTGTGTGTGTGTGTGTGTGTGTGTGTGTGTGTGTGCCACTGCTCTCGCTCTCGCTCTCTCCCTCTGCTAGATGAAATATGAGGCAGATCAGCCCCTGTCAGACTCAGGGTGGGGAAGGTCGGAGATGGGGTCAGCGCTGCGTCAGGGGAGCCTCTCACAGAAATGAGGATTTAGCCCTCCTGCTATGGCTTGCTACACACACACACACACACACACACAAACACACAACTATGCAAGTACACGCGAGTACAAGCACCTGTGTATGTGCCTGATTGTGTATACATGCCCGTAACCACATATTTGGCAGGGTGATTGCGGTTGCTCTGTGTGTGTATATGTCTGTGTGTGTTTGGCATTAACACTGAAAACAAGCATTATCATCTGACTAAAGCTCCCGGTGGGAGTCCACGAGGCTTACAACGCAATGGGCCTCCCTGAAATCCAATATGTAAATCCACTTAGGGCTAGCGCGCTACACACTCTTATATCGCTGAGCTGGTTCTGTGCTACATCAGCTTTGAGAAAGACAGATAAAGAGCTGGAAAAAAAATGGGGGTCATTTTAAAGATAGCAAAGTGTGTGCGGCCCCTTTGAAAGAAGAAAGTCATGTAGGGGTGGGGAGAAGTGCGATGGGGGCCAGGCTTCTATAATCCTACTGGACCAGGTGGGCTTTCATTTGATCCCCTCTAGAAGTGGCGAGCTATGGGGGCAGCTTTGATGTAACAGGGAAACAAGACAACTGTCCCTTGTAGGGATAAAGAGCAGGAGCTGGACAGCTGTGGGCTCAACACAGGGAGCCCCCACATCTTTAAATAACCTCGACTATGGCAAAGACATGAACGCAAGCTACTTAGAGCCATGTCATTAGCTAGGATGATAGATGGCTCACCTGTGTGCATCAAGACATGTCAGATGTCCGTGAACCAATGCACTGAGTCAAGGTGTCGTTATTGTGAGTAATTCTGTCTAGTGAACATTTCATTGCCATGGTTAAAAGCGTTACCACAGCTGGAAATACAGGAAAAAAAGGGTTCACTCTGGGTAGTAACTTTGCCACCATTAGAAATATCAGTACAACAGGGAGAAATAACATGGCCTTCTTGCATATTTAAGTGACACTTTAGACGGAACCCAGAGAATGCAATGATCTTAATAACGTTTTCAAATTTACCTTCGATCTCGCAGCCCAGGAGCTCAAGTCGCAGGCCCATGCCAGCAGGAGTGGCCCTCTCTGGGTAAATTCTGATGAAACGAGTCAGCAGGGGCTCCACCGCCCTCAGCTCAGGAGTGTCGTAGTTGCTATTCCCTTCAAATATCTGCAGAGAAAAGGAGAGAATGTGGAAAGAAGAGGGACAGAGACAGAGAGGAAGGAGTGAGTGAAAGAGACAATATAGCCGATAACGTCACTGCTGGGCGTTTGATTGATGCACTTCAAATGCAGATACCCCGAGGCAGACTTATCCCTGCCTTCTGAAAACCAGAGTTGGGGTGGCATGTGCTGGGTATGTGGTAAGAAAGACCAGTAGATGACCAGATCTCTCTCATCTTGCTGACTTCTGAAGCACAGCTGAGGCGACACACACCTCTCTCAAAAGGCTCCTTCAACTCGGCCTCAGATCCTCCTCAAGCAATGGAATAAATGAGGCAAAAGCGGAAAACGTTGGATGCAAGAGCAGCCGGCAAAGGAGGAGATAGAGGACTGATGGAAGTGGATTAATGGGTGTGATCACATGGAGGAGCCTGGTGCACCTTAGATGCTGGGAACCTCTCAGGCGAGGGGATAGAGGCGGCTAACTAGGACAGGGGGGATATGGATCCTCCTTACTCCCTTCATAAATCAACCATCAGCCCATCTGGACCAGATTTATGCCCTGTCAGGGACGCTTGTAATTGGGGACGGGCTGTTGCAGCTCTTCTTGACGGTGTGTGTGATCGCGTATGTGTTCGTATATATATATATATATATATATATATACAGTCTTTGTGTGTAAGCGTGTGCATGCATTGAGCAAAGTGTTGGCGTGTATCTCCTGTGCGTGCAGTGACTCTGGCAGATAAATCTTGGGTCAACTCTCTATGTTGCGCATTGTCTTCTCTCTCGTCCTCGTCTTTCCTCCCCTGTTTTCCCCTGTCTCCCTTCACCCCTCCTCCCTCTTCGGAGAGGTTTCACTATCCATTGAAATGGTTGAACGGTGTGCGTTGTGCAGAATACAAAGCAGGAAGAGAGAACTGGGAAAAGGCTCTGAGAGACTTGCGATGCTTATCCTAATGTGATTCAAAGCACTGCTGAAATTGACTCGCAAAGACTCCTCAATGACTCACACCGCCGGGGCGCAACGCTCTGGTGAAAATTGACTAAATGTGTCATAATTGGAATCGATGCCATGATGTATCTGAGAGACATTTTTAGAAGCGTGTATTCAAATCATCACAATGCTGAAAGTAGAAGCTATCGTCCGGTTTGTGTTAGACATTAAACCAATTCCAACCCATTTAAAGAACTTCACCTTAACATATTTCCCTCTCACACAGGTAGCACACAACAGGAGACTGTCCATGTCAGATGTGTTCTCACTTACTGGAAATACTCAGTTCGGCCGGTTTGTAATTTGGTCATAAACAACTGAGTCTCTTGCCGATACTTGAATTTTTCTGATGACGGAAGTGCCTGTTGCCTCGTTGTCTCTTCAGTTAAACATTTTCATTGCCGTCTTTTAAATTGTGTGTGAAAGGGGCTTTAAAGAAAACACATAGGTTTCTTTTCTCTAACCTTTGGCTTGTTCCCGCTGGTGTCCAACACCATCCTCCAGTCGGAGCCGTTGTTGCTGTAGCCGAGGCGGAACTTCTTCATGAAGACTTTGTTCTCCCGGTGCTTCCCTCCCTGGATGATCATCCCCTTCACCAGCTTATCCTCGCCAAGATCAACCTGCAGCCATTCGCTGGTGAAGGGCTGGGGCTGAGGCAGCAGAGTCCACCCTGTCCTGCTAGTCAGCAGGCGGGCGTTCTCTGGTACCCAGCTCCGGTCTGTATGGGACGATGCGGTGATCTGGTTGTCTGTGATCAAACCTGATACCATGCCCAGCATGCCTGAGCAGGGGTACTCTGAAAGACAAAAGGGAAAGCAAAATGTGCTTAGCTTTTGGATACAAACTAATAAAAACCTGCAGAGATGAGGCATGAGGCCAACAAAAGACTTATATCCAAAGGCTCCATAATCAGCATAATTTACCTTGCACAGGGTCTAGTTTGGTTAGTTTGATGCTCATATAGGGGCGACAGGGAAAGTGAAAGTCAAAGTGAAGAGGACAATTCCCCAAACTCTTTGTGATGTTGCTGTGATCTCTCCTTCTATTCTCTTTCTCTCTGTCTGCAGATCTCATGCATACTAATTCCTTTGCCTGAAGCGGTTGTCTCCAGGCAGCCAATTAAAAGCCTCCTCTCGGTTGGTGCTTCCACGTCCTGCATTCTGGGAGTGCTTTTTCTTTTCATCTCCCTTATCCACCCCCCCTCCCTCTATAGACTCACATATACTAACACAAAAAAACACCTTCTCTTTGTGTTTTATCTGCTGCGGTACTCATCTACCGTCTGCTCCACAGCTGTCAACATCTGTGGTGTCTTTTTAACACCTTCTTGTTTCCTGTCCACATTTTCAAACTTTCCTCTTCTACTTTTATTCTACTTCTCTGATCTCATCCTCTCTCCTGACTCTGTAGGTTTTAGCATCTCCTGTTTGTTTCAAAAGGGAGGCAGCTGTGTTCTCATTTCTTCTCATCCTTTTTTCTCCATATCAAGAGCCGAACAGGATAACAACCTGTTGCTGCAGCTTGGAAGCATTTGCGTGTTTTAACCTTAAATGTTTTCAATGCCATGCTTTCTAAGCTCCTATCTTATCCTATAACAATGTTATTGATTGTTCATGAATAACATCATCTCTACTGGAACCAGGACAGATCAAACTTAACAACCTGATAAACTTTTCTAATAAGCAAAGTACCCGTTTTTGAGAAGCAGTGCCAGTTTTTGTCTTTAACCCACCCTCCTTTCACATAAAAAACAAAACAAGCGGACAATGTTAGACTCTTCCATTGAATTTCAACATTACATTTTCATGGATTTATTACATTGTTACACCAGACTGCTTTAAATGTAGGGAGCCGGTATACATTTTATAGTTTCAGTTGTAAACCCTAAAGTGAATTGTGCCTTGATTCTTTTTTGACATCACATTCCTTTTGCACAAAAGTCTAATCTATACATACATATATTATTTGTTCATATCAATGTTGCATTAAGTATAGTAATACTATCTCTAAAACTTATCAGTTCTTGTGTCCCATGGGTGTAACAAAAGTTTCTCCATGATGTAATTACTTAGTTGTGACACTTTGCATTAGGGATACGGTTTCCTCTTCATCTCTTCCTTAACACGTAATCCCAGGACAGTGAGTAAGGGACCTGTAGTACGCAATAACATATTTACTATCTGGCTCCCACGGAGGGATAAATCTGGGCATTATTACAGCTTCTGTGTCTGTATGAGACAAAGTGCACACTGTACTGCTGCAGGATTTAATAGCGTAGCTGCATCTGGGAAAAAGAGCAAATACTTGGGAGAACAAGGCCTCATTCAGACTTTTCTCTCCGGTTATCTAAAACAGCTCCTATATGGACCCGTGAGACGAATCTCTGGTCCTGCATTCTAGAAAATCAGAGCTTAAGGAACAAACGCTGGCAGTACAGAAGCCTCTCCACTGTTTTCGTGGGTTTTTTCTACCTTTTTTCTTTCGTCTTTGGCCAAGATATGTGAGTGATCACAGCCTCTGGTAGAGCGGAGCTAAGGCACTTCACACTGATCACCTTTGAAGTTGGAGGATATGAGAGAAAGGTATGTATATGTTTGTGTGTGTGTGTGTGTGTATGTGTGTCTGAGTTTAGGCACTTGGGTGCACCCCTGGGTCATCTGGAGCTCTTAATCGACTTCAGCTGCGATCACAGAAGCTTCACGGATGCACGCAATGGCACACCCAGAGGAACAAACACGTGTGTTTGTGGACTGTTAGCATTTAGATGGTGATACATGGTGGTGTGAGCCGCATTTAGGGTTTGGGTGGAGCATCAGTGGTTCATCAGAGATATTTATACACCTTAGCGTATTTACAAACAACAGGGCGGTGGATCTTTTTATTAATGAGTAGCTGTTTCTATCAGCAGGGGCCCCAGACCATGATGATTTAGGGAAAAACATCTTGCAATATTCTTGGGTACAACTCCCCCTCTAATCTGATGCCTGAATTATGGTCTGAAGTGGAAGTAGGGCGCCTAAAAATGCACATTTGATTAGCTATATATAACTATATACAGTTCATATTTTGGTTCACTGTATATAGTTCTCAAGAATTGTGGAGATACACTTTAAAAGTTCAGATTTCTTTCCACAAAAGTTTTTCAGCAAAGTTCCGGTATCATAGCTCAAGGTAGAACGGAGTGAGTCACCGAGTTTATGCAGCCCTCAAGAGCCCTGCAGTTTCTCTCTCTGCGACAGCACTGCTACCAAGCAGTGGAGCTGGCAGTGACTTCATAGCACCCAGGGGTGCTGACGTCCTTACGGAGGCCCTGTGGTGACTTCAGCCCTGTGATGTGTTTACACTCTGTGCAGCGGTCTGGTCGCGCGCCCGAAACACACGCCCCAGCTGTAACCCTGCTGTACCCACAGTGCCCTGTGCTATTACATGAACAGCCACACACAGTACTGCAAAACTCCACACACACAAACACACACACACACGCACACACGCACACACGCACACACACGCACACACACACACACTTGGTTGGGTTACAACTAATCCAGACCCCAAATGTAATCCGAGGCTTAATGCTGAGAAAAACACCCTGACAACAAATGGCTGTCCTTGTAAGATATTATACTCCCTATCCAAGTATAGAAGAGCAAAACACACAAGCAAGCACTTATTAACATTCAATACCCATTCTCATAAACCCACAGAGATACAGACAGATGTGCTAAAACCATATGAAAGCGAGCCACACGCACAAACACAGACACAGACACACACACACGCACACACACGCACACACACGCACGCACGCACACACACAGACACACACGCACACGCACGTACGCACACACACCACTCATTAAAATAACATCTACAAAAAGGCAAAGATGAGACGAGCTTTGCCAAATCAAGTTCTGTAAGCAAAAGACAGACTGTGGCTAAAGAGGAGGCTGAGACCAGCTCAGCAGGAGGGATGTGACTGTATAGATCCCACCCAGCTCCAGCGCTCTCTGCCTGCCAGCTGTTGGCTCCATTTATATTGAATGAGCTACATCTAAACATGGGGTAACATAAATAGGTAATCCTCCTTCGTGTGCCACTCCTCTATTATGCAGTAGCTAGCTTTAGCCTCAGAGCAGGACTCTCACAGAAATAGAGCTTCATCTCAACCCTGGTAGAAGTAAGGTGGTGGTGCAACTGGGACCAGAGTGGGAAATACCAAATATGTTGCAACAAGGATGGAGCTAAATGTACAATAGATGGCTGCATTTGAAGCTGTTTAATATCTAATCTAGAGCGGTGTGTTTTCAGTGGCAGCGCCGAGCAAAGATAGAGCTGAGACGTGTGTGTGCGTGTGTGTATATGTATGCAGATCAGCAGGGATCTCAGCAGTACCAACCTGAAATCTTACATCCATACACCTCGAAGCGCAGTGCGATGCCTGTTTCCCAGGTAACCGGACGGATCCGGACGAAGCGTGTCAGCGTGGGTTTGGGCAGCATCGTCTTGGCAACGTCTGTTGGGTTTGTGTTGCCTTGGAAAACCTGTGATAGAGGCAGAGGGAAAGTTAATTATTGACATGTTGAGTTGAGATACTGGGTGTAAGTTTGTCTGAGACCTTGGCCGCTTTGAATCAAGAAAACAGAGAGGCGAGGCACGGAACGATTTTCATTGATGAGATTAAATGCAGCGAGTAAAGTCAAATCTGAAAAACTAAAACAGCAGCAGCTCAGTGATTGTGTGCTGAAAAAAGGTCTTGACACAACAAGTAGCATTAGAAAGTCTAAATGGTGTGATTAAAAGGATATCATTTACACTGTGGTACTTATTTCTTAGTTGTCAATTTCTCTTCCATTACTAATGACTAAAAGAAAACAGGCTAGACCCTCTGACAACTGCACTGGCTCTAGCTGATTGGACTAATGCTTGCATTTGCGAACTGATTTCAAACAAACAAACATGGCAGCTTGTTTGGAAACTTTCTTTTATATTACGTAACGTGTTTCTGAAAACATGAAGTTGCTGAATCTGTCTCCTTTCTAGATCAACAATAAACGGTTTTTGGGAGTTTCCATCTCTCCAAATGCATTGCACTTCAACCATAATGAATTAAACGGCTGCTTACTTAGACAATGAATCGGAGTGGAAATGAGCCCGGCCGTAAGACTGACTAAACTGATCTCCTCACCATCCCAGAAACTGCCCTAGGACACAAACAGGCTGTGGCCTGTGCCTGTGAAACCTAAGGCCATATGTGTAACACTGACAAGACCAGATTGGCTCAAGATGCTCTTTTCCTGTCCTCTAGTTCCAGATTTGCTACAGGTTTTACTGCAGTGTCTTGTTTAAAGGTCAGAGATGCCACTGTTCTCCCCTGGGGTCGGTTGACAGTTTACTAGCACCATACGAAGAGGCCGGCCACCCAGCAAAACAACTTCCCCCAGTCCGTCACAGTTCATTCTGGGTAATTGAATCACACCGGTGACTATATGACCTCCTGACCTCCCAGACGGAGTAGCTATGGGGCAGAGAGGAATCCAGCTGAGAGGAGCATGGACAGACAGATAGAGAGAAAGGTAGATGTTCTGCTAATCTAGGATGGACTAAAACAACACTGGGCTGATCCATTAGTCCATACATCCTACCTACCCTTCTGAGCAATACCTGTCACTCACATCACTAAGGGACTGCAACAAAGTCATCCACTCTCTTAAATGCCACACTGAGTCTCCTCTACACTCGCTAACTGGAAAGTGGCTTTTTCCAGAGCTGCGCTAAGACGCCAAACTGCAGGCTCAGCATGTTGCAAATGGTGCCCCTCCGCACAAAAGCACTTTAGAGTCAGGAAAAACACAGGCACACGGCACCTTTAAGCCTTCACTTTACTACAGAAAGGACTGTGTACTTTGGAGAAAAAAAACATAAAATAGTCAGGCCTGGGGACGTGTGCACAGCAGCACTTGTTTGGATGCTCCTGTGGATGCTGAACTTTTTATGTTTCAAAAATGCCTTGTGATTTTTCCATGTCACACAGACACACACATGCCTCTCTGCCCATCTGGACACCCACAGTTGAATGGGTGTTTGCCTCCAGATGGGCAAAATCTTTTACGATCAGCAATCGATGGTTACAGCCTGTCACGCTCCGGTCAAGCGTGTTCCCTCCCTGTCTTCCCCGTCTTTTCCCTCTCTCCTGGACCCTCCTCGACCAGCTGCTCAGACATGACAGCCTCTCCTGTTTCTTTCTCTCCCTATCGTCTTTAACTCTTGTTTGTCAAGTCTTTTGTCATCCCCTTTTCTTTAAAGACAAGTTGACGGGTGCCTGACATAAAAGAGAGGCTACATTCCTTACATAATCCACCCTATGGCTACTGCAGTGCTGCATTAGCACTTCAGTCTGGGCTGGAAATACCTTCCACTTACATAGGCGGCGGGTTTATCTTACCACACAGAGGAAAATGTAAAATTGTACATTGGGTGACAGAGAATCAAGCACATATAGCTGGGTATTCCCCCTCTTGTAAGTACAAAGTCAACCACAATTCAAGTCAGCTGGCTGCTTTACCAAGATGGGATATTTCAAGTGCAGTCCATGTGCAGCGGTGGCTTCTATGACACAGTCACTGGTCAGGTAGAAGCAAAAAAACCCAACTATTTTTATGATCTAGTCTGCTCTGATAGCTGCAGATCTTAGGGCATCAAAAATATGTAGAAAAATTATCCAAGATCATTCCAGATTATTCCAAATTACATTTTTAGAGATTTTTTTTCTATTAGAGATAGCTTAGAGAAGATGTCTTTAGACCATTGCTGGCTGATAAGCAATATTTAGCTCACTTCCTGTTTACCAGAAGGAAGATTTTTTTTTATAGATATAATATAATGTTCACACTAATGTAGACTCCTCAGCTGGCTGCCTGCATATAACTACTGTAGTATGCTTACTGAGGCAGGATCCATGGAACAACACCTACCTTTTCCCTTTTCTTAAGGGGTTAGTTTGGATTCACCAAAGTCACATAATAACACTAAAAAAACAACTGATCGAGGCAGGGGTAGAGCAGCAACTTCCGTGTTCTGCAAGGTAAAATTTGTGTTTTTGTCAACGGTCAAGGTGGTCAAGGTGGCTTTGAAGAGAGCGATCATTTTCCTGTTAGAAAGGGCTGTCTGACGGCATGTTAAAGCAGTAAAAATAATCTTAATATATTATGTGCATTTAAACTGATATTACTTTTTTAAGGAGAGGGGAACTGCTCAACAAGTTAACCTTAGATGTTTCCATTTTGTAGCAGTTTCTTAGTCTACGGTTCTACGCAGAGTGATACTGAAGTGTGCAAAGAAATCAGATGTTATCCTTAGTATGAGGTTATTATACCATGGTTATGAACCAGCTATCCGCATTAGATTGCTTAGCTACCCATTTCTTAACGACACTTTTAACACACAACTGTACAGTAATGTCTCCTACCTTTTGTTTGGAGCCTTCCTTCAAAGTGATCCAGTCCTCTCCATTAGAGCTGACGTCCACTTTGTAGGACTTGACAAAGTAGATATTCCGGGTCTCCTGGGAAATGGCGCCTTGTGTGCCGATGGCTGAGATGAACCGCAAGAACCCAAGGTCCACCTGTGGAGGATAAAGAGAGGAGAGACACCTGAGAAAATGCTGCTTTAAATGTTTCACAAGGGGTTGTAAGGATGACAATAATGTCCTTTTTCGTGTTCAGGAGAATACTGATAAACTGGACCAGGGACAGCTGTTCATGTGCATGTATACTTTTTAAAGAAAGGCCTTTCAATGCATCATGTGTATTAATAATGCATTGACAAGCTGTAGAGTTAAAAATATAACCCTAATATTAGTATCACCTCTGGCTATAGTCTACTACCTGGAATTTAATAAACAGCAATGAAATGATTTTCACATTAATGAAAGAGACACAGGATGACAACTTAATTTCCTGAGATGGGAGACAAGAGCTTATTGGATAAAATTGAATGTTGAATAGAGCGAGGTCCGCAATCACATTATCAAAATTGGGCAGGAGAAAAGAGAGATGCAGATTGAATATCAAATATTGTGCCTTTAAAATATGCAGGGCTTTATAAAGTAATCATGGACTGTGGTACGTTACTGGAGGGCTATTATATACGTTACACAAGGAGAAAGTCAGAGGTGGTTGGGTCAGAGAGGCACGTGAGCGAGTGTGGGCTGCCTTCAGAGCTGATGCTGGGCAGAGAAAGTCACTGGTTTGCATCAGACCTGTGTCTGTCTGCCAACCATCATGCCTGTTCACAACCATAACCATCACTGCCAGGAGAGGAAAAACACATGCAGACGCAGTCCTCGATATGTTACCCTGGCTTATGTTTCTGTGGTAAGAATAGCCTCCAAACTGGTTTTTGATGACATTAACGCTGTGTAACCTCACTGGGACTTTGAGGCCCTGACTAGGAGCCTGGAGATGAGGTCAGCTTGTGTGAGTTCTGGGACACACAAGGAATCTTTCAACCACCAGTGATATCAAATAGTCTCCTTTTGACCTCTGTGGAGGCTACTTAACCCCACCGTACCATCCCTTCATCCATAATGAAAGTAAAGAGCTAGCGTAAGACTGAAAGCCTTTAAAAGGACTGCAACTCCTCGGTGTGTGGAGCTTAATTTTAACAAGCGTTAACAGTGTCTCTGACAGGCTGAGCTGACGTTAATGAGGAGTAATGGTGTTGCGTGCAGACGCCGCTACAGCACGGGAGTGAGGCAGGAAGACAAGGCGTCGGTGGAACAGGTTTCAAGGCGAGACACAAGGCTTTTGATGTGGACGTATGATGGAATGGCAACCAGAGTCTTGAGTAGATCACTGAGCGGATCTACGGTACGTGCATGTGCAAGAGTGTGTGCAAAACAGTGAAATCCTTTATGTGAGAGTGAGCAGACAGACACAGAAGCGTGCACATATTTTAGAAAATCAAAGCCATGGGGATCTGCCATCAAAAAGACTCCACAGAGCTCCAGCATGCTAAAACCATATAGTCAGAGCCAGCTAGCTTTGTCTGCCAACCTTATATACAGCACCGCACCACACTTAATGACTTGGAGCAAAGAGCAGGAAAGGAACATCTGCATGCCACAGAACGCTGGTCATTCCTGCTCTTCAAATTCGCTTCCAGAAGTAAAAAGACATAAACAGATGGGAGCAATAAATGAGATTCCACCGTGCTATTCTCTTACTCTCTCTCTTGGCTCCTCAAAGGATTTGGATGAATGGAGACTAACAAAAAAGACAGTCACATACAGAGAAGGAATACTTTTGTTCCTGTCTACGGGCTCAAGGGGCTTATACAGTAAGTCCCAGATTTCTTTTGGGTCCACAAATAGAGACAAAATCAAATCCTCTCAGCCTCAGACGGTCCCTATTTAATAACGCAGGAGCTGAAGTCCTCTCCTCCTCTCTCTCTAAATGGCTATATGTGCCGGTGCTGGATGAGGAAAGCATAGGGGATGGCAGTGCGGCCTGTGTCGGCGTTTATTAGCCCTGACAGGTCTTAAACATCTGTGTTCAAATGGCCAGCCCGACTCCTTTCCAATCTGAATGTCAAAGCGGCTTACTGAAAAGCCATACGTGAAAGAAAATAGGACTAATAGGAAGACTTGGCCTTGGGATGTTTCTCTGAAGAAGATCTCATTAGGTGTAATGGAGAAGAAGAGCCTCTGGTAACGAAATGAGTGGCGAGGCTAATTAGGAACACTCATGGGTGCTCAGAGTCAAACAATCTCAGAACTTGAGCGCGCTGAAATATGGGTGGTTTGAAGAGGGTTGGACTGATGGATGACTTTAATCAATATTCTGGGCCAGCTGGAAAGTTGTTTTTTTTCATAAACTACTATATTTATTTAAAGGGTAGCAATTTTTTAAAGGGCTTCTCTGCTATTTGATGGGTGTGGTGAATTGGCCGGTTTAAAGGACATAGCCGGTTCATAATTCGGTCATAAACAACCGAGTCTCTTGCTCTGCCTTGAATTGGTCTGACGATTTCAGCGTCTGCCCTTTCCGAAAGAAGTTCCCGAATCTCCCTGTCCCTCCAGTTAGACATTTTTGTTGGTGTCTTGGTGTGGATCACCCTTCTTCTTTACCCTCGGATGTTTTGCTCACTGTGAAGTCTCCAGACAGTGACCAGCTCTATTCGCACATGGGCTCCAACTGATTCGGACATTTGCATTCTCACATACAGCTCCACAGGGTAATGTCTAGATCATTTCAGGGTTGAAGTGCATGTGTGTAGGGGCTATACTTTCATCATTCATGGTTCAGTAGTTTCAGGGTCACAGAAACTATATGATGCTGGGGCAAACAGATTAATACAGATCATTTTTTTTAAAAGCTCAAATTTAATGAAACTGAATATATAAGTCCAAAAGTAGTAAAGCTCAGGGTAAGCTGTGACTGGGATGTGACGGGGGAAAAATGATGAAAGAGTGCGGGTGGAATGGAAAGATGAAGAGATTAACTGAAGAGAGAGAAGAGTGAAGAGGAGGCGGTTGGGAAGGGAAACACTGATGCCTCGGAAGATGTGAAGGTAGAAGCATGGGGTCTCTGGTGAAGAATCGCACAGACTAGATCAATTTCACAGACGGGCTGATAACAGGGCCTGGGTAATGAGCGAAGCATGATTTATTAATGGCTGCTTGTTAGAAGCGGAGGAACGACGCCGAGCCAGCGCTTACAGACCGGGGTTACATGGGATCAGGGAGAGAAGACGTGCTGCCAGGACGCTCGGATGTAAAGCACAGTCCATCCCACACCACAGAGACCACAGTGAAAACAAACAGGCCCACATAATGATTACTAGTGGGACTCCTTTTAGCCCAGAGCCACGGACAGCACTAGCTGACCTATATATTGTACATAAACCAATAGCTCTTAAGCAGCGCACAGTGGATCTTGGGCAAATATATCACTCTCAGACGATAAACTATTTGTCATCAGACTCTGAAAGGAAGAATCATGCCTAATGGGTGATGTAATTACTGAGCGGAAAGGTGTGAATTATGACTCCTAATCTAGCATCACAGGGATGAGCTGTGTTTTGAGACTTTGCTGATCTAACAGAACGGAGCTTGTGTCTGCTCCTCATTCACCATATTGTTATTCCTTTTATGAGAGTGCGTGTTTGGACTGAACCCCACCTATAGACAAACGACACCATACATTCAGGGCATGCTGGTGCACAGTAACTCATACTGCATCTAGAGGGGCACACACGCTGAGCCATAAACATGCCAGGCAGGGTAAGAAATAACCCAGACTTCTCAGAATCTTATAAAGCAACATCAGGCTGATATGCGGGCAGGATTTACATGTGTCCTTGTCTGCCAGGAGTTTTCCTGCTAGAGTGTATAGTCCAAAATACGCTTGACTCCTTGTGTGTGTGAGTGTGTTTTGCGTGCTCTCTACCTTCCTGTTGAGAGGCAAACCAGTGACTCAAAGCCCCTTGCCTCACAACAGCCAGTGTACACGGCTCCAGTCATTTCACAGTCTAATGAAACCAGAGAGGCAGAAAAAGAATTAGTCGTGCTCGGGCTTGTAACATCAGCCAGTTAAAGCCTGGTGTGCATGCAATTAGATCGAAATCCACATCAGGCAATTGATTGTGGCGTTTAAATGTGTGTAAGTGTGGGAATACATGACGGGAAATGACAGACAGGCAGTGTGTTTATGTGTTTGTACAAGTTTGAAGAGATTATTGTCCAATTATCCCTCAACAGCAGTGGCAGCTGTGGGCGTGACCATTAGGTCTATCCAGCGTATTGTCTCTGTGCTGTGTGACTCAGATGTGCAGCACGGCCACATGATGTGTATTTGAGGCTGGAGTCTAGTCATTGTTGTGTGCGAGCTGAGAGGAGACATGGTTTCTAAGGCCAAGGAAGGGTGGGGGGTGGTTTAGGGGTGTTCAAGAAACAGCAAAGGCTCAAAAGCCTTATCTCTCACTGCTTGATTGGCTTATAATTGAGTTGCCAAGAAGTTGTATGTAGCCATCCGTACTCTGGGAGAAGTTGACCGAATGCTTTCTTTTAAATCCATTTCTCTGCTTCCCCCAACAGAGGGAGGGGGGGATAGCTTCCCATCTGCGCGTGTGTGTGTGGGCTGCTGACTGAATAACCGCGTCCTCTGGGGAATGAGTTTATTCGTTTTCCCTCACCAAAACAACAACAAGAGAGATGCCGAGGGTGAGAAAGGAGGGAGCGCTCCTCTGTGTTGCAGAGTCAAAGACCAGCTGGTAGACATAGACGGAGGCCCCCGTCATGGAAACAACCTCTGGAAATGCTTTATGGATCTCAAAGGATGGTATAGCCAGAAGAAAGATAGCCTTGAATCATTAAAGGCCATCAAGTACATGCAGCGCCTCTAGTCACCTGTTTTTTTTCCTGCATACAAAATCTGATTATAATGTTCTTTGGATGGTAACGAGAGAAAGCTGAGCTTTTTTTCACCGCGCCGCTAAAGAGATGCTTTCTTGCCCCACATGCAGTATTTCTAAACCAGCTTCCCGCAGTCCTTTCACTAATTTCACCTACAGTACCTTGGTAGCAGAAGCTTTTTGGAAAGCTCCATTACCTGAAATTGTAATTAATTCTCCTTTCATGAAAATTGTATTACTCAAATGCAGCAGGACCTATGAGCTCCACTCACGACCTTCCATTTATCACAATATCCACCTGACAGAGTCACAGTTTATTTTTAGCCCCTCGACACCTCTTCGGTGGCATTAAATTATGCACGTCTTCCCATGCGGCGATCGTCTGTTTTCCTGACAAAGGGGGGATGTATAGGTCGGACGACAGCTCCACTAAAATAAAACGTTGTCTGGTTTGTTGTGTGTGAAGTGGGCTTGCATATGTAGAGCCAAGCTGCTAGACGAAGCATGCAGCAGTGAGATTTTAAGATTTCCTTCCTACTGAATCATCTTTAAGACTTTAACTCCAGGGTCATTCCCATCCGTGCACACACACATGACTAACGCTCTGAGTCATGATTATGAAACTGAGAAACAGTGATCAGGAAGGAAAAGAGGGCGACCTGAAGGTATGTCATGTCTGGAAGCTGCTTGATGATTCTATCCCAGGATATACAGCTGCGGATGACCGTTTAGTGATGACGACTGACTCTATAGCTCTCAGGCCTTTTTAGTCTAGAGCGCAGACACTGGAAATGACACTGATTACGGCCGAGCTGAGTTTGTGTCTCGGGGTACTTATGCAGCACTGTTTCATTTCATTACATCATGCCATCCCTCATGTTTCGATTTCTAGTCCCACTTTTGGGCTACTCCACTCGAGTGTGCGTCTCTATCCTCATTGATTTTCCAATTGAGAGCGAGGCCTAGGAGCGGCGAGGCACAGACAACGTCCATTGTTTCCATTTGTACGACACGATGATGATCTCACCGGCAGCCGCATGCCAGCCTCCGCTCTTCCGCTCTCGCTAGACTTCATCAACTGAGAAGCTGCTGTTAATTACCAGTCCATATTCTAATTGCCCATCACTCGGCACAGTGGCAAGCCCCGAAACAGGGACAGAAGTGAAGCAAGGGACAATGGCAACGAAGGGGGCATTTCTGCAACTCACTGACCTAGGATAATTGGAAGCACATTCAGATGAGAAGGAAAGCAGGATATGACAGGGCGCTGTTTCAGCATCTGAGGTTAGTCTCTGCATTCAAGGCTGTGGAAAAGATAAACACTACAGTGGCCGGAGGAAGTGTGCGATTAGTGGTCGTTTGTTTGGTCAGATGATGGAACTCAACCTGTTATCTTTGCTAAGTGGGCCATGTTTCACGGTGCTTTTTGCCTTATGGGTTCACACAGTTCAACCCCCTCCTCAGTGTTTTAAAGGTCCCATATTACGCACGCGTTTTAATTTTCATACTTGTATTTTGACAGGCGCTAAACGCTCCGTTTTAGCGCCTGTCTCTTTAAGACCCCCTCCTGAAAAAGTCCAGTCTGCTCTGATTGATCCGCATTATCGGGTCTTCCGCATCTGTGCTCTCGAAGTCTCTGCACTGTCACTGCAGCTGGGGAATGGCTGTAACAGCACTGTAGCGGTACTTTCTACCTGTATATATGATAGTTGTGACATCACAACTATACAAAGGTCATGAGAGCTCTGAATAGAGGCAGGGGCGTTCATTTCTCTGTGGATTGGGCATTTTGATACTTTCACATATATAGTATTTACATAGCAACTTGACCTGCATTATGATAAAAAAAATATGGGACCTTTAAATTCCTTTGTAAACCTGTGAGAAGTCCGTCAGTGAATGGTTGATTAAGATCACATGCAGGAGATAAAGAAGCGTATTGCGCAAACAAACACTGATATGCTTCTCATATTTAGTGATAAAACTAAAGGGACTTACTAACTCTTCTTAGGATTTAACAATTTAGCCTATCAGAATAATATAGTGGCTGATAAATACATTAATCCCTAAGAGTTAATTAAGGAATGTAACATCCTGGCAAGAAGATTATGGAAGGAGCCATTACAGCTAAAATTTAGATATGGAGAGCAAAATCAACTCAAGCTAGTGTATGGGATAACCTACTGTATACTGCCATTATGAGATGCTCAATAAAGAGGCTTTCAGGTATTGACAGTTGGTTTCTCTCCAAGACAGTGTAAATTATTCATGTTGTGTGTATGTGCGATCAATGGCAGCTGCCTGACAGAGGTTTTAGGTTTTATTGCATCATTCAGAGTCTGCGGTGACTCTCCGTGACCATCAGATCCTTTCTCAGACATATTTGACAAAGCCATTCCACACTATGTCAGCTTCTTTGCAATTTCCCCTGTCACGGCCCACAGAGGAACCGTCAGTTTTCAGGCCATAAACATTTACCTTCCCCTCAGTGACGGATGTGTTGTGCACAGTGCGCAGTGTTATGTGTCATTCTTGTTTTCCTAGTGGAGCCAGTCTGAGTTCATAAAGCAAGAATCAGGCAGTAAGCTGGATAGTCCGGGGGTTTACCTATTTTTTACTTCAACCTGCTACAGAGACCCCCCGCCGCTCATCCTCTTAAGCTTCAAAGACATTCATGGCTCACACAGGCAGAGAATACGCAGAAATCTCCCTCAACCTTGATATAGATCTTTAGAATTTTCAAAAGGAGATAAGGGAAGGAGCGAGGAGTGAAAAGGAAAAGATCTGAAAGGAACAAATGAAATGAAGGCCAGTTTTGAAGGATTATTGCCTCGTTTTTTACTCCCTCCTCAAGCCGCAAACCCCCTCAAAAGACATCTGTCCATCTCTGTGTACACCAAAGGGCTGATTAATGGCCTGGCTAACCCAGCACTCAATGCTGAACCACACCACACCAATCTAATTACCCAGAGAAGAGCACACAGTCTCTAGCATCTTGCCCTCCTTCTCTTCATGCATTAGAATGAGGCAACATTAAAATGGATGACAAATCTGGATTATGTTCAGCAAAAAAAGAAGCAAGCAGAGCGAAGGAAAATGCCCAGGAATCAAAAGGCCGCCTGTCATGAATAATAAGAACTGTCTGCCTCAAACTGCAGTCGGGGAATGATAATGAAATAAATAATGAATTGATTACTATGCATCTGACGGCGCACTGAGATGATTTGTACGTGCCGCGAGGGGGCCTGAGCTTGTTGCAGCACCACGGACAGGCTTAATGAAAGAGGAATGAAGAATTCTACTTTTTTAATACCACTTGTGATAATTGGGCTTCTGCTCAGAGTGCTCAGCACAAGTGCATCTCACTTCTTCAAAAACATAAATTATGTGGCAACCACAGACTTGGCTCTTCCGCTGCGTTTGAAATGAGAAATTAGAAGAGCCCTATTCATTCAGTGTTTTGATCTGGTTAGCATTGGGAAATCAGCATGCCCATTAGAGCACATCCCCTTGAAAATCCATTTTTTTACTGCCAAATCAAATCCTCAATATGATCAATACTATAGCAGGGGAAGTCTAGAGTGGCAACAAATCATTGGGATCACTTGTAATTTCCACTGACAAAACAGCAAACCAGGGTAGAGAAGCCTTTAAGATTATTCCGGTACCCTTACTACACATACTACACATCTGACTATGATCTGTCCAACTACTAAAGGAAATGGTAGGGGAGGCCATGTTTCTCCCTGATCCACTCAGATACACGCTGGGCCTCTCTGCAGGACAATATGGACCCGGCCAGACCCACACATGAATGAGAGACTGCACTCAAAACCGCACACATACATCTCAAAGGCTGATTAAATTAGTCTGAGGGAGCAACAGGGGCCCTCAGGACAATATTTTCATTGCAATAATAAAGGAATAGCTTGCTTATGGCCTCCCCAAGCAAATATTTGGCTTTGGGTCAGCTCTATTAGTCATCCCCTGAGGAATATGTGGGGGCCAAACTTTTCAGCGATGAAGCAAAGACCGTAGAACAACAGTAGAAAAAGAAAATCCGTCTGGGCATTTACAAGGCCAGGAGGCCTTCGGTTAATAAATCAAACATGCTCCAAATGCATCAAGGTAGTGCCACTGTGTCACAGGAGGGTTTGTGCTGTGAGTGGACTTGGGATATGTGACTTATCCCCATCTGGGGATGGAGGAACTAAATCCTTAATCTGTCCACATAAAGTTCCCCCGGTGGGTGATGATCGCTTTGTGCAGATAAGCCGACAGACAGGAAAATATGACTGCCTTTGTGTGTGTGTGTGTGTGTGTGAGAGTGAGTGAGTAAGTGAGCGAGTGAGTGAGTCAGTCAGTGAATGAGTGAGTGAGTGAGAGAGAGAGAGAGAGAGAGAGAGAGAGAGAGAGGCTTGGCAGGATGCCTGGACTAAATTCCAGCATCCCCGGAGGCTGCGACAGTTATCAAGGAAAGGGGAAGTGATCAGGTAGGACAGGAAGACATAAGGAGAGAAAAGACACAGACAGATAGGTAGACAGTGACAGAGAGGGTGGACACAGGCAATTTTTGTGAGGCGTGGACTCAACCACCCGGAGGTCCATCAGGACGGCTGACATTCATCATCAAAATTGTTGGGTCTCGTCATGGAGACAGTGCACCTCCAGAGACTGAAGGACAAACACTCCTACTGTGTTCAAGCCGGCAGTAGTCACTTCTTATACTGCATACACACTCAGACTCTGACTCAGCTCCAATAACATACAGCAGGCAGCTGGCGAATTGTTCTATACTACCATGGTTTATTCTTCAGACGTTCTCTACCACTCTTCTCAGTTAGTTAAACTACATTTATTATAATTTTCTGTGATATTTGAATCTAATAACACTCCTAAAAATAACCTCTCTGTGGTAAAAGAAATAATGTGGTACCTGTATCCACTCTTTGTTTGAGTCCTCTGCTGGCGTCCATGCATTTTCATAGTAGTTGAGCCTGGAGCGCTCTGGGGACCAGCTGGGGTTGTACTGGGATGAAGCCATGATTTGGTCCGATGTTATCTCTCCCGATTCCATTCCCAAAGGGTCGCTACAGTCAAAGTCTGAGGGGAACAAAAAAAGGAGAGTAAAAGATGTTGAATCCTGAGCATTGAAAGCCCCAGAATGAACCCAGCGTGTGCTTTCAGTGTCCCCCAGAATCAGAGCTCATCTCTGGGGAGGAGGACACCGCACGACAGGCACTCAGCGTTGCTGGCCGGAAAAGAACAGCACATCAGCAACGCCTCAGTAAATCCTTTCTGTTTCTCTCTCTTTAGTTTCTAATGGAAGTCGGATGGAAGTGTTTCACATTAGGACGTAAAAATGTCTCATAAAACATTCAGTGCTGGCTAAGATTACGCCAGTATTAGCCGTTAAAGTGACTTTCATCTCAGTTATTTTGACCACTGACTGTGGGCAGTTTATCGGTCTTGCACCCACAGTGGCTATTTTTCTCAACTTGGTCTCTTGGGGGAGTTTAGGTGTGTTTAGTATCTGTACTTTGGGGCCATATATCACATTCAATGGCCCGCCCGCCCATAGTAGAAGGTGGCTTTCCTTGTTTGTGTTGACGTGGGGCAGCCGCTTTGAGGCATCCTGGGCTCCATGACTAAAGACAAAGCTGGGTCAGCTTCTCTTTAACCCCTGGAGGTCAGACATGCTGACAGCGCTGTGGACAGAGCTGAAGCAACGGTTGGAACAAACAATATGACCTTTTGATCTAGGCAGGAGTCGTATAATGCAGTGATCCTCAACCAGGGGTACTTGCACCCTAGAGGATCTCTGTAGTTGCCAGAGGGTACATAGGGCTATTGGAGATCAGCTCAAGTAATTTGAAGAAAATAGAAATTAGGATTTGATTCAAATATATATAGGCTATACTATTAATATTAAGTCAACTGTAATGCCTTAACACTACACGTTACAGTTATAAGAATGTCTAAACTAGTTAACAAGCAAGCACATATGTAGGTAGCTAAAAGTAACAAATAAATGGTTGAAATCAATAGCTAAAGGTACTGCCTCAACAGTTCAAATGATTAGCTTAAAGTAACGTTAAAGGATAAATGGCTGAAAGAGTTAGCTTAAAGTAACATCACTGAACAAATGGTCGACATAGTTAGCTATACTTAAAGTAGTATTAGCCTAGTTGGCTAGTAGTAGTACAATTATTGACCAAACCAACCACAATATTGACAATTGATGCAAAAATGTGTTAGCATTGAGTAACGATGAAGGGGTATTTGACTTTATCCGACAGGGATATGGGGGTAGGCCCTACCTCAGACCTGGGGAACCACTGGTATAATTTCACCACAACATAAAGGTATATAAAGGCACACTTTCACACATTCAGGAGGAGCATTATTCTTCTTATTGTTTATTCACTTATTTTTCACCTGATGGTGAAGTTGATCTAAAAGCACCTCAACAATGTTTCACACTGTTAACCCTTAAGTCACAAGCCTGCTTCTTTAAATGCAAGGCTCCTACTGCCATGGACATACGGTCCTTTGCACAAAAATGCAGTCCTGTGCTTGTGTGACAGTTATATAGACACACACACACACAGACAAACTCAGGGGGCACAGGACGAGGAGCAGTGTGGCTGCTGCCTATGAGCTAACACAGATGGTCTCCCCATCTGCCACACTGCTAACACACCTCAGTCACTGGGTCAGCGTGTGTGTTTGTACTTTACAGTGTCAACGGGCGGTTACGTATGTGTGTGTGCTCATGCATTTAAGTGTGTCGGAGTCACAGTGTGAGGCGGAGAACACTGTCTCACACCTCTTCACCCCCATCGTCAGTTCTGTTTGAGAAGACTGTCCGTTCCAAAAGTTCGTAAAACTTTTGTCAAACTCTTCCGACACAAAAAATTGGGTAAAAAACTGGATCATGGTCAACGAAAAACACAAAGAGGTGTTTGTATGCTGCAAAGGGTGGTATCTGATCATGTGGGTTACAGACCGATGCAGGGCTGATAGCTGAGAAGATAGCAAGGGTGGTGGTTAGATGGGTGGAGAGGGTGATTGGACAGAATGAGAGCATGAGAAATGGGGTAAGAAGAAGACAAGGCCTCCTTTCATCACCTTATCATCTCCCATCAGTAGCTTTCAGCTCAAGTGTACCCTTCCCCTTGCCATGCTGAGGCGAGAAAATCCACCGTGTATTATGCATAAGGGGATTATGAATGATTTACGTGGTACAAGGCTGGAAGAGTGCAGACAAAGTTTGGAGATTTTTTTTCCTATCTTGGAAGAGTCTCAGTCGGTGATGTAAGACCAGGCAACTCATGCAAATTAAGGTATTTACTGATCAAGGGTCAGATATTTCACCATGCCTCCTAATGGTGAATGTGAAAAGTTGATTTACGTAATCTGATCCCAGATTTGTGATTAAAGCGACTCAAGTAACTCGGAGGAAACTGAAAAGAAATGACATCAGCAGTCATCGCTGTGCTCATTATTGTGAGCTTGGTTTGTTGTGTGTGTGTGTGTGTGTGTGTGTGTGTGTGTGTGTGTGTGTGTGTGTGTGTGTGTACTCAGCGCCTGTCTTCCCTCTGGGGAGGACAAAACCCTTTTTGGAGACGATTAGTAGATTTGCTGAATGTCATCCATCTCTATTGCTATTCAAGGACTGACTGTGTGTTTGGGGTGGTCTAGCCTCTGGACAGATTTATGACTTCTACCAGCGCTCGTCTTCCTTAATGAAATGTTTAGTCGGAACGCTTTGCAAAATGGGGTCAGGGGGTCAAGCCCTGTGATGACGATGCTGCATGAAAAAGCCCTAGGGTTGTGGTTACTGGTGAGGAAGCTGCCTTTTGGAGCCTGTCTGGGCTCACAATGTGTAAACGTAGGTCTTGTAAACCATGGGTGGCACAGACTTGTACCCTGTAAATAATTACCCAAATGAAGAAGCAGGAGGTGTTTATTTAATAACTCTTAAGCTCTGTTAAACGTGTGGAAATGTGTCATAATAGGACCATGTGTGGCTTCAGTTGCAGACATCCGCTTCTTACGTGTAGTTGGATTCAGGGGGTTATTTTTTTGCCCTCAAATTCTCATGCACATCCCCAGTTTCAATGCACGTCCATCAAATACAGATTTTCCTCCACTGAACAAATCTCCCTGGATGGTGATTTCCATTTGATTTTTTTTCTTGGCCTAAGTTTTCGGCCTCCCTTTCATTACCATCCGTCTGATTTTCAGTGTTTTAATGCCAGCACACTGTAGCTGCCTGATCCATACCGGAAACCCAATTCGTTCTATGCACGTTCATAGATGGTTGGGATGGTTATACAATAATCTTGAATGGTTAGGTTCATTTGGATCTTCTTTGGGATCAGGTTTCTGGTATGATAGTGACACTCACCCTCTGGAACGGTCCTTTCAATGACAGTGAAGTTGGCTGAAAAGCCCTCTTTAGCGATGGCGCTGTCAGTGTTGATTGTCAATGCCAGGATGCCTGTGTAGGAGATGATCCTGCCTGGGGTGTTCTGCCCACAGTACCTCCCGATGTATGGACCGACTGGAGAGAGAAAGCAGAGAAAAGAACATCATTACTCTGGGTCTGACTTGGGCTAACTCAATATTTGTTTGCGTACCACAGTCATGTCACACATGGGTTTAACTACCAACTCCCCCGTGGAGGTGTGAGAACTAGTGTGTCAGTGAGGTATGGCACCGGCTGTGTTTTTTTTTCTAGCAGACCCCATAAAAACGCTTGAGAAAAGACTCACAACATTCCTGCTTGCCTGTCGTACACAAAAAGAGAAAAGCAGAGGGACCTGTAGTGTGGGCAGGTCACGGTCTCTGTCTATTTGCTGGCAGTAAATTCCTTTTGCCGACTTGAGGCGGACAACATCGTGGCTGAGTGGGTTTTTTTGAAGGAGACTGAGTAGAGACAATGGGAAGGCATTGGAAGACAGAGAGCAATCAAATCACAAGAGGGACATGTTCCACTGAGCAGACTGAGAGGAACAGGGAAGCAGGAGGGAATGAAAATGGTGGGCTGAAGGAGGAGGAACGTTAGGGGGAGACAGACAGCGGAGAAACATGGGGAAACAGTGACGGGGGAACGAGGGAGGAAGCGGGAGAGCAGGAGAGCACAATGACCTTGCCCTATGTCTCTGATGTGTGCTGATCCATGCACATGTGTGAGTGTGTGTTCGTATTGGTGTGTAGGGACCTGCAGCTTATCTGTGATTAGTAATGCTTTGATCAGTGGCGAGTGAAAGTCACTGTGGCCTTGCGTCATCCAAAACATGCCACTTCCAGCCCAGCTCTTCTACGAAAGGCAAAGGTCAGACCATGGGGACTTATGGGGCAGGGGTGTGATGGCTCAGATTAATCTTCATAACCCAGGTGCCTGGTGTATGTGCGTGAGAATCCGTGTGTGCTTTTAAACCCGCTAAGGCCTAGGCTGAACATAAAAATGCCATCTCCCGGATTATCTGCATGACTCCCCAGCGCTATGAAATTTTAAAGCGCCTCGCTATGAATGCTGCATCCTCTCCATTCCTCAGGGAAGAGGGACGAGGGAGTGGGGGCTGTTCTTCCACAGCACCTGTCCAGTGAGGTGTGATCACCCCGCCGCTTCACGCAGGCCTGAATTCGTCTCCCATCTCTGCACACCCCGACAGCTTGCAGGGCTCGAGCTTTCTGTGCTAATGCACTATCGATCCTACAGGCACCACAGGAGCCACCTGGCAAGAGCCGACGCTATTTTATTCCCATGGCTTATTTTCATACAAGGCTGTCTGTCACATACAACAACACTTGAAGGGTGTGATTCCATGTCAGTCTGAAGTGAGTGTCCAGTTCCTGCCCTGAATAGCCTCGCTATTCAACAAAAGATTCTGAGGTCTTATTCTTCTTCTTTTGTGTCGCAAAGTCGAAAGTAGCACAGGTGACCTTTCTACTCCAGACCCCGGAGGTACCTTTGTTGTAAAAATATGTATTAAAAGGTGTTAATAATGTGACATATTCTCAGCCATCCAAGCCTTTGCAGGTCTCCTTAATCAACACACATTTTGAAAATGAAACCCACCTTTAGGAGAGAACATATACATGAGTAGTTGAAGATCTTTGTGGAATCACAGGTCAACTTCGCTCAGATCAAAGCGACAACGAGAATGAGAACTTCAGGTAAAACTCACTTGAAAATGCGCCAGGATTTACACTTCAACCTTATCACTTGGAACGCCGCATCAGAGAATACCGATGTGCAGCGGGTTGGATGCTATTAGATCGAATTCTTTCAATTTTCAGCCACTGATGGGTGAGATAAGCTTTCATCTCATCTGCACCCATGTTGGAATAGCCAGGAGAAAAACTGGTAACTTCAAGAGGTGATTTTCCTCGCTGAGTTCAAAGTCTCATCTCGGGCCATGGAGGCATTGCTTTGAACAGTGCAGGCCGACTCTCACCTCCTGATTTTTTAGATGGGTTTGAGATTGCTATTTTCTGGCAATATTTTATAGTGTGTGTGAATCTACGCCTTTGCTCAACCCTGCGATCAGGCGATGTTGGCTCTCAGGAGCAAGTTGTTTCCTGCACATTGTGTTTTCTTTGCATCAGAAAAGCAACAACGTAAATACCACAGCCTAGTTTAGACCTTGAATTTCCCAAATGTACAGCCACAAACAAATCAATGTAGCCTGTGACAGAAAACGGAAGGGAGGGAGGCACTTGTAATCAGAAAGTAATTGGCATTGATGACAATGAAGAAGTGGTCAGAGACAAGATCACATAGATGTGCATCTTGTCAGTAATGCGTTCATGTCTGTGTGCAATGCTGGCTCCTAAAAAGGTGAGCAGAGATGTCGCAATAGCATCAGTTATAGCACAACTTGAGAGCATTTCTTTATTGAAAGAAGAGCAAAGAACTGTACTAAAAGCTCTTCTCCTGACTGGCTTCAGAAAAGACTCTAATGGACAGATGGTTGGTCCAATTACTTGCCAGGTATCTTTTGAAAGTGTCTGTCCTCACAAAAAGAGTTTCCAATGACAGCTTTTCGGATGGCTCTGTGTACGACACCATCTGACACGTCAGGTTAGTTTCCCGGGAGATTAAGAAATGAAACGGCACACAATAGTAATTCCAACAAACAGCTCGGTCTTGCTCACCTCCAGGGAAACCATCCCAGATTTCCAGTCTGTCGTAGCGGCAGAAAACACCAGTAGGGGGCGTCGGGTCGGGCTCCAGCTCGAAGCTCTCAAACTCCAAAATGATCTCGGACATCTTGGGGGCGAAGATCATGAAAGTGCAGTCCAGGTTGTTGGGGTATTTCTCTGGGAAACCGGGCGACTTTATGACACCACTGTTGGAGGTGAAGTTCCTGGAGCATTCGGGACCTGAAGGGAGGAAACAAGATGGGAAGTGAGAAGATGATACGAAACAGGGACAAAGGAAGGGGTGTGGATGATTCTTTTGAAAGACTGCTGGTTAAGTGATCTGTTTCGGGTGGCTTTGTGTGGTGGGTATTGAGAGGCTCTGCCTCCCAGCTGGTCTATTGAGCGGAGGACAGTTTACGGCCCAGGGACGAGAGACCACCTTGATAGATCTTCTATTCACTAGAGGCTACATCTGGGTCTCTCAACTCTCCTCTGTGTGCTTTTTTTTCATTCCCTCACAGGCAAAAACATCACACTTTTTCATTAGTGTGTTTGTGTGTCTGTGTGTGTGTGTGTGTGTGTGTGTGTGTGTGTGTGTGTGTGTGTGTGTGTGTGTGTGTGTGTGTGTGTGTGTGTGTGTGTGTGTATGCTAAATCCATAACCCATGAAACATCTGGACTGTGAGCGTAAACATTAGTGAAAGGCCTCAATCAACAGAAGCGTGGGACGATTTATAAACAGCTTGATTCATTGTGCAAAATCTGTCTTTCACACACTCACACACGCACACACACACACACGTAAACACACACACACACACACTCACACCCTCATCAGGACACGTCTGTGAAACATATGAGAGGTGCTAAAGCAAAATTACAGCGTCAGTGATGGAAGGCTAAGGCAATGATCGTGTATACATACACACACACACACACACACACACACACACACACACACACACACACACACACACACACACACACACACACACACACACACACACACACACACACACACACACACACACACACACACACACACACACACACACACACACACACACACACACACACACACACACACACACATTTTAACACAAGGGCAAGTCACAATATTTATTCACAGCTCCCCCGAGAGCTGCCTCTCAGCTGATGAGGAGCATTTCCCATGTTAGCTACTTCTCAGAGCATCATGAGCACAAGATTATGATTTAAGAATGAGTGACATGTGGGAAAGAAAGCCTCTAACAGCTGGGGGGAATTTTTTAAGCGAGTGATAGAAAGAGACATTAAGACGTGTTCATGATGCATGCTCAAGCACTGGGCCAGATTGCTACAAGCCTGGTTTTCCACATACACATACAACTCAGGATAAAGAGGACGGCTGTCATCCAGGGCAATTATTTGGAAGCATTAGTGGAAGAAATGTGCACAGGATAATGTCATTTTCATGCTAGTCTGAAAGCTGGGGTGATGGGCACAGATGGGCACAGATGGGCACAGATGGGGCCGATCGAAACTAAAATTACAGGGAGTTATGGTTAGATAGAGCCGCCGTGCTACAGTCGTTGTAGCTTAAATAAATGTGGCAAACTGCTTTTTCCACCGTCACTCAAGCTTCTCACTGGGCCCCTAATTCAAGACCATCAGGACCTTTCAGCCTGTCCAACAGTAGAGTGAGTGAAGGCAGGGGGAGCCATGTTGATTTTCTCTTTACCCAAGTTGAAAGCCGTGGTGAGCGGCGTTTTGATTCTAAAGAGAGCTGACATTTAGTGCTGCCACTAATATGAGGTGGCTTTTCGAAAACAGTGGGCACCATTAATTTCACAGCTTCCTCTCGTCTTAACCCCTGGAAAATGGAGAGCGTCCGCCAAGGTGAGATGAACTGTCAGACTGTTTTGGGGGGGAAAAGACTACAGATGCAACCACTTCTTTGAAAAAGGCGCCTGTGTGTCCCTGAGTGTGTTAAACAGCTGCAGTGCAAGTGCAATTCATGTCAGTGTGTTGAATTTCCTGTGGATATTGGCTCAGATCTCTACTTTCAGTCCATTTCATCAGCCTCCATGATTGCCCTTATCTCAGCACAGCAGGTGACCAGAACAGATTCGGTCTTTGGGAATGATTCAATTTGAAAAGATATAAAAATCCAGGCAATAGAAAAACATAGTGCCTAGCATTCATTTAGTCTTACAATTTGCCGACATTTTATTTAAAGTTCCCTTATTGCTTAAATACTAATTCCCAGTATACTTTACAGATCTCACCATTAGACCTTCCTGTTTCTGCACTCTTTCTAAATCATCATGACTGAGGCCGAGCCAAGGACTCTCATCAGCTTTTGTGTGCCTGGCCGTGTTTATTACCCCTAAAAAAAAGGACAGAGCAAAGACATCACAAACAAATTGGCAGGAGAGAGAAGACAGAGGACTCTGGTCTGTCCCACCGTGGAGATAATCACCCAACAGATCTCTTTTATCTTGGGCTTCCACATGGGAGGGCTTCTGTGGGCCGCTCCCCTCGCGACACCCAGGATGCTTTGTGCTGATGTCTGCATGAGTGGCACTCGGGGATAGCAGTCACGCTTTTCTATGGCAGTGTCCATCCAATCGACGTGTCTTCATGCATTTGTGTTGACAAGGAGCTTCAGGAGACAAATATATCCCGTTGTCAGCCGCACGCTAACTCCCTGCCACTCTCTGTCTCTTCCTTGTTCTATAGCACTGTCGTAGGTGTCTTTCCTGGGGGATTTATCGCCTCAATAGGAAACAGAAAGGGTTTTGATCATATGAATGGTTTGACTCAAGGCTGACAGGGAATACATACTTAGATGGTCCCATTTCATCTGAGATGAAACAGTTTGGCCACAGCGCAGCCAAGTAGTCCAACCCCTGCTTTGAAACAAACAGCTGAATTTACGACAGGAAGTTGGGAGACAGAAAAATAAATAATCTTCAACGCACGCAACATTCACCGGCAACCTCCAACCGGGCGCTCAAACATTTACTGCCGGCAGTAATGGATTCCTTTAACTAGTGTTTATATTGAGCCCTTCTCCTATGGACGGGGGAGTAAACAAATGTCACTCTGACTCGCTTGCTGAGTGATTCGGGTTTGCTTAACAGGACATGTCGTATCCGACAAAATGATATTTAATGGAGATCTGATTTCAATCTTTGCAAGTGTAGGAGCTTGATATAAATCTTAAATAAATATGGTTTCAACATGAAGGGAGCAGGCCGCCTTTCCACTGTTAGTCTCCCAAATGACATGTCCTCTGTGTCTCTATTAGGCTGTTTCTTTAAGTGCTGAAAGCAGACCAGAGACTGGGCGTTAATCATTAGAACAACATTGCGCCAAAGAACAGGCGTCAAATGTGACAGCCTCTTGCTATTTTCATTTTAAAATCTGTCTCTCTGTTGTCCCACCAACCCCCACCTTCTCCCAAACACACACACACACACAAACACTTTTCTTTTTTCCATCCATTCATCTCGCACTCTCTCTCTCTCCTTGGTATGGGTTATTAGAGGCCGGAGCCATAGGGGCTGGAGGTGTTGTTCTTGGACTGCTAAGTAAATCACCACTGTTTATGTTCCATGTTGCTCTCTGGCGGATCATTAGCCCAGTTCACAACCCTCCACCCCCATTACTGCCCACCTCCCACTTCATACCTCCCCTCCCCTTCACTCTGTCCTTATGCCACACAGACAGAGGGGTTAATCGTCTGCAGTGAATTAACTCTTTCAACACTAAATAAAATATCACACAGAAGCCTGTGGAGTGTCAGTCATTGAAACACGGAAAGACAGGTTTAATTAACCTATACACACACACACACAAACACACACAGAGACACACACAGACACACACACACACCCTGAGGCACTGCACTACTAAAATGGTATTTTACGCGTTAATTTTGTGACGTTGCTTGTGGGATGACAAAGTGCTGGAGTTCATTGGTGGGGGTGGGGGGGGGGTTGGGGGGGGGGCAGTCTCCCTCCGGCTCCCCTTAAAGAGATTTGTTGTCTTAGGTTTCCATGAGGGCCGTGTGTATGTATGTGTAATGACAGTACGTCTCCATGCCAGATGTGACCTATGCCATCAAGGCGTGCCATCCATGAAAGCAGAACGTGCCCCCTATTAGGCCCCACCCAGCACACAAACACACACACACACACACACACACACTCACCTTGAAAGTGTTTTCACAGGTGTGTGCTCAGAGTAAAAGCTGCCCCTTGACAGTGACATGATAAACAGGGCTGTTGCGTGAAAAGACGGTGTTTTTTAGTGTACAGATGAATGTTATAGGCCTCCGTCCAGTAGACTTAGTCATTCTGGTGAGTAATCGTGAGGAGACGGAGATGTGTGTGTATGTGTGGGAGGAAGGCACTATCTCTACCTCCTTGCCCACTTCAACGGGCCCTCAGCCAGCATTGATGTGGCTCTAAGCTAACTCCGAGCTGTTAAAAGGAAACATATGTTGTGCATGTGTACTTACTGTAATAGGACGGATCTCTCCAGAAACACTAGAGGATTTTAAGTGAAATACTGTCAGATGACAGGATAAAAACAGCCCTCAGTCCTCTACAAAAGTGCCAGGACTTGGGTGGATATTATCCCCAACCTCATCTCGGTTCACTCTGATTTTTGTTCATACTGGTGGTTGTTTATCAAATCAAGGCCATGGGTTAACCAACCTTTTTATGCTCCATTTTATTACTGCCTTGAAGCTGAAGGCCTCCACAGGGACATACGCAAACACAACCAGCTTGCTAATCTTTGAGCTCCCCTCAGCGCAAATATTCCTCACACACCCATTTATCCCTCTTCTCTATCTCTTTCTTCACCGCCATCTCGCTCTTCCTGTCTCCTGCCAGACTTCAGCCAGTGGAGCGAGGCTGCCAATTTGCAGGCTATAAAATAAATTGCCCATGCTAATTAAGATGGTTGGATGGGATTGAGGAGTGGAGAGGGGAAGAGACTTATGTGGAAGCGGCCATAGAGAGCCGCACAACAACCTGTTTTCTTCCAATTAGACACTTTGCAGGCAACTGTTGATGAAAGCCAGGGCTACAAATGCCAGCATGTTGAAGTGTGTGTGAAAGTGTATTTACATAGTTTACAGCAAGTGGATAAGCCTGCACATGTGAACACACTTGTATAAGTTGGTGTATGATCCCTTAGGGGAGTACATGTTTACTTATGTTTGCCTTGTGGGTATATTTATCTTCCTTGTGACCTTTGCTTGAATGTAACCTCAGATGAAAGGCAGTACCATCCCTGAGGTTGACTTCCACTGATCTCCACGTCTATAATCACCGTGATAAACAGCCTACATTCTTTGCATTTCCCTTCATTGGCATGCACAAGTGCGAGCCTCCCATTCCTCCACCCGTTATCAGAGCATCTGTGTATCATCATTAACGTTACATGTGTTAGCCAACACAATGTTTTCCCAACTAATACCCTGCTTGTTGATAAGCTGTGCTAATCAGCTAGCTTTGAATTTCTCTCTCTCTCTCTGTCTCTCTCTGTCCCTCTCTCTCTCTCTCTCTCTCTCTCTCTCTCTCTCTCTCTCTCTCTCTCTCTCTACCTCCTCTCTCTCTCTCTCTCTCTCTCTTTCGATCTCTCTTTCACACCTTTGCACAGGCTTGTTAAAATAAGTGCTGCAGCGGCCGGGTTGGATTCTGACCTGCGGCCCTTTGCTGCAAGCTCCCTCGCTCTCTCTCTCTTTCTCCCATTTTCTCTCTCTCCCTCTCTCTCTGTTAATTGATCTCAGAGCCCTGTTCTTGGTGGCAGTAGTCAAAACACAGAGTAAATTCAAAGCATAACAAGGGTCTGGATCCACTGAGGGAGTGAAGGCACACCCATGGCGCTCGTCTCTGCAGGGGGATGGCGCTGGGTGCAAAACACCCAGACGAAAAGGCTCTCTACAGCGGTGCCCCTGCAGCCTCTTACCCCTGAAGCCCTGATTCCCCTTTGGATTACAAAAGCAAAAAAAACCCTACATATTCTCATCTAGCTCCAACTCGCTTGCCTAACTCTCTCTCTTCTATCCACACTAGCATCCCCATTTCTTGCTAGATCCATATATCCTCATATCTCATCGCCCAACGAGTGTGCTAGGCTATCGCCACTGGGCCCCTAACACACTTCATTTATAATCTGTACCGGCTAATAGATGAGACTGGGAAATACCAAGCTAATCATGGTAAGAATGTAGTGGATTTAACTGGCCTATCAGGGGGAAAGAGGGAGTGTGTGACAATGAGTTTGCGTATGTCGGGGTGGAGCGTCGCTTTGATCTCGTAAATGGAGCCACACTCCACCAGCTGCCCTGCCGTGACGGTGACACACACAAACCCAGAGACACAAACACAAAGACAAACACACACTAGCCTAGATTAAAAGGAAGGAGGGACATTCATCATGTCTCCGAGGTCACGGGGTGGGGGTGGGGTGGGGTCTCATAGACTGCTGCTAAGGTTAATTAATGAAAGTGGAGTCTGTAGCACCTGTCTGCCTACAAGTCACTCTCCAGATATGTGCTGTCCTCCTCCTCCTCCTCCTTCCAGTCCAAACAAAGGAAGGCAGCCAACCAACAGGAAATTCTTCCTCCTGGGATGTTGTGCTCTGATAAGATAGACATCCCCTGAGGATATCTGTGCTTTAGCATACATGATTCCCAAGTAAAAGTACCCAGAGGACTTATTTTAAGGTTTAACATTAAGGAAGGAACCTGCCACTGATTGGATATCCCTGCAGTGAAAGCATTTCCTTAATCCAGTTCAGTGGCTGAATTCACTTTCTCCACAAACCAGCTTGTCACTGGTTATAATGGCAGGTTGGTGCTCTTGCTGTGAATTGCCATCTGACACGTTTGTTGATCAATGCTTCGCAAATTACGCCCTTGCTTATTTTACAATCATTCACACCAGATAGAAACTGCTACAATTATGGAACATATGGGACTATGATTAGTTGGTTTTGAATGAACATATTGCTTGCCATATTGTGATTGCATAATTTGATGCTCTGTTGCCTCGACTAAATCACAAACAAAGCATGCAACTAGACGGAGGGGCTCTTCCTTGGCCCATTATCAGAATTACAGTGTCACAACTGAACCAATGTAGGTAGAAAGTGCTGCTAAAGTGCCCGTATAGTCATTTCTCAGCTGGAATTACCAATGACCTGGAAACACTGACCAATCAGAGCAGACTGGACTTTTCCAGGAGGGGATATTAAAGAGACAGGCGCTAAAATGGAGCATTTCAGACAGAGGGTGAATACAGGTATATTTAGATGGACAGGATGAGAAAAATAATGTTGATTGAACATCAAAGCATGTAAACATGTTGTAGTAGACCATAATATGGGACCTTTAAAGTCATAGCTGAGGTCAGGTGGCACGCCTAATTTGATGAAAACACATTAATTCTATAACATTACATTTAGCTGCTGTGCTTGTAGGTCTATATTGTAGATATTAAATCTGACATGTGAGGTTAAGTATAAAGTAGTTGGGATAAAGTGAAGCTGCAGCTGTGTCAGGCTACCCACCTGTCTTGAAGATCTCATATCGGATGGAGAAACCCGCTCCATGCGTCTCGTAGTCAGACACAAACTTGATGAAAAGCTGGTTTCCGGAGGAGACGACCGGAGAGGGAGCAATCTTCCCGCAGTACTTGCCCACTAGCTGACCACTCTCGTCCACACCATCCCGCACCTCCACATAGTCATACCTGATTAAGACAAAACAAAGGGAAGCAGCGTTACTTTAGAGTTGTTTTAGAAACCTTCTCTTCCTTCATGTTTGTTTTTCCTTTAGTTCTGTTCTTGCTCTGTCCTGTAGAGTGGATTACTTGACCACTCTTACTACGCTCAGGTTGTGCATGTACGAACACTTGCACACGTACACTTGCACACACACACACACACAAACACGCATAGCTTCACACTCAGAGGACGACATAAACACAGCATATTGTGCAGGTAATGTAGTGGAAATAAAACACTGTGTACTAATGAGGTCTCAGGTTAAAACTCAGAGAACAGGTGGGCAGGTTATGCTTTCATTATATCGAGCTGGCACACACACACACACACACACACACACACACACACACACACACACACACAAACAGCAGAGGTTTTGTGCTCCCAGCAGCACTAAGGTCGGGTTTACATAACTGCTGTGACTACTGAACTTCAGCTGAACAGTTGTCTATCTCCTGTTTAACCACTCGATAACACTGTGTGTGTGTGTGTGTGTGTGTGTGTGTGTGTGTGTGTGTGTGTGTGTGTGTGTGTGTGTGTGTGTGTGTGTGTGCCTCTTGTCTGAGAGAAAATGGGAACTGAAAGTCATTATATCTTGGCCTTTGGCTCAGGCTGGTGTCGAGAAAGAGCAGGTGTTAAAGCTGTTATAACATACACCCACACAAACATCACATTCAAATGGAATTTCAGACCCACGGCTATTGAAGGGAGCAGCCATTTAATTGAGTCGGTGCGGAGTTTAGGAGCAGAAGAGGAAAACAGCTTTTGAAATAAGACTGGAACAGGAGCCATGGCACACACGCACACAGAATCTGGCATGCAAAACTTAAGCTGGTAGAAGAGAAATTAGAGTGACTGGCCAACGAGGGTGGTCTAAACTGCCTCAGCGTGTATGTGTGCGTGTCTTTCAGGCATTTGTTAAATGCACTTGAGTGGTGTTTTTTTACTCTAGCGCCCGTATGTGTGTGTAAGTTTGCTTGATGGTTCAGATGACTTTTCCGTGCTGTGCTTTGACTGTGAGTGACGGAGCGAGCGTGGCTCCAAAAGCAGATCTGGGTTCAGGTTTCCACAGTTCCTAATTGCCCATAACGCCCGTTCACGCCAAGTTTTCGGCTCTGCAGGCCACTTATTGAAGATATTCCTGCCCGAACCCTGATGACCTGCTGGGACGGTCCTCCATCTTCATCAGAAACCAGTGAACCGGGGAAAAATATTTTACACACAGTAAATACAGAAATTCTGATGCATGTAAGTATAATGTGCAGCAGGTGGGCACATCCAGTCACCCACATGCTCTTTCCGTCTTTTCCTCCCTTCCTTAGAAAATGTGCCTTCTGGGCAAAGGGGCCTATTTTCATAGTTTTGCTTGATTCCCAAATTACTGTCAAAACATCACGCCTCCTTAGCGATTCTGAATTCACTTAATGCACGGGATTTCACACAAAAAGACGATTTACACTTTGAATGATGGCTCAGGGTGGGCTAAATCCCTCAGGTGGGGCCCCAACTTGTATCCACACGCACCCTTTGCCCCCTTTTCCTACAAAAATGGTTTCCATCACCTGCTTCTTATTTTTAAAAAGTAATAATAATCAAGCTACCAGAGGGGATTTGGGGAAGATGTCAAGGGAGTCAACTGTTATTTTTATGTGTAATATAAAAGCAAGCAGCAGGAGTCAGCTATTGAGAGAGAGAGACAGAGTGTAACTGAAGGTAGAGCTGGACAGGAGTGGCACTCCTTGAAATTGGGTCCCCTGAGGAGGTGCGGCGAGTGGATGGCTTCACTCGTCTTTCTGCTCGGATGGTGTGATCTGAGGTTATATGGAGCTGTCAACAAGCATCAAGTCCCCTTCTTCTTCGTCTTCTTCTTCTCCTTGTGCTTCTTCTCTACTTTATATATTCAGCGTCTCAGGTTAAAGGTTTGGAAAGAAAGCTGTCTATAAAAGCAATGACTGGCAGCAGGCCCTGATAGCCAGCCCTTTGCTTTTGAAACCTCTTTTCAGGATCCACCACATACAGGTATTTTGGCATTTCAAATCTCATCTAAAACTGTCTGGAAAGATCTGGTTTCCCCCACTTAGGTTCATCATATATCTGGAAATCGTTTAGAAGCTCAGTCCTCCCTTTTCTGTGTGAACTTTCCCTGCTCGACATGTTTGCGCTCTCTTCATTTCTCCATGTTTTGATTTCAGACTAGGTCTTCTTCGCCGGGCCACCAGCTGTGGCAACAGCCCAGCTCGACTTACACAAGCGCCACTTTGTTTCAGCTACTTTATCAGCTGCAGCACAGTAAAAAATACTAGCTCCACGTGGTGTTTACAATGTTATTCCCCACAGCGCTTTGTGGCTAAATTGCCTGAGTTACTCATTATTTTGTTTAAAGGGCAGATCAGTTTCTTTCTGTTGTAATGATGTCATCGTCTAGTTTAGTCACCATAGAATAGTTCTGATGAGATAATTTAAAGTTACAAAAGTTAAAGTTAAAGTAATTATCTTCTCTCCTCTCCTCTCCTCTCCTCTCCTCTCCTCTCCTCTCCTCTCCTCTCCTCCTTTTGGTTACCAGCTCTCAAAAGAGAGCATCAATCTTTCCGTAGCCCTGCTCTGTTCTACCAGCAGACTTATAATTCACCTCAGAGCCTCTGTTTCTGCTGCTATCTGCCCCCCTCCCACTCCACCGGGTAACTGGCAATGCTCAGCTTTTGGCAGACGCCTAAAAAATTGATGCTGAGATGCATCATTCAGATGAAGGAGAAGAAGAGAGCAAGCTGAAGTACAATTGACGGAGCTGAGCAAGCATTTGTGTTGTTTGTGTGTACAAATGAACGATGTATGTGTGAACATGCGTGTGTACATGCAGAGCATTGTGCATATTGTGTACAAAGGACTGTTTTTTTTATGTGTACATGAACAGATGCCAGTCAACCAATGTTTTCATTTTGCCTGTCCTCACAAACCTCTTGTTCACCATCCAAACAGGAGGAATCTTGTTATTTTCGTTTCTATTTCAACTCCCCACACCTCCAGAAAAGCTGTTTATTGCATTTTTACCCTGGCGCGTTATCATCAGCTCGGATGGCCCTCGTAAAAGCAGCTCAGCGGGAGAGAGGATGCAGATGGAAGAGAGAATACGTCCTGGGGGTACTCGCTGTGCTCTGTGCGAGGAAAGAAGGAAAGAGACCTCCTTCTCCAAAATGTCTCCATTTGTGCCCAAATGACTCCATGGGTTCTGCACGAGTGTGCCCACATGCTTTGCTCTGCTAACACAGATCCATCCAGGCCCTTATCATCTGGAAGACATTATGGAAAATGCTTGGCGGCTCTGAAAGGCTCTCCTGTTGCCAGCTGTGTTAAATGTAGTTCTATAATCCATTGCTCTAAACACCTGTGGGGACTCCCTTTTAGGGCTGAGAGTCCTTAGAAGAGACGCAGGGACAGTTAACAACCTCTATTTAGAATCATAAAAGAAGAACATGGCCTTCTTTTAAGCCTGGGATGGTGCCAAAGTTTTGGGGTCTTCCTTCCCTTCTAATTTAAACTTAGAAACCTCTCCTCAGGGGCCTGCTGTGCAGCGATCTTTTATGTATCACTCCTGTTGTTGTTCTTATTCCTCGTGACAGTACAATCCAGTTGAGCCATGCACCTATTTATCTGTCTAGTGTGCTTTGGGTGTGGGTGGGCCTGCCTGCACGCCACAACACACACAGACAAACACACACAGACAATTACATACACGCAGTGAGCTGCCTACCACAGTGCTAATAGTGAAAATGGTTTGCCAATCCAGAGGGGAAATTAAAGGGAAAAAAGAGTGGGGTAGGTGGGTGAGGGGAGGGTGAATGTAATTCTCAACGACCTTCGCTTCACCGACTCAAATGTATTAGCCTGCCTTCTTTCTTCAGGCACAGAGAGAAAGCAATCCGCTAGTGTCAAACGAGAACATTAGCCCTCCTTGCAAAGCCAAAGAGAAGGCGACAAACCACCGGCCTAACAATATAACAGTTATATTGCCTGAAGCTTTCCCATGGAAACAATCTGTCCCCCCTCTATAAATGTCTGCTTGATATGGTTCTATAAAAGCAATGCAATCTGAGGCAATGGAATAACGCTATGACAGACTGTATAAGCCTCGTACAATTGGTTAGATTTCTTAATCAGACCATTTATAAGCTCAAGCATGCTGTGGAAACCCCCAGAACAAGAGCCCTTTTCTTTGCTACTACTCCCTTTGGTTTAACTGTGTATAGAACAAAGTCCTTGCGCTTTTCTCTGGCATTTCTCTCTCTGCGGCTGTCACAGTATAACTTGCTATCGCACGAAAACATGTCACCTACAACATGTCAAAACATGTCTTGGGAACACAAGTGGAAAAGGCCTAAACAATAGATTTAGGACAGGTCTGTGGGGCCCAGGGGACTTAGCAGGAAAAAGGACTTTGTTATCAACTGTCAGAAAACTCCGGTAACCTCACGTGTTAAAGAGTCCCGGCTAACAAACTGTCACTTGGGGCACTGGAGAAACATCATTAACGTTTGTACAAAGGGGGGCACGAGACAAGCTGATCCGCCAACTTACTTTTTCCAAGCCTGGAGGGGACATACCTTGCTGAAAGAAAAATGCTCTCTCTTTCTTTACTTTCCTGCATGTGACATTCATTAACCCGCACTACAATAACAGGTTTTCTCTTTCTGTAATGACCCCTACATCAACTCGGCTGGACAGAAAAGGAAGTATAGAAGAAATGTGTCTGCATCTTAATACTCTCAGCTGAAAACATTAACCTAAATTGACCTGTGAACGTATTTATTGAAGGTCAAGATCCCGTCGTAGAAACAGAAGCTTGACCATGAAGAAAATCAGCAGATTTTTCCCCTGTCACCCTCTCCACTGATGTGTCTCCACTTCTGAATCCACAGAAAATTACTGTAGGAGTTGAAGGCTTCAGAACGTGGCAACCCACCCAGCGGGACAAACCACCAACCAATCAGAGCTGATGGGTTCAGAAGTGGTTCCTTGTCAGCGAGGGGAGAAGGGCATGATTGCTTTGCTCACCACCAGGCTGCCACATGGACGGAAGGAAGATAAAAATGATGGATGAAAAGATGGATATTCCCCACCCAGGCGGGCCCAGCTGCACCCCTTTCCACTGGTCTCTTTGGGTGTCACCCCCACAGGCTTATGCTCAGCTCGCTCCTATTTTTAGACATCGTGGCTTTGCGGTGGCCTCGGCCACACGTTTGTAAATCATATGCGCTTTCCTGAATGCAGATTATCATTAGCATTGATGAATTTAGCATGCCTCCATCCATTAGCTTTCCTAATTACAGTGTCGAGAGATCTGCTGTCGTCAACAATCAAATTAATGAATTTGGCCATTTAGACTCAATTACTGCAACACCCCCCTCCCTTTGCAACATGCACAATAATCCTTTATTTGGAGATACAAGCATAGACTGACGTAGGGAGAATTCTGCCCTAAGGGAATATCCTTTCTGCTCAGGGGGGGGGGGGGGCTAAAAACAAGCAGAATAAATGAAACTGACCACAAAAGCTCCTACTGTTAGCAGGCCTTGTAAACCCCCCCTCCTAGCTCACCTCACATGTAAGGCCTATTGGACTTTGAACCCCTGGCAGAGCTCAAGTATATTCAGCTGACTTGCTTTCTATTCCCATGGGCGACTGGGACATGCCTACAGGGCCAAAGCAGAGCCCTGAATATTTTCAGTCATGCTGTTATGCACACTTTGACCTTCTCTCCTTATTAACATTGCTATGCATGACAAATAGGTCACAATAACATGATTATAGAAATGTAAAGTAGTTTAAACAAAAGACTAGCTGTTACTAAGTCAATTGTCGTATGGGGCCTAACAATGCTGACTTCAAGATAAAATAATATGATTATTATTATATAAGTTCAAGGTAAATACTCAAAGTTATTTTCAATCAAAAATGCCTATATTTCACAACACTGATTGGTTTAAATCTGAATTTTTGGTTGTGATTGTCATCAATCTGCAGTGCATTGCAGATAGAGTTCAAGATTATACGAAAGCTGTAATAGCTGCAGTTGTGAGTAGGGTTGAGGGTTTTTTGTTGCAATCACACAATCTCGTTATCATGAATACAGTGAGAATGAGTAAGTACAATTAATTACAAAACTGCCCATGGCAAAATGGAAATACACATTTAGCACTTTTTCATCTTCGGAAATAAAATTGCTTAGCATACAGCAGTGCTCCGTATGCATCTTAGTGTGCAGATATGAATATTCACGTGTGAATTGATGCTTTTGCGAATTAATCCCTTTGGGTTTATTTCTAAGAAACACTTCATAGAAGTAAAGCAGGGCAGTAATGGCCTTATTATAGTGATTTTGAATGAGCACTATTATGCAACATGTCAGTTATACACCCATCGTGAAAAGGTTCAACACGTTAACAGAACAAAGGCAGAAACTCTGTGATATGACTTACAAAGGGCCAATAAAGAAACACAGGAAACTGGCATAAAAGTCTGAAAAACACAAGGAAAGAAAGCAAGCAGATAAGATAGAAAGGATGAATAGTCCTGTGTGTTTCCTCAAAGAGGGAAGCGAGAAAAAGGTGTGGGGTGGGGGACACTCCAGCCCATTTCTGGGGCCATTACAGGAGGGAATGGCTCCCATTTGTCCCACCTTGACATTTGAGAGGATCTCTGATTACATAGGAGAGGGGGGCAGGCAGAGGTGAGAGAAGAGAGAGTCCTCCGCAGAGGTCTGTGGCACGGCTCAGATGATACACCGTATGATACAATGACGAGAAGTCAAGGGTAAAAATAACAGAGCGTAGGGAGAAAAGGGTCAATGTGGCACAGCACAGCAAACATATATACTTTCTTTTTTTAACCGCTGTCACCACCCTGCTGTAGTCACCTACTCAACCCCCGGGGCACCTATGGGACTTAGAGGTATAAGCCCCTTTTACACATGCACTGCAACCCTGAAACTATGTAGATATTACTCTGGCAGAGCTGAATTTGTGAACGCAAATGTCAAAATCAGTTGAACTGGACATTAAATGGACTAAACCCTCCCAGTCCCTGAAGCAAACAAACATCCAAGGGTGAAGAAGAACGGTGATTTATACAAATATAGTGAAAGTGTCTAACTAGAGAGACTACGAGATTAGGGAGCTTCTGTCAGTAAGGGCCGATGCCAAAACCGTCTGTAATCCGCAGACCTCAGCTCACGTGAGCACACAATATGTGGCAACATCATATGGGTATGTAAGATGGCATAATACATTGTTTATAATGTCGGAAGAAGAGCAGCATTCTCCTCGAAACATCACCACCTCGGTGCAATAAACAGTTGTGATAATTGGAGCTATGCAGCGTGCGAGTTATTATTTTCTGTCGTTTGCTGTGTAATCCACATCATGCCCGTCTTCCTGCATGCTCTACCCATGTGCCACCCCTCGCCTAAACCAAACACAGAATTTCCATCAAGTGAGAACGCATGAGAAATCGAAAAACAGCTACACAGTAGATACATGATCAGCCTGCAGAGAGGGGGGGAATATAGGGCTGCTTCATCTCAACCTAATTAAGATTCAAAGTCCCACTATCCTCAGTTTAGTTCATAATATATGCATATGTGAAATATATTGATGAATTACAGACCTTCGGGGTCCAAAAGAGACCAGGATCATGACCCTAACCAAAAGGACCCAAGAACAGTATCCCAATTATTTTGAGTATGTCTCAAAAAGGGGGTGCTTGTTAGAGGACAGACTATTACTGGATATCCTGTTCATGACTACATGTGTATCCTACACATCCTACGCGTACATGATTGATTTCCGGCATGTTGGAACCATGTGACAAGAAGGAACGTGAGGAAACATAGAGATAATTGTCAACAACCTTGTGGTAGTGACCTACTGAACTCAACATGGGACTATCCAAGTGAACGCTACATAACTTCGCATTTTACGGGCTGATGAGAAAAAACAGCAACAATATGCACTCTCCAAAATGGAGCGGCATATACAAAGGCAATCGTCTGTTTCTGATGCTGTGAGAAGCCAGCGGTGCTCCCTGCTGGGTAATGAGCTGTGTGCGCGAAAGAGGACGCCGCATTCAACGAAGGCAAGAGGAGCTGAGGAGGAGAGTGGAGGAATGAGGGAAGGGAGGAGGGGGAGATGAGGCTGAGGTCAACTAGAGGTAAAGCCGTTGGGTGCTGTTCAAAACTCTCATCTCCACAATGGAAAGGAAGGGAGAAAGAGCGTGGCGTGGGTGGGATGGTGGTGTTGCTGGGTTAAAAGGAAACTGACGGACGACGGCGATAGAGAATGTGAAGGCATGCGAGTTGAGCGCTTGATAAAAGGACAAAAGAGCTGATAGAGGTAGTTGGCAAACAGGCGCCAACATGAATCCAGCAAGAGGTTCAGAGATGTGAAACATGTTCTCCCTCTCCCTCTCTCTCTCTTTCTCTCTCTCTCTCTCCAAGATTCTTTTACATGGCTCAGCAACAGCTAGGATGCTCCAGGGCAGTGGTAGTAATAACTGCACTGGGACTTATTCAATTAAACGCCCCATCCGTCCCCTCTAGCGCTCTCCCTCCTCTTTCTTTTCTCTGTCCTCCCTGCAGTCTGCGGAGGCGGCCGGGGAATTGAGGGGGTCAGAGAGCAGTCTGGGCTGGGAGCTCTGTGACCGGGTCATCTGGCTGGACACGAAGCCACTTGGCTGGGAGCAGGGAAGACTGAACAGGCCCAGAGAGAGTGTTGTGTTGGAATGTCTGGATTGTGTATACAATGCACAAACAGCTACCTGACCTTCAACCATACAACCTTGAGACAGGACAGGCTATTTCTAGTTCTTAACAGGAAGAGGAAAAAGGATGGTGAAAATAAATAAGGGTGTTGTTTTTTTTACAATAAGCACATAATTGCAATCATGGCCAGATGATCATTTTCTTACCATATTTGGTCATTTTCCTTTGAATGTGCATCAGCCCTTAGACACAATAACTTCCTTGACTGACTTAGACCCTTTCTCACAGGTCGTTCACAATTCTTCCCCAGTGCTCTCGGTTTTTGGACACATCCTTGGACAGTATCTACCATTTATAACCACATCCTCCGTTTTTTTCTGATGGCTGTATTGTTCTCCCTGCGTGTGAAGAACTCAGATTTTCCAATGATGCAGCACTTCGAAAGCCAAATAGGCTGTGCTGCGAGGGCCACATGCCAAGAGGTGTATCTCTTCCGTGGTGTCGGGCGGAGAGGATGCTTGGCATTACAGAACCGATATAAGTGCTGATGGCCAGCAAGCCCTTGCCAGCATTTAGAGGGCAAGGTGACTCTTCCATTTACTGGCCCTACAGTCAAACTTCCCTGCCAACTTGGAGGCCGTGTGTTGAGTAGCATCACTTCCCTCTGCTTTCTGGTGACATTCTCTGGGAGACTGTGTAAGAGAAGAGCCTTCTCATCACTTATCCCTGTGTAGGCAGGGGTCATCCTGGAAAGGCTCGACAGGCGCCAGGGGTACATGCTACTAATAACACTTGCAGCACTACCCTACTGTGATAATGCCACAGAAGGTTGCTGTGAGGCTGAATTTACAGTCCTTATTTACAATTACTGACATCTAACAAAAGAAATAAAAGCGTGAGAAAAAAAGGATAAAGTGGTGATTGCAGCGAAAAAGAAAGACCACAACTAATGTTGCCAATTTAGTGAGGAGGGATCAAGCTAAGAGCAAACAAAGTGAGGGATTGTGAGTGGCTCTTACTCAATCAGAGAGCTGTGGGGTACCGCCCCATCAATCACTGTCTGCTTGCCTCCCCGGCCCGAATCACGCCCAGTTGAGTGGTGGAGAAACACCAGTGAGCCAGAGGCCCGCTGTGCGCAAACATAGTGACCGAAAATGACCCCGGGGATCATGGGGCTGGGACAGGAGGGACATTGGCTTTACTTCCTACCTACCTACCCTCTTGCCCACTGCAAACAAACTTTGTTTCGCCCAGAGCCCCTCTGGGGATTTGCTTGATTGTTTGAAAAAAAGAACCCTGTGGTCGCCGAGCACCCCCTCCCACCTGCCAACCCTTGTGGATCTGTAAGCACTATGGCGTTGGGGCAACAAACAGGCCGCGTAAGACCACAGTAACATCAATCAAACTCATGAGCCCCATTCAAGGTTAGACCACTGGACGAAACATGTCTGACAAGCCTGGACATGCTCTATTAAAATGTCGAGAACTCCCTCATCAATTCAACAGCCTCTTCTCTTCCCTTTCTCCCATGGGACGGGTGGGTAAGTAAGACATTGGGAGTTACTGTTTCAAAGAAATCCACCCCTGACTACTGCCACCCACATATCATGAACTCAAATGATTCCACATTCATTCACCCCTTTATCCCTTCTTGTTGTTTTCCATACAGCCTCATAAACTGAGAAATCAGCATCTGATGGAAAAAAAAGGCGAGAGACGAAAACCTGTTGCTAATTATATTATATGAGGCAGAGAGGGGGGGGGGGGGACGGTACTTATTGCCAAGTGTCCTTTGGATACAGAAACACGTAATTGAATCATAGCCTCAGTGTTTAATTATTTTCCTTCAACGCTGGAAGGAAAATACGTATGAATTTTTCTTACACTGAATAGATATTTGTGCAGATAGTGAGCAACTAAATGTTGTCCTCTAATCACGAGACTCTCCGTACGCCTCCTTTTTCTCGCAATCTGTTTTAGATGAAAAGTAAAGCGCATACAACTGACATCTCTAAGTTGTGTGGGCCGCAGCTTCATTCCACAAGAAACTTCCATATAGGGAAGCTTGTTTTGGTTCAGGGCTGGAAAGAAAAAAGGAAGAGAAAATCTGTACATAATTCACCAGTCGTGTGCCAGAAACAGCTTAGTGACACCCAATCCCTGGCAAAGACAATCCGCTAACTCCCACATCGAGACGAAAAACAAAACAGGCAGACACGTGAGACTGCATGATGCTTTTGTGCTGCCGCATATATCTGACTTAGGCTTAAAATTCAGTGGGTTATTTATGAGCGCTGGCCTTTTCTCGACTCCCTTCCTCTCCCTCCCTCGTTCCTCCTTTTCTTACTCCTCAGCTGTGAAGTGGACCTCCCTCCCGCTGCGAAGTAGAGTGGCTCGCATCCCGGTTGTGGTCAGGTTGTGCATGAATCAAAGTGGTGACAGAGCAGCGGGGAGGATGGCAGATGCCACGGCCAGAAAGCTTTTCAATCAGGCTGCCCTTCCAAGCCGCGGCCAAGGTGAAACACTTCACCGGTGGATGAAAGAAATAAACCCTCAACCCCACGGTCACGCACACACGTATTGAACGCGAGCACACATGTGCACAGACCGACTTTAATCCTGCTCATTAGCCAGGGAGTAACCCTTTATGTTTAAAAGAGATGAAGAGGAAAGAGAGTAACAAGAGTGAAGGTCAACCTGTGCAACATCTCCGCCTGCTACTCCGTCTCTTTTGCCCTCTGGTTAATTAACAAGGTGAACACTTAACATTTATCAGCTTGCTTTGAATGGCTTACCTCAACTCATCAACGGTTACATTTTACATTATGGTCGCTAATGGGATTATGTATTGTAAATAGAAATTCAAGATGCAGAGTGCTTGTCTCTGGGAGTTTTACCATGCTGACAAAATAAGGTTTGGTATAATTGCAGTGAAGTACAAACAAGACATAGTCAAAGTGGATTTCTTTTTGTTATGCTGCTGACAAGCCAGCTTTTTCTAAGTACACTGTTTCGGTGTAATTTCAGGTGTAATTTGATTTCCATTGTTATGAACTGGGATTGCCTATTGCTGTGGAAAATACCAGGTGCATAATTTCAGCTGCTTTTGTCAAACCTGGTAGTTAAAAGAAGTGGCATCGCCCCACGCACTCCATATTTTACTGAGCCTATTTTGCGGCGGGGCTTTGAACTCAGCTAGCACAGATTCTTCCCTGACATGCACTATGAAAAGAAGCACACATTCACAACAGAAATAAATGTCCGCTAACAGGCCATAAGTATCTCCAACAATCCATGTCACTCCAAAGCCCCGTCCCCTAAGCCCCAGAGGTCACAGCACTTCCCTTCTTGAAAAGCCCCTACTGCCACAGGCCTGTTAAGAAAAGGCTCCTGTTGCCTTATTTATTTTCCTCCATGACAACGGCTGATAAATGGTCACACAGCTCGCTTCTCCTTATTTGCCCATGGTTGCCTTGCAGAGGAGCGTGAGAGAGGAGTGAGGGAGCAGAAGGATCAGGTTTTCAGATCCAGTGAGGATGGACTGCTTCTCTTTCCCCAGCTGTGAAACTCCAATGCTCTTTATGGTTAAGTCAAGCACAACTGTAACATACCACCAACACCACCTAAGTTTGGTTAATGATACACATATAACTAGAAGACCACTGACCTACACCAGGGCCATGACCTGTCTCGCATGGAAACAAGAGTGAAAAATAATTAGTGTAATCAGCTCCAACATGTAATGGGTTATTCCTTGGCCCATGCTTCACCCTTCCATGAAGTTTCATGAAAATAAAGCCATAGTTTTTCCGTAATTCTGCTGAAAAACAAACCAAACTGGAAACATAACCTCCTTGTTGGATTTTGCAAAAAAACACAATCTATTGCAATGTTTGACACATTTTTAGGGGGGTGTCCATGCTTAATATTACACGGGCACTGGCACCCCCTTGTCCTCCCTTAGAACCACCATTGGTTGTGGATCTGCTGCATGCTATTCAGGTGGCAGGGTAACAAGGGAATTAAGGAAAGTGGCCAAGAGAATCTTTTCCCAAAAGCCCTTTCTGTCTTCCACTCTCACTTCCTAGAACAGGTGGCACTCTTTGTTGGGCACTATGACCATATGAGTGGACTTAGTGGGATTCCACATGACAAAGAGAGAGACAACTATAGATTCAGGGTAGGGTAATACCAACACCTCCCCTCCCCAAGCTCCTGTTAGTCATCTCTGGGATCCAGGCCTGGTCAGGAATACCAGGAGGGGCAGGATGTCTATTGTAGAGGGTACACAGCAGAGAATGTTTGCCTTCCCAGCAGGCCAAGGAGCTCCACGGGGGCAGCTCAGTGGGAGATTGCATCGGAAGGGGCAGAAGGGCAGAGAAAGGAGAGAACTACAATTAAAAAGAGGAAAAGAGTGCTTTTCCAAGCTTTGAGTTACAGGCACCTGAAGGCAGGGGGGCTCCCGGAGACTTTTGAAGCGTGGAGAAGTGGGAGGCTTTCGCTGACTTTCCCCTCGATCTCCCCCACAAAGGGCTGCTTGAGAAGGCATTCCTTGAATATCTTCGCTGCCTAGTACCACCATCTGAACCCCCCCCCCCCCCCCCCTCCATCTACTGCACACACTGTCACACTGGAATTTCTGTGAGGTCCAGAAAAATATTAACCAGACAGAGACAAAAGCAAAGAAGCGTCTCTCTCTCTCTCCATCTGTTTTTAACCCTTCTCTTTTTCTCCTCCAAAACAAACAGCGCAGCTTTGACTGACTGGCTTGCTGCAAGGGATTTAGGCCCGCTGAAGAAGTTGTTTGGTTTGGTCAGCAAATCTGACGCCATCAATGATTCATAATGTTGTCCAAAATGCATCATGTCTATCGAAAGTTGGTTCGCCTCTTCGAGTCAGCAGGAGAGGAGGAGATACAGCCTGCAGCTCAGGATGAAAGATTCTTGTTTAAGCACGTTCAAAACTGGAAACTTAAGCAGCTTTCTACACAGAAAATCTTACTTCATCAGTATGAACTATATGCTGTCTTACAAATGAGATGAATTGCAGTCTGTCTTACATGAAACCTGTCCGTCACTTGTTAGAGATCGATTTCAGTGGATTTACCATTTTCCTTCAGATGGCAGCTGCCACAGTCAGATGGGCCTGACAGCCCTTATCAGATCGCAGCGAAACAAAGAGAACATGAAAGGGAGAGAGCGGGGCAAACATCTATTTACTTCAGTTTTTTCACTTGAGCTTAGCTTGCTCATTCCACTGATTTTCAGAGTGAATTGACTTCAAATATTTGCCTCGATGCGGGCTGTGCCTTCGTCTCAAACTTCATTAGCTGTGAGAGCAGTGAGGGCCGCCCCCGAAACTCCACTCTGTGAAAGTCTACAACGGTGCGTGAAAGGTAAACACGTTCTGCATTCAGAATCGCAGGGCTCACTTAGTCTCCTTATCTCTGTGATGAAGTGTTTTCCTCCTCCAGCTCTCAGGACACAGGCCCCTGCACTTCCCCAAACAAACCTGTCAAGGGTAGCACACACGTGCAACAACACCACCGGGCCAGACTCCACTCAGTAAAGGCTGTTTTTCTTTTTACGAGCACCACTTTGAGTGCTTCTTGTTTGGTTTGCTGATAACAACCATGTAGGGGAACATGTGGTGCATATGTGTTCCATTTGCCCACTAATTAGATTGCACGGAAGTGCACTGAAGCATGCATTGTGGCCCCTACCGCCTCCGCCCTCTCTGCCAGTCCATCAGATAAGGAAGCCATTCTGGCTCTCATCAGTTTCCATTATGTAAGGGCGGATTTGGTGAGTGGAGCTGCGACAGGGAGCCTGATGGCTCCAACACAAATCACACCCAACTACTGTCTACAGATACATAAGTAACTATTCCCCATCCCGTAATCGAGTTACTTATGACTTGCCTTGTCAGCGATTAGCACAATAACTCAATCTCATGTTACATAGTGCCATAATTTCAAATTAAGGAGGAAAAAAGGAAAATGGATTTCACTTCATGGCTTGTCTTCGCTGGCTTCAGCCAAAGTGAAGCCATGCGGTGGAATACATTCTGAACTGGAACTAAAGTCCCATGAAAACCACTCCATTAAAAGCATTAAAAATGAAACGGCACGCTGAGTTAAAAATAGGGGAAAGCTGTAGGTCAGGTCGACCCCGTTTCCTGGCGAGGCCACATGAATCGGACACTTACTTAAGTTTCACAGCCGTCTGCCGGTGTCATTTGTTCGCGTTTCCTCCAGACAAGCGGTTTATAACCTTCTGACCACACTACTGGTGTTACAGTACATAGGTGCGTCTGCTCCAGATGTAATGAATAACCACATAGGGTAGAAGGCAAGAGAAGAAGAAAAAAAAACAGCAAGAGGGAGAGAGATGCTCACAGATGCAAAAACACCCACCACATAAACTTCATCTGCTAACACATTTATGCACAACTAACTGGCAATCAGCAAATTCAGCGGCTGCTGAGTGGAAGCACAGAGCTAATTTGTAAATGATGCATGGGTGGATCACTCAACTCAAAATTTTTTCAACTTGGGTGAAAAAAAACTGCGTTCCTTGAGCCTGCAGGGTCTAAATTCTTTTTTACTGCGTGTGTTTAGAAACAGGAAATTCATTCCTGACTAATTTGATTAGCACGAGCATTGTTACTGCCAACCCCCCCTTCCTGCTATCCCTTCCTTGCTCCCTCTTTCTGACCGAGGATCTTGGACAGTTTAATGGTCCCTCTGGTGCTGAAATCGGACCCAAACAAAGTGTCAAGAAGGAGCATCCAGCTTCTAAAAGACAGAAGCTGCCGTAAATCTCTGACAGCAGTAAAGTAAGGTTAACGTGGGATCCAAAAAAAAAACAACCTTGCAGGCATATATGGGGGAGGAGGAGAAGGTGGGGGGCGGGGTATTGAGGGAGCACAAAAGAAGCGTAAGGTCCAGGTTTTGGGTGGAGTGGAGATACAGTAACAGGATCCAGCAAAGCCCTGTACTCTCCCGAGCCCTGCAGCGTAAACAAACAGCTGAGACAGAGGCACCGACACACGCACCGAAACACAAACCCACACACACACACACGCACACACACACAGGCAATCAGAGTGGAGCAGTCTGCCCAGGCAAGGCTCACCTCGGGGCACCCACACTGACACAGGCTCATCACATTACTGTCTGTCTCCTGTTTCATCGGCTTAAACTATCTATCTGACAACAGGTTAGCCGCTTAGCCTTTTGTTGGATGCGACATCTCGCGGCTTACAAGTCAAATAAGGCTCCGTAACTAACTTCACAGAGATTCACCCTAAATTTCACCTAGTTTTGAGTTGAAATCTAAGTGGAAAAAAAAACCTAGATGAGTCAAGATAGTTTCACTTGTTTCCAACTTGACGCCTAATTAACATAAACTGAGACTTGTTTTTGTTTTTTTATAGAACCCGTTGTTGGAATTTCCCACTTGTTTGGGGAGATTTTAAGAGTGAATATGAAAGTAAATGGCTCGTTGAGATTGAGTTTTTCTTTCTACGTGACCGCAGTTAAAGGTCTATAGTGGGTTTCTGGACCCACAGTTCTCCCTCAATGCCTTCTGCAAAAGCACAGCAATTCAAATCATCATTAAACCCGGATGACTTCATTCCACGAGGACGTGACGCTAGGACACTCCAAAACCAAATGACAGGGGTGAAACATTCCTGCTGCCCTGGTGTAGTGCCACAGCAGGACTGCACTGACACAGCTTCAGTGAGCCTGCGGACACTAGATGGCGCAGTTTCATGCACAATATGCATGAGGGAAAGGGGGGAATGAGTCTCTCACACACACACACACACACACAAGAGCACCACAAGGAACACACATGTATACATTCTTTAATATAAATATAAATGTCTAGGTGTGTGTGTGTGTGTGTGTGTGTGTGTGTGAACAGCTTCTACACAGCCTCTCATGGTGGAGTGGCTCCCAAAGTGGGTAGTTTGAAAAGCTTCACAAATACTGTTACTTAATTCACACATTTATGCAGAAAAGCATTTATTTTTTGTTTCACTCTATCCATGTTTGTTCCTGACTAACTTTAGATCAGACTGGGGCCCCGGGGACAAAGTCAGATTGAATACATTTGTTTTTTGGCGGCCAAAGGCACGTCTGTTTTTCTTAGACAAGATCGCGGTGGTGGACTCACTTGCACTCTCGGTCCTCCAGATCGAAATGTGGATTGAAGTTGATGAGGATCCGCTGGTGAGGACCAGGCGCCGATATCACCCACATGCATCTCTGAGAAGGGGTATAAGACATGGGGTATCCAGGCGAGGTGAGGTAGTTGGCGGTTGAGATTCTGATGTTGCCTCCACATTTATCTGCAGAGGGGAGTGAAAAAGAGTTCTTTAAGGCTGGAAATGTAGGCCTCCCTTAAGACAGGGCAGCGTAACTTTGTGTACGTTTTTTCCTCCTATCTATCCATCTATCTATCTATCTATCTATCTATCTATCTGTCTATCTTTCCATCTTTGACAGAGTGTAACTGCTCACATGTTGAAGCTTCTAAGTGGAGCAATGCATGTATCTTGGTATTCAGTATTATTAATATTAATATTAATATTGGGTCTAATAGATAATAATGTTATTCATGATGAGCTTTTGTGAAGTAGACAATTGTTTCATTTCTGACTGTGACACACTGGGCAGATGAAGGAACAGCTCCTCACATTAAAACCAGAAAAGGAGCTGCTTTGAGTAGATCCAGATAAAAAAAGTGAATTCAAAAGAAAGTTTGTTCTGTCGGAGCCAGAAGCCAAAGATCTACAGTCTGTTCCCTTTACAGCACAGTATGCGTTTCACCATTAAAGGGGAATTATCCTTTGTTTTTCAGAGGCCCGCTCCTCACATGTATCTTCATTTGCGCGCAGTTTCGCCCTTTCATCATAAAAGCTTCCATCTGCTGCTCTCACCTACAGCAAAGGCTACACATCAATTAGAAAAATCAATGGGATGGGAATAAATGAGCAAGGAATAAAAGCGCAAAGTAGAAACGAAACTGTAAGAATCGAACATGGGGAAGTTGTGTAAAGCGTGGATCTGAGCTGACTTTTTGAACTTCACCAAGACACAGAGCTCCTTCACACACAAAAAGGGACTCAAACAACTTAAATAAGTGTTCTACAAAAGAGCTTCTTACAGGTTACAAACGTCACAAATGGCTGTTACTCCGTATATATATGAATAAATACATATTTGAAGAATATTTTAATGGTATCATAAATACATAAATAGATAAATGACAGCAACTAGGTAACGAAAACTACTCTGTAATACAGTTTACGATAGGAATACTGGAGGAATATGATAAATCAAAGTTTCGAAATAAAGAGGGAGACGCAGTTAAAGAGAGCGATGATGAACACTATTGGAAAATAATGTTTAAGCCGCTGTCGAAATATAATAAGAGGGATTTTCCTGGGTGTAGGCGGAACGGGCAGGTGAGCGCCTTGCGAGTTTGCCAAAAGATCAGCGGAGATCAGAGCGGGCTAATCTTTTAGAAAAATATTGGGATTAGTAGCTTTACAGAGCAAACAAAAGCTTTATTTATATAGCTATCATATGTCACACTTACCGTTTTTGAAAGCCTTGACCACCAAAAGGATTCCCATGAACAGGAGAAAGACTAATCCACAATGCATCCTTGTTTTCTCGGCAAAAAAATAAAATTACGCATACAAAAAAAAAAAGCTCCGAAAGTAAACTCCTCCAACAGGGTTTTTTGTTTCTGTGGGGGGCGCGAGTATTCTTCTGTCCTCCTCTACGAATAAAGCAGAAGTGTCTCTTTTTGACGAAGCTGGAAGTGATCTGAGGACGGACTCAGGTCGCTGGCATCCCTGTCATTCAGCTCCTGTTTCCTCTCGCCTGTGCCGGCTGCGCTCCTCTCTCCAGCGCCGACCGTGCCATATCCTCTCCAAAGGAGCCAAGATATATGAAGAGAAATGACCCACTCCCTCCCTCTCTTTTCTTTTCTTTTGCACTGTTACTCCGTCAAATGATGCCCGGGCAGGAGGTAATCCTTGGCTGTGGAGTGAAAAGAGACAGCAGGTTAGGAATGCGCGTTTCGGCCACCGTGCGCCCTGGACATTCCCCGATGTTACTGATACAAACGAGACTATAAAGGCACGGGTACACCCCTTCCCCAAATTGTCACCACTGTGCTTCTACAGGCTCAGAGTGGGGACTCGGAGAGGTTGAGGATTGGCTTGATTGCAAATAGCCAACCTATGTGGGAAAAGCCTCCTGTCTTTATAGTAAGCGGAGCTGCACACTGAGGCACGGAGTACCAGCAGTCCGTTAAGTGACACGATTCTCTCCTCTCTCTCTCATCTCTCTCTCCTCTCTCTCTCTCTCTCTCTCTCACTCTCTCTCTCTCTCTCTCTCTCTCTCTCTCTCTCTCTCTCTCTCTCTCTCTCTCTCTCTCTCTCTATCTCTCTCTCTCTCTCTCTCTCTCTCTCTCTCTCTCTCTCTCTCTCTCTCTCTCTCTCTCTCTCTCCTCTCATCTCTCCCCTCTCTCTCCCTCTCTCTCCCTCTCCCCCCCCCTCTTTCTCTCTCTCTCTCTACACATTAATGGGATAATATCAACAACAACAAAAACATCCCCTATACCAAAAATTCGCTCCACAAAACAACATCATGAATCGTAAGAAATGGAAAGACTGGATTACAGGGAACACTGTCGGGGTGTTTCCTCGGGATGTCCTCTCCCCGTATCTATCTGGGACATTTTCTGTGACACACTGAACTACCTAATCAACAGAAGTTCCCCCTTTGTGTCCTCCGATCCATCTGTCTCTCAAAGCACAGATCCTCCAGCTCAGATGGAAGCATATCTGCACCGCAGTGCTCATAATAGGGCCCAGTTTTATTTGTGGCACTGGAGCTAAATAATAGAAAGTGTTTTTTTCCCTCTTAGACCTTGTGGGTTTCTTTTATGCACCAGTAGCTACCCAGATGCGCCGATTGTCTGCCCCACAACAGTGACACCATTAAACTGGCGCTCGGAAATTTAGGGGAAATCAATTAAAGCATAAATTAAAGTAGCCTCGAGTCATTTACTCAAGGCTGCCCTTACTGGGTCACTCTGCACAGAAAGGAACGGAGCATGCTTGAGTTAAGCAGATCAGCGCGTTCATTCAGTCGTATACTGCAAAATCCTGCATAAACACAACGCATGGCATATGTAAAACAATGCTTTAACATGCATGTTTTAATAATTTTTTTTTAAATTAAAAAGGAATGTGAAACAATTGTGGGATCACATGAGCTGCACGCGAAATTATGGGGAAACAATGTGAACAATCTAAATGCTCATTTCAGTGCACTATACTTCTGTCAGCCGTTTGCATACATCGAATAAAAACAGCTGCATTCACCTGCGTCTCGGAGACTCGCAAACCCGCAGGCATCCAGCCCTCCTCTCTCCACCTCCAGCATGCGTGGAGTGTACGATCCGATAGGCATCCACCGATTCTGTTCAAATGATCTTCTCCAGAGCCCCACAAAAGCAAGTTAAGTTATTTCCCCCCAAAACCCCCTTTTTTTGTCCGCAGGGGGAGAACCACAGCACAGTCCAGTTCGGTCCTGGGTCCCCACCGCGCAAAGACGCACAGCCTATGCCCGGAGACTCGCTCTCCTCTCCGCGTACAGACTAGTCTCTCCCCGCTGATCTCTCCGGGTCTCGCTCCTTGTTACGCTCCCTTTCATTCACCGCAAGTGCAATCCGGCCAGTGTGAGGGAAAATAAGTAGACCCCCTAAAATGTCATAGGGATGGAAAGAATAATGCAGAGCAACAAAAAAAAGTCCTGGTTGATCTAATAGAAGTTTTCCAGCCGGTCCGTCTCTCCGTGCGCTACCGCTCTCGGCTCCTCCACCGATGCAAATGCTGAGGGTTTGAGTCCCTGCCAGCCCAACACGCCCCTTTACGAGGGATGAGTACGCGTGCGTGATTGTCTGCGTGCGTGCACGTGTGTGTCGGCGTGTGTCAATCGAGATGCAGATTTCACACAACCGCCTCTCTCTATCAGCCTGTAGCCTTTATTGAAGGCATCAGAAAGACGCATTAAAACGAAAAGCCACTCACCCGCGGCGTCTTTGAGCTTGTAAACCATCTCAAATTAGATCCATTTCTTAGGTTTGGATCACTCACAGAACATCTTTCTTAGCTTTATCTGCCCCGATGAGAATCTATACTACTTGTATTACACGTTTTATAAGGGTGCAACACACACATCACAGCCAATCTGTATGTCAGTGGGAGTGTTGTAGGATAATTGAAGTGATATAGGCACTTTTGAGCTCCACACACCACAGGTTACTATGGTAATATCGTATGGAATATCATAGCCCTGTTATCTGGGAGCCTTTGGGGCCCAGGGGACTCACTGAGTGCACACTGTTGTTTCTGCGAACAAATAAGCGGTTCTCTGTTGATGTTTGGACAATATGTCTGTCTGTCACACACTTCCACCGGTAGCAAAAGAAACTATTGAATGACAGCATAAGTCATTTTGACCACCATCTCATCATGGGTGACATTATGGATCTGAGAATAGACATAAAACCAGAGCTGTCAAATCTATAAAACAAACAAAAAGAAGAGTACCTATATTTGATTGAAGTGATGATTAAGTGATAGAAATCAGATGAAAGCATGTGTTGGACTTGGCGTGTAACAGTTGAATGAGCGACAGAGGTGACAGTGGAGGATTCTGAAGATCTAAAAAACAGCGTAAACAATCCTCTTTGAGAGCAGTGAGTCCCCAAAGTTTGAATTATGAATGACCCTCTAGAAACAAACCCTCTTTCTAAAATACTTGTTCCAGGAAATGCCAAAGTATATTGTTGCTGTTAGATACAAAACTCTGCTCCTTGGAACTGACATTAGAGAGAGCAAAACTTCTGGTCAAAACACCCATTCACAATTTTTTCCCATTGTGCAACTCTCCAGTACAGGGAACTGAAACTAAGAAAGTTCCCCGACCCTGCTTCTCTAACCGCTGTCACTGGGCTTTAAGGGTTAAGCCTGGCATACCCTGCTGTTTTAGCTCAATTGACTGCAATAACTGGAGGTTTCCAGCTGCAGGTCTCTGTGGTTAGGAGGCATCTGCCCTCTAGGGGGCAACAGAGCCGGTGAGCAGCTCAGAGAAAGCCACCCATTGCTCCTCAAACTCACCTTACTGTAATGCCATTGAGATTTCACAGCTGGGTTTACAAACAAGTGCGCTGATTAAAGGTTTTATGCAGAGTTAATGACTATATTCATCATCAGTTTGAGCCAGACATCCCTTGCACCAGCATTGACGGCATTGGTAGAATTGTTTTTGTGGTGAAAAAATAACTTTCATGCACTGTGTATTATACTCTGCTTATTTTAAAGGTCCCATGTTATGCTCAATTTTAGGTTCATACTTGTATATACGGGTTTCTGCTAGTACGTGTTTACATGTTTACATGCTTCAATGCGCAAGAAACCCATTATTTTTCTCATACTGTCTATCTGAATATACCTTTATATACTATAGGTGTGTTTCCATTAGGGTCAAATACCTTGAATGAGGCGGATCTATCTCGCTGAAACGCCCCTAATTTGCATGTGAGTCGCTTGAGCGGCCGTTAGACCGGCCGTTTGTTGGCCCTGTGGGAGAGCAGGGCCAACCGAAAGAAGCCCAGATGCTGATTGGATGTAACTCTCAGCGGGATGTGACGTGTAGTAGCACTTGACGGCGCAACAACACGGCAGAGTAGACACTTTTATCCAGTGGTGTAGAAGATCGCAGCTCAGAAAACGTCTGTGCACACCTTTGCACAGGCTTGTTACAATGAGTGCTGCAGCGGCCGGGTTGGATTCTGACCAGTGGCCCTTTGCTGCATGCTCCCTCTCTCTCTCTCTTTCTCCCATTCTCTCTCTCTCTCTCTCTCTCTCTCCCAATTTTTTTTTCTCTCTCTCTCTCTCTCTCTCCCTCTCTCTCTGTTAATTGATCTCAGAGCCCTGTTCTTGGTGGCAGTAGTCAAAACACAGAGTAAATTCAAAGCATAACAAGGGTCTGGATCCACTGAGGGAGTGAAGGCACACCCATGGCGCTCGTCTCTGCAGGGGGATGGTGCTGGGTGCAGAACACCCAGATGAAAAAGCTCTTCCCTGGGTTTAATCTACAGCGACGCCCCCTTTCCCCAAAAGCAAAACACACACACGAACGCACTGTCAAGGCTGTCTGTCAACAAACACTTTTACAGCGCCCAGAATTTTTTAAGGTGGAGTGTTTTCTTTCGTGTTGCTTGTACACAAGTTTTGAATCATTCGGGCCACCTTGGAGAAAGAACGGTGCGTTGCTGTAACACTGATCAGCTGATCACCAGCGATAGAAAACAAACCTTTTCAGATTGGTACGTCACCTCCGGAGTCTTGAAGTCTCTCTGGGGCCCTTTTTTGTAATGGAAACACGGCGAGTGAGCGGTCATTTGAGAGGGCGGAGTCTGAACCCTTCCGAGCGGCCACATTTTACCCTAACGGAAAGTACCTTATGTGTCATAAATGCTCAGTTTTAGTGCCTGTCTCTTTAAGACCCCCCCAGTCTGCTCTGAATGGTTCACATCACAGGATCTTCCGCATCTGCGCTCTCAGCACCTCTGCGCCGTCATTACAGCTGAGGAATGACTGTAATAGCACTGTAGCGGCACTTTCTACTTATATGTAGTAGTTGTGACATCACAGCTGTACAAAAGTCCTGACAGCACGTTTAAAGACACAGTTTCTGAATACAGGCTGTGTGCATTTCACTGTGGATTGAGTGTTTGGATATTTTAATAGAAATAGCATCTCAACCTGCTTTACGATAAAAAAACGACACGGAAATTTCACTATCACAATATGGGACCTATGAGAAATAAACTGTAGTGTTGCCCTACGAGGAATGTAGGCAGCACTGTCGGTTCAGGAGGTTGACGAGCTTTATGCACATAAAACATTAAGATGTCCCCCTTTTGAAAAGTTTTTTTGAGACACAATAGAGCAAGATAAGCCTAAAGTCCCTGCACATTATTATTTTCTGTTCCTAGAGAGAGAAGAAGACAGAGGATGGAGTGGCTTTATTCTCATCCCAGCCTTAGTAATTCTCTGTCTAGCTGATAACACAAATGTTAAAATGGTGCCGAGCATCTCTATCAAAGGCAGCACTAACTAGCCTTTCGTGTCTTCGGGATAACACAGGAACAATGGCTTAGAGTCATTTCACAAGGGTGCCTGCCTGTGGCGTATCAAGGATTGTAGGGGAACAATAAAGGAGTCATTTAAAGGATTTGCTTCTTCACATATATCCACACTAATCTTGAGTACAGCCCAGATGAATAATTAGCTTTGGTACAAAAGCAGACATTTTATGGCTCCTGTGAGCAGCGGACTTGATTTCATTAGCCTGGCCTTTATTCACCAAAGTGAGTGAGTCAGAGTGAAATGTACAGGTTCAAACCATTTGGCACAAAGTCAGTGTGAACACCCTACCTCCCATCTAACAGTCTGTCTTTGGAGCCACCTGCCAAGAGTTTGGACATTAACAGTTTTTTGTGCTATTTGGGGTTAGAGGTTACAGACAGGTGACAAATCAAAGGAAAAACATGGATATACTGTATGAGTCCGTGCAGTGAACACTAGTGCTCACTGAATGGTTTGATGAGTGAATCATATGTTATGGCCTTCACAGGCAGATCTCAGCAATAGACTGTATAAAATATGGACGTAGTGTCTTTGACGTCAAACATAGATTCTTGAAGAGGCAAAAAGAAGCTCAGTGTGGGTGGGGCAGCCCTTACCATCTTGGCAGTGCCTGACGCTACCTCATCCTAGAGAATGCAGAAAAGGGCGAAGAGTTCGAACGTGGGTGGAGCTGAGGTGGGCCGGTTGCTGAAGGATGGTACCTACCTGTCACTCAAAGCGGCCACATCCTTTATATAAATGTAAACCTTACAAAAATTAAACAATTGAGTTATAACCTCCCCCCTTCCACAGTTCACAGGAATGGGGGAATTAGCTTTTTTTGGTACCAGGCTGTAAACATGTCAACTCTGCTGTAAGATTGGACATTTCAACATGGGGGTCTTTGGGGATTTACTTGCTTTTGGGGCCAGACTGGAGTGGCCTTATGAGGAACTGTTTTTGGCATTTCCCCGCTGTGCACCACCAATATCAAGACAGTAACTGGGGGAATAACTGCACTAGCCCAGCACCTTGCAATGCAACCACATCGCTCGACAAGAAGGTTAATAATGGACAATTCTCCTGAACCCTGGATTGAGTTCTGTTTCTTTTCATCTATCCTCCCTTTCTACAATATTAACATATGGCAACTATGGCATAGTAACGTTTAGGGAAAAGTCATAGCTATGGCAATTAATATATTGTTGAGGTATGGCAAGTAAAACTTTTGGTTATGGTTAGAGAAAGGCTGTGGGTACAGATGATAAAAATATGAATTACAGGTATGTCTCCTGCTAGAAAGTAAGATATGTTACATGTCCATCCAACAACCCGACCTCCCATACTTCTGGTACATTCCTTCCTGCACTGGTACTGGACCTTGGTACTGGACATAAATCGCAAGGTGCAGAATCGTCCAATATGGACACAAGTCTTATAGATTGATCTGAATTAAGACTTTATCTAGTGTTATATACAGGTATAAACTACCTGGATCTACAGAAAGGCTTTTTAAGGGGGAATTGTCAGTGAGTTGTTCTCATCCCAAGTTGTTGATCTATCAATATGATCTATGATCTGTGGTCTATCATTAAGATTTAAAGAGATATTTAGACCCAACAGGAAGTTTGTTGTTGATGAGGAGTATGCCGTGGTCAAGGAGCCGATTCGTAAATTGGTTGTTAACAACTGAGTGTAGTCGTTCCACAAATTTGACCTGCTCTGTTACAACATATGCCAATCAACGGGTTTGTATGATATCTTACGATAAAACATGCACAACAACGTGTGTAATATCTTAGGAAATATGATATTCTATTTAATGCTGTGAAATGGTGACCCCTATATCATAGTCAGAGTGGCAGTTAAGTTTAGGCAACAAAACTATTTGGTTAAGATGAGAAAAAGGATGTGGTTTGCCTTAGTAACACCAATACAAACAGTCTAGATAAATTCAGGGCTGCAGTGCAAGTGTGAAAGGGGCTCTGGTGAGGAGAACCAAACCAGCTATCAGCCTTAGGAGAAGAAGCTATGCAACCCATTCATAGACTTTGTCCATTTTCCACTTGCAGCTGCACAGCGAGGACTGATATTTTCAGCCCTGCTGCCCCAAATGACTGGGTGCAGGATGCCAGTCCTGATGTCATATCATCTAACGTGCACTGATCTCTGTCAGACACTGATTCGCTTGCTGCTGTCATATGGACCATTTAATCACTTGGATTTATGCACTAAAAACCCCAACCTTCTGATATGAGCTAGACCATATCCATCTTGGCAGTATTTACTCCAAAACAAGTACTCTGACTGTCCCAGAGTATCTCAGGGACATCATTGCGGTGAACACTCTGGACTTTTAAGTTCAGTATGAGATGACAGATATGGTATTTCCTCCACCAGCAGGAATATTTAAATGCATGTTCATGTTCCACTGCATTGCAAAGTGGATTAGAGGTGCAGACCGTGAACTTTTTAAAAGACCTTGTTACCTACTAATCATACTGTGTTCCAGTTTCTCCTCCATGACAACCGCAGTAAAAGACAGCTACAGGCTGAAAGGTTATTGTGCATGTGAATAGGGGCTATATGGGTCTCACACTATAGAAGCCGCTGTACCTGTTTCACAATTTCTGCAGCTGTTGATAATTACTAAGCGAAGAATGTTTCACACACTGTTGAATAGGCTCGCCGGCACAAATGACACACCTTCAAAGTCTGTCAATGTGTTATAACTGGGACCTTTTTGTTCGGAGGAATGTGGAATGCTATGTGTGTATTCGTGTGAAAGAGAAGGTGGAGAAGCAGGGGAAGAGAGGTGAATGGAGAGAAAAACAAAGTAGAGGGAGACAAACAGATCCCGAAATGAGCTGGCTCTCTTATATTCACTTTCTGAGGCTCTGGGTGAAGAAATAGAGCAGACCCTGAAAAAACTGGTGGTGGTGGGGTTCAGTCAGATCAAGGTCTGGAGTAATTGCTACAAAGGCAGTGTATCTCCTCTGAGGCGTTTGGGCGAGGTGAAACTAAGTGTGAACGGAATTAGCAGAGGGCTGAATAAAGTGCTTCTGAAGTTTAAAGACATTATGGTAATAAAGAAAGAACAACGAATCTGAAACGTTTTCAGGGATATTCCTCATTCAAACGGAGGCAGGGGGGAAACACAGAGGAAGAGGAGGAGGGCGGGGAAGAGAGAATGGAACAAAAACATAAAGAAATGGCTTCATTAGAAGTAGAAACATTTACAGTGACATTTAGTGAAGCGGGGAGGATGTATGAATAAATATGCATAATGTTGCCGGGAAGCATCGAGAGCTTCTCAGGGGCAGAAGGAGGGTGAGAGTGATGGCTCCTGAATTAATGATGAGGGAGCCAACTGTCTGTCTCTGGGTGTGCATGTAGGTCTGTATGAGTGTCTGCACATGTGACAGAGTTTAACAGCAAATGGGTGGGTGAACTTAGGGCGCGCGCGCGCGCGCACACACACACACACACACACACACACACACACACACACACACACACACACACACACACACACACACACACACACACACACACACACACACACACACACACACACACACACACACACACACACACACACACACACACACACACACACACACACACACACACACACACACACACACACACACACACACACACACACACACAATCCAACTCACTCTAGCAGCACCCCAATTTCACATCATCACTGATGGAAATTACCCAATCCCCGATACCTAATCAAGCGATCTTTTTTTGGGAGACACACAGATTCACAATTGTCTCTGATGCTTAATTACATTTTTGGAAAGCCAGGGAGCAAACCGCCTGCAAATTCCAATTTTTGGTAAAGATATATATATAATTTCTTTTCAGGCTAATGTTCTATTCTACACTTGGTGTGTTTTTTTTCACCACATTCGGGGGCTGAGATGATGAATATTGTGCTGCTCATCATCAAACGCACAGGGAGAAGCCCCAGAGATCAGGGCAAATGGAGGGGAGGGAGGGAGGTGTAGAGCGGGAAGGATCTGTCAGGGAGAAATGCTATGTAGGTCAATGAAGAATTGCACTGGGATATTGCCTCCTCAGCTCACAGTCTGGGAAGCTGATTTGATTTCCGGTGAATCCATCCGACTTGAATTATGAGAGATTACCCTCACTAAAATCACCTTGGTGACTGCCGTACATCCTTCTGCTCTCAGGGGGATCTATACATCTCTATATAGATCTAGAGTAGAACGGCTAATGTACTTCAGATCTGTCTAAGTTCTTCACATAGACCTTATTCATACAGTTTCTCTATTGGGAAGATGTGTCCTTCAGCTATAAGCCAATATTTAGCGGGGAATCAACCATCCTTCACTCTGTTTATCCACACTTTTGTAGCTGACATTTACACAAGTTCTTACTGTGCGTATATTAAATAGCAAATTATAGTCACCAGAGAGGAATGTTATTATCGGATGATTCTCTAAAACCTCGAAATATATTCAAAGACAATATTTTTAACTTTCAACACCAACATTTTCTTCAATTCTACAATATCTGTGCAAGGCAACTAATGTATGGTCAAGGTGAGGGAAAGATTGTAGTCATGGATACGTCGGCTTTGAGACATAAAATGCTGGTCTTTCACACGAATGTCTGACACACTAAATGCCCAAACACCACTCCTACATCCTTTCTTGACCATTCTGTGCACACACTTTGGACTCACTACTTCCTGCAAATTGTGAGGTGAACAATAATCATCCAATATGAACATAATTCTCAGGGATGGATGGGTGAGAAAAACACAGGACTTTCAGTCAGGAGACAACTGTTCATGTCCCACGTGAAAGCTAAATTCAACATTGACCTATTTTTTCCTACTCACGCCACGTGCGTAAGTTATGCAAGAAACATACTGATTTTAACCCAAACCAAATGGGACCATACCCATTAACATGAGAATCAGACTTTTTTTTATATATTAATTTAAGGGAGTCTGGATACTTGGGACAACACGTGGACAACGATGAGTGTCATTCGTCAAGTGTGCACAAAGTTCCCCAAAAACAGAAAACAATACATGACGTTGGTAGAGTGGCTCGGCGGCTCGATCCCCATCCTACTTGTATCATAGCCGTTGTGTCCTTGGGCAAGACACTTCACCCAGCTCGCCTCGTGTGAGTGTGTATGACTGCTGTATGTTTGAGGAGGTGGTGGGAGGGGCCGTAGGCGCTGATAAGCAGCCACCATACGTCTGTGTGAATGAATGGGACCTGGACTCTATAAAGCGCCTTGAGTACTGAGAAAGGTGCTATTTAAATCCAATCCATTATTATGAGAAACAATGAATAAAAAACATTTTATTAAGTATAAGGTATATCACCAATCTAATCCAAAACCATGTCAAATGACACGTTTAACTGCAAATTCTTAACCTCAGAATTTCTCTGAGGACTTTGTGCCTGATCAGGATGGAGGTGGTGGTATGTCATTTTAAAGCACTCGCTCCAGGCTGGATATGTAGTTTGTATTTTATTACATAAACATCTCATATAAGTGGTGGGAGTTTGCCTTCTGATTATAGTGACTAGCTCCTTGGTAAAATAAAAAAGAACCGTCAGGTGAAATAAAACCCCTCCTTGCTTTCCATGCTTTGTTCAGCTAGTAATTGCCACAACAGGTGGTAAACCTAGCTGCCCCTCTGGCCCTCCGACCTCACAAGGGGGTTAAAGACACACACAACAGGGTTAGAAATGGAGCCTGAAACAGCCGCACAGTAAGCACAAAGCCCAGTGTCCTGGTAATTAAGAAGAGGAAATCCCAACAATGGCGGCCAGCCCTGTGATGGTAAAGATTAGCTGAAACAGTGAGATGGGCTACTGAGCAAGACGAGACGCTGGCCTTTGTACATGAGTGTGTGTCTGTGTTGCTGGAGGGGTGGGAGGTACCTCATCAGTCTGTGTGAGCTTGTGTCAGTGGACATACAGTATGTGTGCTGTCATGCTGATATATGTAGTCTATTTTCTATCAGGGTGTGTGTCTTTTGTACTTCTGTCTTTGTCACATGGTCTGGCTGTTGTCATTCTGCTGACAAAACACTGTATCATGTGACGGGACTTATGATTTAGTCTTGGATTATTTACAGAAGACTGACAGGATGTGGTTTATGAGGCTGAGCCGCTGGGATCATATAAAAAACAACTCATGTTTGATTCAAACCCAACTTGGACAGAGAGTCGCAGTCACACTGAGATATGTCATTCACACAAACGCACGCTCACAAGGCCGCATTTCCCAACCAGATCAAAGATGGTCACAATAAGTGCAAAAGACATTTCCCTCAGAAAGCAGAACTTCTGCTGGGATTTTTCACACCAGAGTTCTTCCAGATAGACCACGTGACACATACTGACGACCATTTTAAATGCACCGAAAATGTCAATGCCACATATACTCAGAGTAAAGGATTCATTTGTCAATAAGAATGAAATTCCTGTAGCAGCAATCTGATACACAACACCTCACATAGCACGGTGCTCAGGATGTATCATCATCCTCAGGCTGTGCATTGGCAAGGCTTGTTGAAATTAAGTTTTCTAAATTAATCTGACTTTCACCCTAAAAAGACAATAGGCTCGCCGGTCACCTCAGCACAGCTAAATGGGATTTTGAGGTGGAGCAACAGTGAGGAATACAGTATATTATCAGTTATGGATGATGTTTTCTCCTCTCTGTAGACTGGTAATTACATTTAACAAAGAAACTCAGCTGTCAGCTGGGCTGTGACTTTTTATTCTTTAAAATAAACCAAAATGTCCTTTACTGGATTCTTGTTCAGAGCGGCAGTTTTTTATTTTCAGTGCAGGAAGTCAATATGACTCAGCCCAATGTCAGCCGTAATCCGACATGCCTGGTTGCCAGACCCGATAATGAGCAATGCACCAGAATTGGCCCCTCTAAAGTGGTCTTATTGCAGGTGCCAACACTGGTCAAGAGAGCAACTACGGTATGATTAGATATCCAGATTCTTCACTTAAGTAAGATTAACAGTACCAATACAACAATATAAGATACTCACAGATACATCACTTACTATTCAGTAATCATGTGACTGATATAGAACATAATTAGACCGTTAATACTGACATATCAATGTTATAGCAGTATCTTTAGTTGTAGCTGCTCGAGGTGGAACTAATTTGAACTACTTCATATACAGTTTAGTCCAGTGGATCCCAACCTAGGGGTTGGGCCCCCCCAAAGGGTCACAAGAAAAATCTGAGGGGTCGTGAGATGATTAATGTGAGAAGGAAAGAAGAAAGAAGAAGAAAAACAAAGTTCTGATACAAAAATCTCTTTTTAGTTCATGGACTTTGAACAGTTATTTAAATGAAACCATATGAGAAGTTTTTGGTGGAACTGCAACAACTGCAATGGGATAAGGGATCCAACTACACACTGCTGTCTTTATAAGGGTCCACACACCCATCTGAATTATACCTATTAATAACTAGTAACTACAGCTGCCAGATAAATGTAGTCAAGGTATAAAATACAATATTTGGGAATAAAAAATGTACTTAAATAATGCATCATCACCATTTACAAATGATCAAGTCACTATGACTTCCTGTGATTAGTTCACACCTAAACCTGGGGAAGCTGTTTATATTTTGCATTGTTAGACAAAAAAATCAATAATGTTTTTCATCGTATTGTAATTCACGTGTTCTGAGAGAAAACTAGAGTTCTGCACCTTCTCCTGGATCTGTTCCCAGCATTAGCATTAGCCCTGATAACAAGTCAGGTAAAGCAATACTTTAGTGATTTTAGGAGATGTACTGGTGCAGCAACAAGTTTGGGTTATAAAGTTTGAAACTGGAAATAAATACTGGAAACAGCTTTCAATGTTTGGTTGAACACCCTGAGCAAGAAAATACACGTCTCTTTGCCAGCGTCCATTTTGTTTCAACATTACAATTTAAATGTCATGAACACACAAACGTCGGTAGAATAGCTCGGGGAAACAGACCATCCGAGGAGCACGTGTGTCACATCTAATGTGTGTATTCTATATATTTAAAGCAGGGCACGTAGTATAAGACTGCTAATCTCCACGTGGGTAGGCAGGTGGACACAGACAGGTCCCGAAACAAAGGACTTTCACCCGGGCGACCAGAGTCCTTAGCCAAACCACAAGCTTTTTTCTAATCATAATCAAATCTTCTTTGCCTGTCACTAAATGTAACCGGTGATAGGCCAGCTACCTCCAGTCGGTCGCTGTGTCGAGGTCTACTTCAGTCGCTGTTTTGTAAAATATAATACAAATTTTTGTGCATTACTTTACGTGAGGTATCATACAAAACTGTTTATGAAAATAGCATACATTGTCAATTTATGTAACTGGCCTTGTACCTATTTGGCTCAGCTCAGCTGTGATTGCAAACCAATAGTAGACTACCAAGCGTTGAATTATAGTGAAGAAAGAACCTCAGAACAGGCATTCTGAGTATAAACCTGGATTCATACCTGACACAAGTGCTTAGCAACAGTCCTGCCATTGATACTGATGGTGTAGGTCTGATTTATACATCAGCCTTGGTTTTTACCTGGAAAGGAAAAAATAACAAACCTACGTATTTATAGTTGTGCGTCATGTTTACTTTACTCTCAACAATCTCTACTGGCATTAAAAACTTGTAGAGAAACCACAAGCAGCCCATTCTGATAAATCATAGCTGTGTAGTTACATTTTTCGGAGGCACAAATCAGCTTGGGGCAGCTACGAAGCCTGTGCACGTAGGTACAGCACTAACTCCTTAATGCAGATGTGTAAATAGAGCTTTAGTCATGATGGCTAAACATGTTATGTAAAAGTTGCAATTTGTGAACATGGCAACATTCCCAAAGATAATATATTAAAGTTCTAACAAACCATAATTATCCCTGTGATAATGTGGGCAGTGTGTAAAAGCTCCCCCTCTCCTTCCTGCCTGCTCACAGTGACCCCTGAAGTCCACTCCCTCCTCTCCGTCAATATCTGGAGTTGTTACCCTGACTGCAAAGTGCCGCCGTCGCTGCAGGAACAAACTAACTCCATTTCAGCATGTCAGAGTGCAGCCCTCAGAGAAACCAACCTGTCCGCTAAGACAAATAGAGACAGACAGCGAGAGAAAGTGATGCAGCTGGACAGAGACGGAGAGGTGGAAGAGTTGGCATAGATAAGATAAACAGAAGCAGGATGGGAAGAGAAAGAGAAAGAGAGAGAAAGAGAAAGGGATAAACATATTTGGAGAAAAGTACATACATCAAGAGTGAGAAATGGAATTGGATGCAGAGCGAGAGAAAGAGAGAGAGATGTAGGGAGAAATTGTGCTTAGCCGAGACAGAGAAACAGAGAGAGTGGGGAGAGGGAGAGAGAGAAATAGAGAGATCTGGAGTTGAATGCAGACAGAAAGAGAGGGAGAGAGAAATAGAGGTTGACAGGGAGAGAGAAAAATGTAATTGGATGCAGACAGAGAAACAGAGCAAGGGAGTGGACTGGAGAAGAAAGTGAATCAGAGGAATGTACTGTAATCACATCTTTGTATACTACAAAAGAAGCACATCAGTTCAACTGAATGATTCTGCAGGATATTTAGTGCTATTCAAATCTTGCCTCTGATATATATTAAAATATCAGGCTGGTGATATTCTATAGTTTCCTTACTGTCACCAAATCAACAACAATAAGTAATATTTCTACTAACAAGTATAGTGTGTGTATCGGAGTGTGATATATCTTCTTCCTGTGTGTCATAGAGCTCCATTTTGTCCAAAAACTATTAATAAAAAAATGATGGGCTACACGGTTGCACTGGCTTCATTATCACACACACACGCACGCACGCACGCACGCACGCACGCACGCACGCACGCACGCACGCACGCACGCACGCACGCACAGACACACATACACACACACAGACACACACACACTATTCGATTTTCACTGAGTCAATCCCACAAACACCATCCTGCTGCCAGAAATACTCACCAGTGCATAAAATGTTAATCCACATCCTACAATAGTCTCCAACACATGCACTATTTCTTCCTGTAACATTTGCTAAAGGCTGCATTGCCCAGCTGTTTTTGATTAAATTACTGAGTTTAGAAAATAAATAAAACTATAGATTTACGTCTTCAATACGAACAAACGGGCTTAGGGCTACGTACCTCCGGGTTCCTCTTTCATAAGCCTTTTCATGAATTCCAGAAAGGTCAAGAGAATCAGATTCAGACATAAGGAATTCCCCCTGTCACATGTAGCACACAACGGATGATTGTCCATGTTGCAGATTACACCGCAGTCCTGTAGACAGTTTGTAATTTGGTCATAAAAAACTTCCAGAATCTCGTCACCTCTCAAGTTGGACATTTTTGATGGAGTCGTGTAAATCACCCTTTATCTTCCCCCTCTGAGGTTTGCTTTCTTACAGTTGGGGCGAGTGCATGATAGAAACGTCATCGACACGCCCACTCGCTCACTGTGAATTCTCCCCACCTACTCTATTGACACATGGGCTCAGTTGGACATTACGCAGGCTTTGTACTGGGGAGCTGGCGGGGCGAACACTGTTGATGTATGATCCACCTGATTTGGATATTTGCATTCTCACACACAGCTCTGCCGGGTAATGTGTAGATGATTTCAGGTTTGCAGCACATTTGTGAAAGGGAATTTAGAAATTTAGAAACTAATTGCAACAGCAAATTCATTGTGGAAAAATGGCATTGTCCCCAGAAATACAGTTAATATAAATACAATTTCTTATGAACACAAAGTCGCAAAATGTTCGTATCCTTCGTATAGTGTTTGCAAAAGGTTGATTAACAGCATTTCTAAGAGTCATTGCAACTGAAGCATGTCTTGTGGTTTATGTTAAAAGGTCAACACTGACTTGAAGCAGACACACAACACATGTTTACAACATTGAACTCCAGTCGTTCCCTAACTCTAATCAAAGTGTTTTTCTTGCCTAATCACAGGGTCTTTGTTTTGTACGTCCACCCAAACCATCTCCCTGTGCCTGTACTCTGCTAAAAGACTGTAGCGCTCCCTTGACTGAAAAAAAAATGCCTGTGAACATTATTACAAGTAATTATGTTTTCTTTTAAAACATAATTGGAAAATCAAATTATTTCCATGGTTGGGTGAGGAAGTTGTAAAGTACTGCTCTTATTTCCTTATTTCATACCGTCAGTTTTTCACAACAAATGGAAGAATAAAATGATCAGACTCAGGGTGGGGCAGGGTTTCTGTCAGTAATATCTTTTTTTCCCGATGACTGGTTTAAAAAACGCAGACTCACTGTGCAAAGACCTTAATTCTTTAACATTAAAAACACAACATACTGTATGGCAGGGGAATTAAACTATCCGGCTGTTAAGTCTGACGTAACACCCTTTCAAAATAAGATTTCTGGGTCCAAATGCTCCTTTGAAACAAAACAGACACAAAGGTCAAACATGTGAACCATTACATCACCTCTTTCGTCTGTTAAACACCTTTTTAAATGATGAGAAAGAGGTAAAATGACAATTACGTTGTTTTTTAAAAGCTCAGATCTGTTCAAACAACGGGGAACACGGCACTGCGGCGTTGTAGAAATAAAAGGCTTGGACCCGGGAATCATATTTTGAAAGGGCGTTACGTCACGACTTAACAGCCGGATAGCATTTACACATTTGCCCCAAATATGTAAAGCAATAAGTAAAAACTACCCTGAACTCAATCCATATTAAAATACTAGTGATGCAGAGTGGACTGTACTCTGGCTGGTAGCAAAGTCTGTTTCAGTATATATATATATATATATATATATATATATATATATATATATATAGTGAAAAAATAATGAATAATTCAACTCAGTCTTTTTATTGTTATTCCCATGTTTTCCCTATTTACATATGTAACAGTGATGTTATTCTGTATTTTGGCATCGTCTGCTCTGGCATAATATATTCTCTAACTGTACGTACAATATAAACTTGCTCTGTATGTGCACAGTATACTGTCGGGGAGGGGAAGACAGACAAACAGAAAGTAGACAGTGAGAAACTTCCAGTTCCACACCTTCCACAAATTTAACGGCTTTTTAAACACACTGTTATCAAAAAGAAAACCAACCTGGTCCCCAGTGAACTTGTGACTGAGCCTGAAGAAGTACATGTTTATTGGTCCAGGCTTCCAACACCTGCCATACTGGTTACTAACTTACTCCACTGTGGTATTTTCACTCCCTCTGCCATGACTCTCGAGATAACAAGAGGGCCGACGAGGGTGGGTTAAAAACACAAACACGCGTTTAAACCATGGGGTTTTAAAGTACCAATTATAATTTATTCACTAGTTTCAATTATTTATATTTTATGACCAGATTTCGGGAGAAAATAAACACACACAGCTGCACACAGTCATATTACTCTGTTTTTATTTGCTATAAAGACTTGTGAAATCATCCTGCTAGAGGAAGCCAGGCTCGTTTTCTGGATAGTGGACAAAAGCAACAGCTCACCACACTTCCTTCAGTCATATTTTATGGTTAATTATAAAGCGTTTGATGAGAGTCTCTTTCTTTTTGTAAGGCCAAACTGAGCGGAGCTACAGTGCTTACAGACTAGACATATGGTTGGATGTAATCGCCGCAAGCTTTCAGCTAACGCTCTAACAACGGAGGACTGGTAACAGAAGAGCACCAACAACACACTTGCGCCCAACACATTGCATTCTTGTTACTTTCAGCTCGGACACAATCATTCCCGGCTCTGTAGATTCACTGATATGAATCAGATGCCAGACTGTGAGCTACTATTCTGTGTTTTTGTTTGCAGTAGTGTTTCGCTGCTCAGCTGTTGCTTTATCAGCTCCCCTGTTTCTGCAAGACTAACAGTCATACCAGCAGCAGACTGAGACTGACATTGTGATGTTGTTGACCTTCCGCGACCCCATTTGTTTCACTGCCAGCGTGTGATGTAGCGATATGCTTCTGTCTGTTTTATCAGGGCTGTCTGTGCCTCTCCAACTCTGCCACCTTCAAAGCCTCACAATGGGCCCTTGAGGCAAACCACACACACACACACATGCACATATACACCAAGCATGACACATACGTACAGAGGTTATCTTGCCTTGACGTGCTGGTGGTAATCAGTGTCACACCACACTCTGTGCAGCGTCCAAAAACTCTCCAAATGAGGCCTGTAAAATGAAGTGTTCTTCTCAGCTATATGGTTTCGTGTCTGCTCTTCCCTTCTTTTCCTATTACGCCGCCCCATCATCTTGTCAAGCCGAGGAAGTGCGCCTAAGCAGACACTTAATTTGTCTTGTTTTGTCATTAGCTCTGTGGCCAAGGAGCGACTCACAAATACATAACCCTCGAATTGATTTAATGTCAGCCGCTGCGTGGCAGTGATGCACGGATCGGCCGCCCTTGTTTAGGATTTAAAAAAAAAAAACTGATGCATATCGCATTGACAAGACACAATGGGCAGCGGGGTGACAAGTAGGACGGATGGCGTTCCTTCACTGCTTTGAAAGTCAACACATAAGGCAGGCTCGCTGTCTGCCATGATGAACTGATGGAGGGCTGCCTCAATATGTGAAGGGCGGGATAATGCCTGTCCTCTGCTCCAGCTTCTCATCCCTCTCATTTCTTTACTGTCTAAGTAGCTGGACATCAGATGGTGACTGTTACTCTGTTCAACGATAACAAGACAATGTCCTACGCATCTTCCTAATTTAATGACAGAATAGACCGACTGCCAATGATCCCAAAACTGACTGATGAAACTGTTTTATTTAACGATGTGAAACGGCCGCACGGTGGCAATTTGAAACATGTGACCGTTGTATTTCACCTGCTTCGAATATTATCACTCCATTAAATGGCCATAATCAGTGATTATCAGCCCCATGGATAGGTTAGAAGGTGCCTGTTAAACGTACTAGTAGGTTCAGAAGGTTACCATCTATTCATATGTTAACGGTAGCTGTTAGGACCCTGGGCATCATTTGTCAACAGCCTGGGAGTCGCATTCAGACAAATCCAATGTTACTTGGTTAGGTTAAGGCAATACAAGTATGTGGTTAGGTTTAGGAAAAGATTGGGGTTTGGATTAAAATACAAAAGAACGTAATGTAAGAAGCTTAACCTAAATAGTCACTGTTTCACATGAGACACAAACTCTGGTCTCCTGTCTGAAAGTCCTGTGTGTATCTGACCCATCCATCACCAAACCTTCTGTCCTACATGGATCTTTTGTTTCATATATTATATCCAAACATCATACTGCATTATGATACAGCCGCACGGTTAAGCAGACAGCGACGCTGATAGGTTATCCAGCTTACTATTACAATAGATGATAACGGCCTACTAAGGTAACATAGTAGGGCCATACCCCCTCACATCCATTGTAGTGATAAGCAACTGATAATGCCCATTCAGTTGTCTTAAATTGTCTTTAAGGTTTTGACACAGAACTACTTAAGTTTTGACCAAAAAAACACTTGGTTAGGGTTAGAAAATGATCATTCATAGGCTTAAAACGTGTGACCAATTTAACTACGTCATGGACGGAAGTTGGTTAACTTAAAAAAAGCGTGAATGTCCTTTTTGTTTGACCCAACCACCGCCCAACCTTCCTAGTTACACACTTAGGGGCTCTTCCAACTAGTCACCTCACTTTAATTTGCTCCGGTGTTAATTAGTGCAGCATCACAATGGACCCATAAGGTTGTTTTTTTTGGGCTAGGACGACTGTAATCTCACCAAAGGTCCATCTGTATTTTGTCCATGTAACATGCTGCTTAGTAACATGTCATTTTGAAATGAAGGGATCGTTTCATTAGACATGAGATTAAGTTAAATAAAACCTTTTTTGTAGGGTTGCTCGGCTTCCTCTAAGCATGCCTTAAAAGTTTTATTGGCCAGAAGTAACTTTAAAGAGAGAGAACTATAAAATATAACAATCTGTATGATACATATAGATTATTTTAGTGCTGGATGTTAAAAAAAAATTGAATTTGGTTGCTCAAAATCCATGTGTTGGACTGTTGAACTTTGGCTTTATGAACTAAACATCAGCAGATGTGTTCGTATGGATCTGTGGCTCCACTGGGCTGGACCCTGACACAGTGACTGAGTGCTTTGTTGTGAACCAAAGGGACATGCAGATCCTTCTTCTGTGACTTGTGAGAACATGGTTTTAAAAATTGATCTGAAGTGACTGAGCTGAAATAAAGTATTTGTGTTGAGTCCATTTATTATTCATCATTCTCCTTTTCCTGAAGTGTTTGCTTTTTGACCAGTGTTATTAATAAGCCAATTAGGCAGTTAGTCAGTACAGTTTAAGTCCCATTGCAGCTAGTTCAGCTGTCCATCCCTGCCAGAGGTAATGGGAACATTTTATAGCACACTGGATGGATGAATGTGATTATTTGTGTCAGGTCATTTATCTAAAAGACAAACTGTGTTAATGTTGTGAGCGTAACACATTGCATCATGTTTGACAGTGTATTTGTAAATGTTTTGTGTAAACTATAACTGAGAGAATGAAAGTGATTTGCTGTTCAGAAGTGTGTACAAAGTTGCAAAGCGTTGTCTGGAATTGGTGATGAATGGCTCATGATACCCCACCAAGTCAAGCGTAAATACATGATCCTTCCTCAGCTCATGAAAGTACACATGTTTTAATGTTGGATTGGAGTTTGGGCCTGCATTACCACCACCTCCATGTTATTATTTGCATTATTATTGTTGTTGTTATTATTATATTGACTTATGCATTTAAGGGGGGGAATACAGCACCCCCTAGCTCCACCAAACGCACTCCTCAAGACCATGTAAAAACTTTATAACTGCGAGGAAATTGGAAATTGCAGCATAGCCCACGCCTCCTCTGGCTTTCAAGAAAGCTTGTCGAGGGTGTAAGACATGAACACTCACCTTTACAGTTGAGGATAACTTTAGTGTCACGAGAAACCATTTGAGTATCAATAATAATAATATAATACATGATGGCAAACAGTAGGTGTGCATTCCTCCTTTGGTCTAGGCTATTTTTCTGGTTTACTATGGTATTTATGGCGTCGTGCCAATGGCCTTTTTACTGTTAACCCATCCACTGCAATATTCAACGCTCAGAGCAAGTACCCCAGAGCTAAGAGCGCCCGAGTCTGTGTACGGAGGAGGTCAGAGTGGTGGATGGGTCAAACTAACACAGGACTTTCATGAGAATGCTGTTCATGTCCTGTGTCTCACTTTACTTACGTCATAAACATAGTTATTTTAAGCCCACCCACAATCGCTTCCTAACCCTAACCAAGTAGTTTGTTGCCTTAACTTGATCATGTAGTTTTAGTTGAATCCCCACTGTAACCATGTATTGCTTGTGTCTAAACTGTAGTGGAGCGTCACTGTTTGACACTCAAAGCTAACCAGTGCGTTGAGGAGTGACAGCAAGGGGTCCTGACAAAGTATCCTGCACTTGTTGTGATGAGAATGGTTTGCTAACGGTGAGACCGAGATCGCTTCCTCATAAAGGGTCTTTATGCAAATTGTGCCTAAACTTAAGTAAGTAATTGTTGTAACCTTAACCAGACCAAGTTGTTTTTGTGCTTAAATAAAAAAAACAACCTTAACTATAGGCATTGGCATATCATAAAACAGACTTGTTGCTTTGGCCATGTAGGGTAGATTATTGTCTACGGCGTCCTCATTTTCAGTGACAAAGTCACAATTCAAGTGTCCTTGATCGCCTCAGACATCAAGGATATTAACCGTCCAGTCTTTTATGCTCTAAAATCATATATCAGCTGCATACCCTACTGCAGAGGACACACCTAAACCAATGCTGCATACTGACAAGGAAATGTTGCTCCACCCCTTCAGTGTGCCCTAATTGCACCTCACTTTCATTCAAAAACTTTCCATATACTTTATATAACAACCTTTGATGTTTACTTTGTGTCAGGAGATGTTCTTTGCCTCTTCACATGTCTTTGTCATACTCAGTTTCCAGGCAACTGAAGGGTACGGTGATGAGAACAGCAGAGCACAATACAGGGCCGGCATAGCTGCAGCAGGGACAGGCTTAATGAAGACAGGCAGGCAAACAAAGAAGAGAGAAAAAAGGAAACAGAAGCAGGCGATGACTGTAGGTCAAATGAACGAGGAGAGAGTGGAAGAGCAGCCCAGCGGCTCACAGACTGCTTCCAAGTCTCCCACAAATTCGAGCAAGACCAAAGCCTGGCCTTGATATATATGGTAATAAAGTTATTAGGGGCCTTTTAGGCAATTCGCTTCAGGGGGTGATTCAACAAAATGACCTCACTTAGATATGATGCTGCTTTGGAAATGGATTTGACAGTCTGCCACACTGAACCCACAACTCTCTCAAAGCACCTCTGATACCAATAGATGTGGAATGTTTTACTTGGCTCAGCTACAAGATGCAATGCTTGGAATCCATTTGGGTTTTCAATGCGGGTGAAGGTTTTCCTTTGAGAGAGGGCAGTTTGAAGTTCAGCTGAGGTGGTGGATTTTTGGGGTTTATCCCAGATATTGGGTGATTCAATAAGACGTTAGTGGAAACTTGCGTAAACTTGGATCTTTTATAGTTTGCTGAATTCAAAAAGGCTTCGTTCCTGCTAGCCACAATCAGTTACACGATTTCATGGTTGATGTACCTCCAAAAGGTATTTTTTATTGGGAAGAATAAGATACATGTTTCCCTTGACCATTGAATAAACACATTTGAGTCCCCCTATACATATAAAGGGTAAGAGGGTAAGTCAGAGGAGGGGAAGTACTAAACTAAACACCCTGGATCGAGGTTCAACTTCTTCAAACGCACTATCACCACATGAGAGGCATATCACTTATTTGCCAAGGAAACCCTCTTTCCAAACATTAAAACACAGCTCTCCTATTTCACCCAAACATTTGACAGACTTACAGTAAATAAATACAGTGCAGCGCTTCGGTTTGAGGTTTGAAAAGTACAGGTTTGTATGTATGTCATTGCTGAGATCCATTTTGACAACTGTGAATATTGTCACGGTCCATTATAAGAGCAACAAAGTCTGTCATTGGGGCTGTTCAGTCATTTTTTTTCATGTCTATCTATGTAACTCACATAACATAACCACAAATTCCATCAGCTGATCATGGTCCTCACTGGCAGATGGAGTTTGCCCTGTCCATCATGACTCAAAGTTGTAATCCTTCAAAGTTTTATGAAATCCGATCCCATTTTTGATTCTATTCATGTACATTTCGTCACAATCTCTCTCGATGCATTATTTGTTGTGATGAAGTCAGCCATTCCCACACTGGATTGACTCATGAAGTCAGGTGATTCAAGATTCACGTAATCCATTACTGTTTGCACTTTTGTGTCATCGATATCAGCCTCCCTCAGCTTTAATAAGTTAATGCTACGTGTTTAACTGACAAAACACAGTCTGGCTTTTATTGGGATACAATGTATTTGTCACTGAGATTAGCCCTGACTGCAACTCATCACGATAACCTCTAAAAACAAAACAAGTAATTTTCTGCCTTTTTCATCAGCAGATCAGCGTTAATTTTAGCAGGGAGTGATGGAACAAGAAGCAGTGAGCTGTTAAATGAAGAGCTGCACGTCTCCAACTCCACAGCACGCAACCAACTCATTTTACCTTCATGCACGTGTGCAGGATTGAATCAGATTGCGATCGATAAGGCTGTTCTCATGCATTTTTCATACATATAACTAACTTGCAGATCTTTGTGTGTATTCCACATATTCATTGTGTGTGTTCCCCACAGTGAAAGCATTTGACGTAGTTTAAGACGACAAGGTGCCGCGTGGGGAGGAGGGTCGGGTGGGATGCATGTAAAACACAGAACTTTAAGCCAGGGGAGTGGGGTTCACTTCCCATCCGTAGTAAACCAATCCATGGCCTCTTTTCTTATCCTAACCAAGTGTTTTTCATGCCTAACCCTAAGCGTCACCTTTAGTTGGCTATAATCGTTGTTTTTTTGTGCGTTGTTGCACTTCTGGCTCGGCGATTTTCCGCGGAGGACTATAAGTCTGTTGCTGCTTTTTTCTTATCCTAGCGCTAAAGTATGTCTCATGCCTAGCCATAACCGTCATGTAACATTGTTTTTTGTGAGATGTTCCACTTCCGGTTTGGTGTATTTTGACTTCCGGTCCGTATCGTGGTCTGCCATCTTGTTTTTTGTCGTAGGAATTTCTACGGATTTCTGTGCATAACTTTACGTCGGATTTGCTATGAACGTGTTTATGAGAACAGGTTGGATTGATCATGGCATGGTGGCTGATTACTGACCAAATGCTTGTGAGTTTATTTGAATCAGAATCAGAATCAGAAATACTTTAATAATCCCTGGGGGGAAATTATTTAAAGGAGAATAAAAGTTAAGAAAGTTTAAAAGAAAAAAAGCGAACTCAAAGACTGCAGCAGTAACAGGCAGCGTGCAACTTCCGTGCATGCGCACTAGATAGCTGCACTGTAGATGGATAGAAAGGTTGCTTTTCTGAGAAAGTAGTTGTTCAAGGAGTTTGCTGTTCCCAGAATTTGCTGGTGCAACCATTATCCATGAGTGTTAACAAATCTATCAGAATTAAAATCTTAATCTCAGTTTAATAAAAGCTGAGGTTTAAAGTAGATCTATTACACTTGTTTTTGTTGTTCATACTTGTATTTTGTGTTTTCTACTTATTCATTTACCTTCATTTTTGAAGCTATGTCTAATATGAACCGCCAAGATTGTAATATTACATATATGACAGAAAACAAGGAAAAGCAAAATAGGTCTCCTTTCAGTCTTAAAGTGTTCAAAAAAAGGTACATTTGAACAAGTAAGCAAGGAAGTACAATCTGCCTGAGATCATGTATATGATCAAAAGCCTCACAACAGAATATACATTGACTTAATGGTGACATTGTTTTCCCAACTGCTGTTTCTAAGGTCAGATATGAACTTTGAACGCCAAGAAAATCTACATTTCAACTACGCCACATGTCCACAAGTTTAGTTGACATTTAGTTTCCTTTGAATGCATTTTTTTCCAAAGGTGCACTCCACCAATGTGAAGCTCTTTTAAGTTTGGAAAGTAACCCTGAGGATTTCATCCAGGGAATCTTAAAGCTTAAAATGTTTAACAGAAAGCCTGCATTACAAAACGGAAAGAAGAGGCCATTCAGGGAGCAGAGAAGGTCTAATGAAATATTCTATCCAGATTTTAAATCTGTCACCCAGCAGCCTTTTAAGAGTACAAAACCAAATTGGAATAGGGCCTACCCCTTTAAAGTCTGCTTTAGCCACTAAAACCATTTTGGCAAGTGTAAAATTAATTATTCGTAAAGCAGTAAGAATGCAAATATACCTGATTGTCCTGTCTGCAGTGCAAACGCTTCAACAAATAAAGAGTTCCAGAGATTTTCTTCATCACAGCATCTTATTTTAAGCCGTTTCTCACTATACTACTGGTGCCTTTTAACAATTTACACTGAATTATCATGTGCTGGCATATTTATATCGCAGAGAGCTCCTGTGATTGCTGTGTGACTCTCATGTTTCAAGATCTGAAGAAAGATGTGATGTTGCAAGTGTTTAGTATTTGATACCATGAGTACAGTTAAAACCTCACGTTCTTCAACACATCCACAAACAGATTCCTACACGCTTAGAAATTATTTCTGAATGAAGCTGTTCATGCTGTTGACACATTCTGCATGTCCCCAGACTCTCTGTTTATCAGGATAGGATAGATGTGGAATGTGTGTCTATGTGCACATCAGAAGGGAGCTGCTGGAGCTTTTGTCTGAGTTAATTACTAAAACAGCATCAAACAACAGAACAGAAAAGCTCTCCATGGATAGCCTCAGCTGGCTGGACAGTTTGTCACAGCTTCAAAACCACCTCCCACAGCTGTGATAAGGTCTGTGTGTGTGTGTGTGTGTGCAGGTGTGTGCAGGTGTGTGCATGTCTGTCAGTTTGATGGAAAAAGAGTCTGTTTGTCTGTATTTGCTTGATGTGCGTTTGTGTCTGATGTCGTGCTGGGTGTCCCACAACAATTTTTGACAGCGAGCAGATAAAGAAAAGTGTCTGCGTGTGTCCAAACATTTTAGCAGCAAACAGACCGGTGTAAACACATTTCGCTCAGGTTTGGTAAAATATTTTCATGGCAGCAGTTGAGGCAGGCTTGCAAAGATAAGCCCTGGGGCCTTTTAGGCTTTGTACAGTGCAACTTTACTTTGCTGGGGTTCAGGCACAACCTTTCCAACTTCCAAATAATGTCAAACAGTTGGATTCACAAAATACCCCTCAGTGCACAAACTGGTTCTAAATTGTTATTTTCCACTTTAAGAATACCTATACATCAGAGCTGTGATGTGATCATTACCATAACTGCTGACCCCAAATTACTTTACAAGGCTACAAGGCTTTCTGTTCTGCTCAATATGGGGGCAAGTTTCATTCACATAAATGACAATATGGGGTAAAAGGAAGAACTATAAAATGCAGAGTTTAAATTGTGCTGTCGGAGATTATATAAAGCAATTTGACTCTATTATCGACATATGTTAACTCTATCTGTACTGTAACAAAAATAGGAATAATTTGACATAAATGCAAAGAAACATGAGCAGCCATTGACTTGTTACTCTGTGCGGCGGAGAATACTTTCCTGGACAGAAACTTGCAATAAAACCCTTGGATAGTTATGAGAGTGTCGGACTTGATGAACAGTTTAAAATCGATACAGCAGAAAAAGACGTTTGATTATTTTTATTCCACTCTTCCTGGCAGCTACATTACCCACAATGCAACTGGACCTCCGCCACTGCAGCTGTATTATGCTATTACTGGCTAGTGTGTCCTGGACCCTACAAGGGGCTGGTTAGCTCACTTTCATTTACACACTTATAGTCTTTAGTCTGTACTGTTACTACTGGGAGACTAGTGATAATAGCCCTAACATGGAAACTCTAGACAAAGTAGTTTGTAAGAAAACCAATTAAACTAAAGAGAGGAAGGTATTTTTTTGTTGTTGTTCTAGTGTAGATGGAGTTATTTTACTAAAATTACCCTCTTAAATAGCATCTCCAGATTTTGCTTAGCGTGCAGTCTGGTGATTGGTAAATTCAGAAATCCTATTGTCATTGAGGGAAATCTGTCAGTTTTACGGAGGGAAGGCCGTTCTATTGTTAAGCACTGACACGGTTGAGAGACAAAAGATTGAAACTGTTGATGTTAAAAAACTGTTTTTCTGACTGATACACGAACACGTCTTTGACACTGAATCCAAAAACAAGACCCAACTGTGACGGATGGGAATGGAACACCGGTCCATTGCTTACGACTGCACAGCTAAAGAGCCGGAAAATGGCTGTGATACCATTTTCAGATACCACATCACATTGCTGCAAAAATAGAAAGAAACAGAAGGAGTTGAACCCAGGTCAACTGCTTGGAAGGCAGCTTTGTTCACCACTATAGCACCTTTGCTGCGTGCGGACTCAGCTCTTCATGTCAACAACAAAATCAGGATTTTTTTTTAGAGGAATAAATGAATGAATGAATGAATGAATGCTTTATTTCAAACATATGAAAAAAAAAAAATTACACTTGAAACACGAGTCATTAAAAACACTTTGTATGTTTGAAAAGGAGCAGGAAGAAGCATTAGCTTATTAATTCCTACCCCTTCTCCACTTAGTATAGGTTTTCTTACTTCCTGTTTATCCTGTTTCTTTTATTTATTTTCTTTTACATTTTTTTTTAAATGTATTCATTATTATTTTTTTAATACGCTCAACAAAACAAACAATAACCAACAAACAACACAATAACCGCTTGTGTAAAAATAAATAAATGACAAGTATGGCAAAAAGTGATAACCCTAGTGTTTGTCCGACCCCTCTTCTCCCCTGTACCTTGTAAACACCGTCCGTTTGTACTGTTGTTTGAATTTGCTCATGGTTGGACATCGTCTGAGCTCCTCCGCTTGTCTGTTCCCCAGTTTCACTCCACATATTGAAATGCAAAAAGTTTTTAAAGTTGAGCGTGCATACAGATGTTTTAAATTCAGTTCCCCCCTCAGATTATAACCCCCTTCTCTCGGAAAAAGAAGAGATGGGTGTGGTTAAACTCACAGGTATCAGTAAACTACACCAATATTAACAACATACTGTAAAATACATCTCTCACAAAGGAGTTATGATCCCAGATAAAAACCCACATTTACTCATTAACCCTCAGCCTTGTAAATGCCATCTTCAGTCAAACTTACATTTTTATGTTCTTGCATGAAATTCATCAAATCTCAGCTGTGTCTGTTATCAAATACTCGATATTATAAGAATATTCTGCAGGTATTAGTTTAAATATCCCTTAATACCTTCAATAAATTGAGTCAACTATCACTTCAGTAAATCCCGAAGACATCTTGAGTTAAAGCCTCCACTTTGTTTTCTTGCATTTGCGATACACAGAATTGAAACCTACGAGGGGAAGCCCAAACGGATGCAACCAAAAAAACCTCTGTTTTTAACAAAGAGGTTATTCAATAGTCGGCCTTTTGCCATCATGCCATGAGCAACCATGATCCGATTCATGCTGCCCCCCACTCAGCCAGCAACCCACGTTAAAGGAGATGGTTACCTTGTTGAGAGACTGGAGGTGTGCAGCCTGTCGCTTGTTGCTCTTCATAAGGAGACAATAATATATACTTTATAGAAAATTGAACAATTACAGAATGGAAATACATCAAATGGCTGTAAAAAAAAAAGCCAAACTTAGTTGGATCGTGACTTACCAACTATGAAACAACCCACAAAATGGAGCGTCTACTCAATGGACAATCATCTAAGCATGACCTGTTTATTTATAAGTCTCAGCAGGGCAGAGACCACTGAGAGGGGTCTTGCTTTGTGAACGGGATTCAAACCTGAGCGGGGAGAATGGATTTGAGGCCATCACATTAACCACTCAGCCACAACAACCCAGGACTCTGAACCACTTTCCACAAATGTTCAGAACTTTTTCAACGGCTGAAAAAAAACCATCAAAGCTGATCTGTGCATGAAGATGCCTGAATAAATCTGAATAAAACAGTGTTATGTAAATGTTGCTGCCATTGTGAAAATACAATATATTTCTCATTCTCAAATAAACTGCTGTATATCCATTATGTAAAATATCACATTATAATTCAAATGTATAACGTCTACAAAGAGAAAAGGAAGACATTTGTTATCTGTAATTGATGATTTTATGGCCCATTACAACCAACACACAGTCACTGGGCGGATGGTCATGGCCTCTTTAAATTCAATTACAGAGACACACATCCACAGTCTTCTCCATGGGCTGTCAGTGTATCATTGCTTGATCTATGACAACAGTGCAGTTAAAAGGTATTAGCAGAGACAGGACAGATAAACGTATGTACTCAGGAGAACGTATCATTTCACATAAATACAGACACAAGGTTTTGGATAGTTTTGGAAATTGAATCTTAGACCTTTTTAAAAAATGCTGCAAAATACACAGATTTATCATACATCATCATATACGTAAATACGTATACGTGGCTCCGGAGTAAAAGTCTCACCAGCTGAAAATGCAGACTAAAGAAGGAAAAAAACATTTATAAGTCGCATTTTTTGGGGAAATTTATTTGATAAAATCCAACACCAAGAAACGACATTTCATCTTGAAAGGCAATTTAAAATAAAAATAGAATAGAGAACAACAGGCTGAATAAGTGTTTACGTTATATGACGCATAAACAACGAACTGAGAAAGTGCCTGGTGTGTTAACGTAACATATTACGGTAAGAGTCATACACAGAACTATAACATATAGAACATGCTCTACGTTTACCAAACCATCTGTCACTAATCACACAGAACTATAACATGTAGAACATGCTCTACGTTTACCAAACACTCTGTCACTGCTAATCACACAGAACTATAACATATAGAACATGCTCTACGTTTACCAAACACTCTGTCACTAATCACACAGAACTATAACATATAGAACATGCTCTACGTTTGCCAAACACTCTGTCACTAATCACACAGAACTATAACATATAGAACCTGCTCTACGCTTACCAAACACTCTGTCACTGCTAATCACTAACTCCACTGAACTCTTCTTCCTCGGTGTCACTTTTGAACAACTCCGCCAACTCAACGGTACGGAAGTAGCATCTTTTTTTTCACAATGCACTTCTGCCATGACCCGCCCCCGCCCAATTTTGACTGGTTGACGTGTGTGTGTGTGACACACACACGTCAATATACGCCCAGTCTCTTAAGTGACTGAGATAAATAATAGCCCAGGCTATTATTTGATATTTTATGCTATGTGTTAATAATTTCATTTATAGTAAGACATTTGTTGCCTTTCTGCTTCTCACTGGAATAAAAAGGCTAAAATGTTCAGGAATCAAACCGAGGCCAACTGCTTGGAAAATAGCTATGCTCAGCGCTATACCACCAATGCTGCAAACAAGAATTTATCTGGGAATTGAGACTGCAAAGACTCAACGGGCTACTTTGGTGGTTGCTTCAGGTACCCAACAATACGGTCCGGTTTAAGTTACGGATCCACGAGTTCGAAGGCTTATCAGCTGCCAAAACACTGCAGGTCATAAAACTTTAAGAGGGTCTTATACTGAACTGAAACCTTTAATAATGCACAAATACCTTAAAGTTGCACTGCAGTATGTGGAGCCACTCACAAATCCCAGCATGACAGCAGGACTGTGAGAGAGTTGTGGACTTTCAGCAAAATCTATCTCTGCTTGTGGATGTTTTAAGTACTTCAGATTAACAGCTATCAGTTTGGGAATACCATTCTTCTCACACTATAACTATTGTTGGATATTCCCTTCCCCTCTGCAGGTAGAATCATATCTTTAGCTCCCTTTATTAAAATCCTTATTTCAATATCTTAGTTTCCTATTGGAGTCACGTCTGGGGCCCAGTGAATGACACAATAACTTGATATCTTATTCAATTGAAATGCCATGGAGCAATAACGATTTGCTACAGCAAACAGCTTGCAAATAAAGCTTGTCTCCCTGAGCGGTAATAAAAAGCCTCATGTGGAAGAGGTTATATTAGGGCTGTGAGAAATCAAATAGATAGGATCTGGAGTGCTCCATTTCACTCAGAGCTCAGAAAAGAGTGAGACTGCCTTGTGGGGTAGGGCAAATATTAAAACGTTGCACTCAAACTAAGTCAGGGGAGTTGAGCAACAGCTGAAATATCAGCAGGTCACGGACGCACGTGGTAAAGCTGCTTCCTACCTGTCTGAGGCCACACATTTGGCCCCATTGACTGTTGTTAGTCATTGTTGAGACGGTGTGTTTGAATGCACTCAAGTAACCTCTTCACTGTGGGTTTTCTGCCGTAGCAGACTTTTTGTAACATCATTAAGAACCTGGTAATCATAACCCAAATTTCTGACAGTGTTTTAACAATAGTATTTGTTCAAGACAAAGACTTCAGGCAGGGAACAGCAGTTTATGACAGACTTTGACTCACATTTCTTTGTATAGATTGATCGCTCTATTCGGTCCTCTCCATACTGGCCAATGAATGATCCCTTCCTAGCGTTAGCGTATTGGAACAAAATCATGTTGACTGACATTGTGTGCCTTTATTTTTTTATTTTCCTTTTCATTTCTTTGTCCTTTGTGTTTAATTTATATCTCCGTCCACATGAAAACGCTGAATCCATTTCATCGGTTTCCCTGTTCACGCACGTCTGCTGAAACCGGACTTTTTAAAAAAAAAGTTCACCCTGGACTCGGGTCACAAAAGGCGCTGGTTTTAGGAGCCCACAACTGGGCTTACGTGTGGATGAAAGGTCAAACCGTGCAGAGAAACACACAGATTCAAAAGTAGTAAAATACCTGCATTTGTGTCCTTGAAGCCCCTTAAAGTTCTGCATCTCTGTGTTCTTTACTTTGTTTGTCTTAAAGTTCTTTGTGCTGGGAGACATAATGAATCATGCTGCCTTCATGTGCTCCTCAGATGTTCTAATTTCCCTGAGTTGGGAAGTAGTTCTTCCAAGAATAGGTGTTTTCATACGCGTTATATTAGTGATTTTGTCCCAGACTTGTTGCTGCTCCAGCGCATTTCCTAAAACAACTAAAATATTGCTTCATCTGACTTTTTATCAGGTTTATGCGAGCAAAAAAAATTGATATGCAATATGTGAACGATTTAAAAAAAAAAAATAGGGACAAAGACCATTCGTCGAATCAAGTCTGTATCTATTAAACTTTCACGGCATGTCCCAAAGTCATACTCATTCTATAAAGTATATACTACCTACTGATTGTCATGGTCGTAGCAGTAAATGTATACATATTTAAGGAGATATATATATTTAAGAAATAAGCGACACTGGATAGTCACTCAAGCTGTGACTTTGGAATGTCCCTGCCAATTAAACTTAAGAGATAGATACTTTTTCCCTTTCCAAGACCCTCCTGGAGCTCTCCAACCACCACTCACAATTTAGTTTTCTCAGCTTTTAGTGGAGTAGTTTAAAAAGCTCACTCAAAAATCAAGAAATTTCTACCTGCAAACTGTTTGAGTATACTTTAGCGCCTGGTTTCGTGTTTTCATTTAAATGCAGTGATTGTGCAGCGGTATATATTTTCAGCTGATTACAATCTGAGCTTTTGCGAAGTGGTACAGGGGGTCAGAGACACACTGCCCGGCCTCCAATCACTTTGTTTTATCCTGTGATCTGCTTGGTAATAGAATGTACGCTCTAAATACTTGTACACTTACAAGGGTGATGAGATCCATGCTTTCAGAGGTCAACAACTACAAAAGCGGTTTTATTATGTTGAGTGTTAACCTTTAACCAGGGGCAGCTTTGAGGTTTCTGCATACACAAAGGCTAACAAGGTCAAACAAGCTTACCTTCCTGTCCACATGCCTGCAGGGTCCAGACTCCACTTTTTAAATGGAGATAAGCTTCCCCAACAACAGAGGTCCTGGGACTCTGGGCCAAATGAGTCACCGATTATCTGTTTGCAAAGGTCAGCGTTGTTATAGGCCTGAATGTGGAGCGTCCACCAGCTTATCTGTCACCTGGTCTCAACGGCCAAACAGGCTCCTGTGTGAAGAAATAAGAGTGGAGCTGTCAGACGATCTGGAGATGGTAAACAAGCTGGGGCTGGAGCTCGGCTAACCCCTGTGTGTGTGTGTGTGTGATAGTTAGCAGAGATAGTCCATGAGTGTTTGTGAGGGAAAAGGAGTATGTGGGAGAGAGGTGGAGGGTAAGCTCTTCTCAGCCCTTAGGACATAATTAGCCTTCCTCACTCCAACTAGTGCAACATGGTGGTGAGTCTCCAACTCCAGGACTCTGCTAAATCTTTTGATTAGCCAGTCGGGGCTTGTGGTGGAGCACTCCCTTCATCTCTCCAACTGCGTGCCTTGTAGCAGAACATGTACATGAAATGTTATTAGGGAAGAGGACATGGGCAGTGCACAGAATTCATTTTCCTTAAAAAATTCAGAATAAAGGCTGATTTCGAAACCTTGTGAAACATTTTTTTGTCAACACTGGGGCTTTCAACCGAACCTGCTAACAAATACTATTATTGTGATTAGTGTGTGTGTGTGTGTGTGTGTGTGTGTGTGTGTGTGTGTGTGTGTGTGTGTGTGTGTGTTATCCTCTGTGTGAAATAAAAAGCTAAGTGATCGTCTTTGATGCCAACTCTTAAGTGCACAAAACACATTTGCAGCATAATTATGCACAACTAGCTGCTAAACAGCCATGTCATTTTTGTCCTAGAATGTAATTGTCCACACACACACACACACACACACACACACACACACACACACACACACACACACACACACACACACACACACACACACACACACACACACACACACACACACACACACACACACACACACACACACACACACACACACACACACACACACACACACACACACACACACAGGTGACATCAGTTATCAATCAAGCAGGGAGTAATGAAGAGGCATCCACAGGGCGATTGTAATCGTTACAGTGTATCATTATTCTGTACACCTCTTCTATCTTGTGGCAGAGGAAAACAAAATGATCATCTGCCTCTATTAGAAAGGCAGACAGAAACTCTTTTCATCATGTCAGACGCCCTATCGCATATGCACATGAGCAAAATAGGCATGCACGCGGGCAAAGTAACTCACAACCTGAGGGCTGCTGCAGGGTGAAATAAACAAAGCGTGCAAATGAGTAAGAGTGCAAACAGGCTGTAAATAGAAGGAGGAAGGAAACAGACAAAATGAAAGGATTAGATCATGACAGCACCGATGTCTCTTTGTTCTTCCTACTTGTGGCAGTTGGTGACTTTTTAAAGTGTTGCTGGAAATATTTGCTTAATCTTTATTTCAGCTTTACCAACGGAGCAGATGCTTTCAACAACACAACAAGTCTCGGACTGTTCTGACAGATTGCCTGGATAAGGGACATTAAAGGATAAGGATGGCGTTATTTTCTGTTTTTCTTATCGTCACCAAATCCCATAAAGATCCAAATTAGCAATGCTTCATGCCAGGATCAGGCAGACGATCAGGCAGATCGTAGAGTCGCACATTTTTTGGCCAACAGATACGGCAGACTCATAGACTGTTTAAAACAGGAACGTAGTCTCTGTGACGTCGCAGAGTGGGCAGCTCCCAGTGGCTCCGGCCGTCCCCATCTTGGCAATGTCTGACCTTGCCTGCTGCAAAGAGTCTGCCTGTGTTTGAGCTGCTACTGCCGCTAACTGGACGTCTCCCCCAGTCAAATCACCACAAATAGAATCTTATTCTGTGGGACCTACTGCACATAATAGGCGTCTAACAAATCATTTGAAGCAAACGAATTCCCCTGAATATAGATAACACCAAAGCATACACAATGACATAATTATAATCTTAATAATCTGTCACTGACAGTAGCAGAGAAGACAATTAGCAGATAATGTTAGCTTCCTGTGATTATGCAAAACTTTGAGCCTAAAAATAACTTTTCCCAGGCCTGGAGGTTGCTGCTTGGGCAGATTACATGTTGCTCACCAACCAATCATGCCTAGCTGTCTTTAACGACTTGCATCATGCACATATGTGATCTGAGGAGGTTCCAGCGGCTGGTTTCTCCGTTCCAGTCCCCACAACATTATGCCAATGTTTGTTTCCAGTTATGTACAAAAGAGTCCTTTGTGCTCCACATTCCAGAGGTTATCAAACGATGTGACAACAAGGCAAAAACACGACACTAGTGTTTATGTTAGGTCATCATGGTTCTGCATTGACTGTCTTACACTATTACACACAGGCTAAAACAAGGAATCATTGCATACAAAGCTCTTTTTAATCTCTGATGAACCACATCTGTTGGGCTGGACCATTGTCAGTCTGTTTTGTCTGATTCCCTGCATTAGTCATGACTCAACAATTTCTGACTTCCCCACCCTTCCTATTGAACTCAGCCCCAAGCTGATTTTTTAAGGGGAACTCCAATTATTACAGATACATTTAAGTCTGTTTACAGGTGCTGGGGAGTAACACCACAGACTAGTGTTAAGCCTTAAGTGTCTGCAGAGGAAGCGGCGTGAAGTCTGATAATTGCCAATTGCTAAAAGTCAGCTTCGGTTGGGGCTGAAGACCACAAGTTTGAAAACGAACAACAATTTGAAGGTGTGGAGTTAGGTGAGTTATCTTACCAGGCCTCTGTAGCCTGTTCCTGATCTCTGCTGGAGGCTAGAGGCTATATTCTGATTATGCTAGCATACTAGTAGCGTAACACAACCAAATGTCTGACCAAACTGTCAGCAGATGAGTTGCCTCGTGGTTAATGTAAGTGCTAGGTTTGAATTAGTTGTAGTCAATATGTTGCGTGTTGTATGTAGAACCGTGGTTCTGGAGAAATGTCATTTCATTAGACTGTGTACTGCGTATATGACTGTAATGACAATAAACCCTCTTGAATCTTGAATTAAACAGTGGATTCATTGTGGAACCATTTACATCCGGAGATGTAACTCTTGGACTCTTGGCGCGATAGTAAGAATTTGTATTTGTGTGTGTGTGTGTGTGTGTGTGTGTGTGTTTTCATGGTAATGGAGGATGGCAAACAACGATGCTCTATGGCACAGAGGAATAAGATACACGCATTACCCATTAGTTGAATCAATTCATTGTTGGTTTTTCATTGCATTTGTTGACAATAAGAAAAATAGATAAGATCGTAACAGAATATTTGTAGGGAAATTGTGTCTCATTCATTCCCTCGACTGGAATGGTCTGAATATTTGAATCGACAAACAGCCTGCCACTCAAACCATTTCTGTGTTGTGGCGAGATGTTTCATTAAAGAACACAGTGGTCAAATTGTCTTTCTCTCTTTTTTTCCTATCACTCCCTCTCCTCAGATAGCTCTGCACAGACCACAGTTTAATGAGGCCATTTCATTTGCTGGAACCTCATGTAAAACAAATGTGTCGTTTTAATCAACACTGGCTTGTTGATTGCAATCCGACCATGAAACTTCGCCTCCTCTATTTGCATCCTGCGCCGAGCTGTCATCGCGACCTCGCCGTGGCCTGTCTCCGGGATTCACCCTTCAGCGGCCCAATCAGCCCACCCACTTGTGTGATATCATTCCAGTACAGTATTGGAACGTTGGTGTCACGCCCACTCACATAACTCACATAGTCAGTAATGCCTTTGATGGGAAGAGGAGAAAAAACAAAAATATGTTCTTGGTTTGGACCCTTGCAGGGATATGAGGGGAAGAATGGCGGCCATGGATCTTTAAAGGTGCTAGCTGATAGGTTTCAAACAGCATAACATAACATCCCCCTGCTGCTCCCCCTAACCTCCTGCATCCCTCTGCAGCTCCATGCCGCACTTACTTTCTCTCCTATATTTTTTCCACTCAAGCCACATTTTTGCATCCACTTTTTATTCCTTTCATGTGCTCTTTATTCTGATATGTCAAGGAAATTATCCTCTCTTTACTGATTCCCTCTCCTCTGGTTGAAGGGATAATACATGGGAAGCATGCAGCCTCTCTCTGTCTTTCTCCTTGCTTTTTAATGCTGTCTGTCTGCAAAACACTTCCCTCTCTCTCTCAGACGGGGGGGAGTTTGGGTGATGAAGATGCTCATTTCTCTCTCCCCTGGAGGGCCAGATTGCAGTGTTGCACTGGTTAGTGTGCCATTAACTTGAAGTTGTGCTCATGCCATGGCAGCTTATTAACATATTTCATCTGCACGCGCTACCCTCCCTCCCCAATTCAATTGTGCTTCTAATGTTTCTTGCGGTAATGTGCAACCGACAAGTTACAATAACTTATTCTGATAATTTGAGTGAAATAATCACCGTTTCAGAGGTGATCATTTCAGCCTATAATTACAAAGTGTAGAGAAAAAGAGCATCCCGTTAAATTATGGAGCTATGTGTAATATGTTGGTTAACTGTCAGGTTCAAGCAAGGAGAGCGGACAGAGATGCGTTCAGTTACAATCTCCTACCGCTCTGAAACACACTCTGCCGGGCCCTTTCTTTTTATTTCCTTTAGTTGGACCCTGGTTACAATATGAGTTATAGCTGTAAGAGAAATTGGACACACAACTGCAACTCTTCACATGTTGCTCAATTCATTATCTTCATGAGTTACATGCTGTAAGGGAGAGGGGGCACATGTTGCTCGTCCTTGAAACATGTTCTGTCTTTAAACAGATGAGCATTTTCTGTTTTTGCAAAGATAGTTCTTTGGTGACTCATCAGCAGTCACGCTTATCTGATTTCTTCTACCTGCAAAACAACTCTGCACACATTAGCTGTTCACACACACACACCAAGTAAGGTTAGGTTATAAGTAAAGGCAATTGGAGTAAATATGAGATTACTTTATGTACAATTATTCCAACATTAACAAAGAAAAGATAGAGGTGACCACACGCGTACATTGAAGGAAATAAACAGTGGGCTGACATACAACCACACAATATTTGTGACTCTGGTAAGAGAAACTGTGGTAGAAGAGAGAGGGGAGGTTTTTCCACATCTCCAGCAGTGTCTCCGGGTTGTTAACAGTGTCTTTTAGGGACTGTACATGCATGGGTACACAAAAACATGCACATACACACACGGCCATTAAAATGCACCTGCCTCCAATAGGCCCCCTCTCCCTGTCGCACTCTTTTGTCTGCTTTCTTTGTTCAATGCTAATGGTCCGCTTCAATCTCCCGTCATCCTGGAAGCAAGAATGTTGCACAGAGCAACAGGGGAGAGGAGTTAAGCCCAGCAGCAGGGGGGGCCTGGAGGAGCCAGAGGGTCCGAGGAATGAGAGCTTTTTACACAACCCCACGCAGGATTAAGCTTTGACCCATAGTGCGAAGCTCTAAAAGCTCCAAACTCTCAGTTGCAGATTGAGGGGGTGTATATGGTTGTTTAATGACTCAGTGTAAAGGCTGTGGGGGGCAAGTGTCAACTCTCAGCTGGACTGAGTAGTTTACCATGAGGCAGTGAGGATGGCACCTTGTTAAACATGACTCTAAGCAGGGAGCTCGGGCAATTACTTGAAGTGTTTATTTCGCTCTTGCGTCATGTTTCTGTTTTTGGTTTGCTTTTGAATAAAATTCTTTTTCGGTAACAATTTAGAAAAGAATCAAAGTGTTTTTCAAGTTACTTGAATCGTGTAACATCTGAGATATAAACAAACTGCTGTATACTGATACAATTTGCTTTTATTACATCCATCTGACTACTCGTGTGAGAACATCAGAGACAACACATTTATTTCACTCCATTAATGGGCCTCGGTGTGCTCCTTGCAAGCTTGTCGACAGTGGCTCTCCACGATCGAGCTAATTATTCCTCATCATATCCAGCAGGTAGTAATTAGGCCTTTGTTACTCGCTATCATACTGTTGATACAATAGACGGCTCTCAGGCTGCAATTGTACTCTGAAATTGAGAAGAAAGTAAAGGAGATTATGCATTTTAATAGGTGAGAATTAAAATAATATGCAGCAAAACCCAGAGAGAAGAGAGATCACCCTCTTTGTGTTTACTAATGATGTTTATTCATGGCATGTAGGAGCATGATATGATTCAAAGTGACTCATTCACTGCGCTCAATCAATTGGTCTTGACTGTTGCTGATGATCAAAAAAGAAGACCAAATTGACTCCTGTCTCAGTTGATCCACGGCAGAGGCAAAACAAAGATATAATTGGCTTTTTAAGAGATCGAGCTACATAAAGCTGATTGTTGAGTGTTTTCCGCAGATGTCGTATGTTGTACAAAGGGATGAAAGGGATTTAAGTGATGAGCTGGCTGATTTTGGAGAACTCAACACTGAAGACCCTTTGCTGATTGCTGTTACACCCACATTCACCCATTGGTAGAGACCAATGCGCAAACATGAATTTATTTATGATAACCTTTGTTGTTAATTCAAATTGTGGATTTGGGCCTGTTTATTTTACCAATGTTACCGTCTTTACAGCCAAGGGCGGTTTGAATGTCTTCGGCTCTTTACAGAGTGGAGGACAAGTTTCTCTTTTTGTGTCAAAACAGCATCATTACGCAAAGCTAAAATAAAAGGTTGAAGAATAAACTTTAACATTTTATCATACAGCCCGTGACTTATAGTGTAATCACCCAGCACTTACAGTGTAATAGTGTCATATGACTCAGAACATATGCTTACTGGTTCCTACTGGTACTTAAAAGTGCAATTGTGACGTCTAGAAGAAATGAGAAATACTGTAATGTTTTACTGTAAGTATTTTAGTATTTACCAGATATCTACAGGACATTCTCAAGGACATAATAAACGACTACTTTCAGTTGTATGATGTGGTAATAAAATGGTAAAGAAACCTTTTTTTTGCCCTTCGCTCATGGCACAATAATTGACAGGTGCGTCTGTAGCAGGCTAACTACATGCAACCCACGGGGATTTATGTATCTCTCTCTCCTGTAGGTACTGAACTTTGAACTTTACACTGTTCTCCTGTTTTTCTTCTATATGTACAGAGCAATCTATAAACACAGCCTAAGTTACATCTGTAAGAAATTACAGTCACAACTACCATAAGCAAAGGACGTCATTTTGTACGTCTTTACTGTTTTGGTAGCCCGTCAAACAATCGTGAAATAAGTAATTTACTCTTTTTCTTAGAAAAACCTTTACTAAAAATACTTACAGTTTAAGTAATTTATTCTTTCCTCTTAAAGACCCTGTAGATATCCAGTAAAGACTAAAATATTTACAGTATAACTACATTTCTGCAAAAAGGGACAATTTTTACCCCCTTGTTCCAGTACCAGTAGGCATATATACTGGTTCAAACATATTACCCCATAAGTGTCGGGTAAGTGCTTCCCCAAATGTTATGTCTTATTTTATGTACTATCTTAAATCCTTAATATTAATGCTATGTTTCTGCCCGGCTGAACACCAATCCTCCTTGTTTATCGTTTTTTCTAAATGCTTCCGGGTTTTTCCTTCATGTCACAACGCTATGAACTGTGGGTCATTCCCTCAGCCAAAGTCTGCAGGAATGTGGATTAACAGAAAGTGTTCAATTCAGCCTTAAAATGTCTGTAAGAGGACCCTTATGCACTTGACGGTTTGACAGGGGGACACCCGTAGCCCTCACTGACTGAGCTTGAATGTGAATCCATGGGTGTGGAGAGGGGATCGGGTAAAACAGTGATGACCTTGGAAAAACAACTTATATGAGTAGTTTTTAACCATTTTGGGAAATATACTTCATTGCACTTTATTGCAGATGAGAAAATTGATAATGCTCATATATTATACATGTTATCTGTTATATGTCTCCTCTATAAAGCTACAGTACAGACAAGTGAAGGCAAACCGATCCAAACAGCTAGCCTGGCTTTGACCAGAAGTAACAAAATCTGACAACCAGCACCTGTAAAGCTAAAAAATGAACACATCACATCTTGTTTCTAGTGTTATGGAGTTTATGTGTCGGATAATTTCTTGGCCAGGTGCAGCGACTTCTCGTAGTCTTGTTATTATACTGCGGTTTCCAGGCAACCAGCAAAGACTAAAGTCCCACACATGGGAGAGGTATCAATCTTTTAATCCAGCAAAATGTTTTAATTAGATCTCAAACTATTTGTTGTCCATGTATGGAAACTAAAATCAGGGGAAAACATCAGATAATTTCTTAAGAGTGCATGTTTGAGTTATACTTTCCTTTATCCTTTATTATGCCAATACAGGTTGCTTTTCCCCAAAGCAATTTCAGTCAAAAGCAACTGGACTGAAGACGTTTCACCTCTCATCCAAGAGGCTTCATCAGTTCATGTGCGCATGAACCAGACCAAGACTGCAACAGATGCGTACGTGAACTGATGAAGCCTCTTGGATGAGAGGTGAAATGTCTTCCTAGACAAATTATAAAGTCCAGTTGCTTTTGACTGAAATTGCTTTGGGGATAACGATGACCTGGACAAATGAGAACATTCACAGGCTTACACATTGCTTTGTTGCTTATTCTACCCAAATGTAGGCTTACTTTGGAATCTCCATCTGTACACGTGCTGACCTCCTAAAAAATGTAAGACATGTCTGGGTGTACGGGGGAGTATACAGGGGAATATGAATGTGGTCCGTGGTCAGTGCCTCACAGTATTTCATGTAACTATGGAGACAGTGTGAAGCCAAAGAAAAAGCAGGCAGAAGACATCCATCATAAATGAGTTAAAGGCAGAGTGAAGGAATGTATCACTCACTCAGTCTATTTCTAGTTAGCTTTCTATTTCAGGTCATAGCTATGATAATGAGCGCCACACTCAACATGGGCAGAAAATCATTTTCTAAGCCCAGCACAATGACTGCGGTAAACCATTTGAAATAGCCAAAAACCACAACAACACAGTGGGTTTTTGAAGGTCAGATATCTGTTTTTCTTTATTAAACTCACTCTGCAAATAACTACAAATGTGAAGAAAACAAGCCCACATACCTACTTCCAAAACAAATATACTGAGAACATAAGACTATAAACCTCTCCATCCATTACAGACAGGGATTAAGGTGAGGTAGCACAGAGAGACAAAATTAGAAAGTAAAGTGTTTATTCAAACACAGACAAGAGAGCTTAGGGATGGAAGAACAATCTGTAAAATGTATAGTCTTGAAGATCCACTGCTATGAATTGAACTGAATTTGAGATGCTGGAAGCAGCAAATGTTTGGCCTTAGATAATGGGTAGCTCTAATGAAGTTCATACCCGCAGTATAATAACCACATACAACGGCTATGGCGTCTAATTGTTTTGTATCACTCAGTGGAAGAGGAAAAAACGAACAAATTGATAGCATAACAAAGTTAGCTAGCTAAAACCTGCTAAAAAATTGAAAACTTGAAGGTTAAATTTGACTGCCTGGTTCCCTAAATGTATAGAATCGGATTGAACAGTGTCAACAATAATTTCACCACGTTACCTTGCCATAAAACAACCCTTTCCGACGGGCTACCCTATCGCTCTCATCTAAGCCACCAGACTCTGATTAAACTTTTGTATTTCCATTCTCGACGGCCGTTTTATAAAAGCAATAGATCACTTCAGGCCGCGGTATGTTGTGAGCTGTTGCTTTTTTTGTTGTTCTCAAATAGATTCGACATTTTGGTAAATACGCATATTCACTTTCGTACAGAAAAAGCTAGATGAGATGATTGATACATGCTCATACCCATGCTGTAAATAGAGAGCTACAGCTGGTAGCCGGTGTTAACCTGTTGACAACGCTACACATAAGTAAAATTTTGTTACTGTGAAGTTGCAAAGAAACCAGCAGCAACTCAAAGAAATAACCCAGCACCACCCAACAATCGGTATAACTACAATTTTCAAAACTATTAAGACACTTCATTGTACCAGAGGGCAATGAGAGGCAGCACAGGTTCCAAACCTGCAGAACCAACTGCATTAAAAGTCAATATGCACACAGTGTGGCTAGCAGCAGCCATGAGCTACTGACGCTGTGACGGGTGAATTAGTGAGTTTTAGAGGTGTGGTTGGGGAATTTTGTGATTAATCTTCTTATCTATCTCTGCAAAAAGCAAGCAATATAAAACATGTTTTTTCCTCAAAATATCAAACTGTTCCTTTAAAATGATAATAATAAAATCTATTCCAAGTTTAACTTATGAACAGAAAAGTTTTCTTCTGTTGTATACTATTAAATTAAGTTTGAGTGCCGGTGTCAATATTTTATCAAGTAATTGGTAGATTAAGAGTGACAGTTTAAAAATAAAACCTAATCAGTTCACTTAAAGGTGGCAGATTTACAAGTATATGAGTCAGTTTTTGCTCCTCACTTTTTCATTTACACTTGACAGGGTTTAATAAGTTCTTCCAGACACAAACACACAAATCACATCTGATAAGATAACTATTTGGCCGACTTGCAAAAACGTTGCCCTTCACTGTGTCCACAATGTAATAGCCTAACGTTCAATAAACCACCCGTGGGGGTGGGAGAGGTGGAGGGAGGCTCTGCGTCAATGTGATTCATGGAGTTTTTCCACTACACAAACCTCTGCTTTTTGTTTGCTTCCCTCAGATTTCTGTTGAGAGCTTTTATTAAGAGAGTAATAAATCACCTCAGATTAGTGGAAACAGGAAAACTTCACCGCTTGCGTCACACACTGTGATTGCTGAAGTTTCTCTATTAATTCTTTTTTTTTTTCTTTCTCCAAAAATGAAGACGAGAACGAGTTATTACCTTGGGGGGTTTGAACTGGAACTGTGAATTTTATCAAAATAACATGCAGATCAACAATTACATCAAGTGATAGCAACTTCTCAAACACCTCCCACTCAGGCGGCTCGAGCTGATCTGACTTTGAACCTTGAGCTGGGAAATCTGTGAATCACCCTAACTGTTCCACATAAGCCAGTTAGTTGAATGTTTCCTCAATGATTCAAACACCCTCCAAACTGTGCCAACATCATATTTTCCTCTGATTAAAGAGCAGGGGAAGCACAGACGCTGCCGGCGTGATGAATCAAGTGGCGTGTTTGTGCTCCTTCTGAAATAATGCATTTGCTGTGAATGCTCCTCTTGAGCCCTCCTCGTGCATATCTATTGTCCTCTCCATGCAGATGCTATCAAACACAACAAATGCGTTGCCCTGTTATATTTTCTTAGGGGCTTTCATCTGTGCTTGCCTTATCTAAGAGGGGGAGGATGGGGAGTGCGGTGACATTTATCGCCGTGTTGGTATGTGAGCAAATGTGTGCGTGCATACAGTCCTTTTCTCTTTATCTCTGCAGAGCGGGTTCGATACACAGGGTGTTAGAGCAGCAGAAAGATGAAGATAGTTACATGCGCTGCAATGCTGGTATCTCCCTGGGTTTACTGCTGAGCACAGCAGGGGAGGCTTCAACATCTTTGTGTGTGCGTTTGTGTGGTGAAGCTATTTAAATGCTTTATGATTTCCATCTGGTAAGTCCAGTTTGAGACTGAAAACCATAACCCTGTAATAATGTTATATGCAGCAGCACAAGAGTAGAGTTCCTGAGCTGAAAAAAACGGACAACGGGGACTCATCTGGAGCTTAGATCACCGTTGACCACAAGGACATTCGACAGTTTATGATCAAACCCCTGACACCAAAACAGATAGAACCTCTGGAAGTGTTTAGGACTTCACAGATAAGAGCAGCTGTGGTTCGCAAAACGTGCATTACGGCACGATTTGGCCCTTTGAAAACAGAACAAGGCAGCAAGCCCCCCGTTCGCCAGGAAAACTTCTGTGTGAGGGATGCTGTGCCTCGCTGACACACATTTATCATTTTGTCTCCCTGCTCACCCCTTAAACAACTCCAGCATTTACATAGCCCAAACAACATCTGTCTTCATGTCAACCTTTTCCCCGCAACCCCAAAACACACCACCGGGTGTAACAGACAGACTGGGTTTACATTCTAGCCTTAAATTAGTTTGTTTAGAAGTTTTGATGTGGTTGGGAGACTTTTAAGCAAAGGTCTTTTACTAAAACATGGCAATGAATAACACAAGTTTTGCATTATGTGATCAGCTTTCAAAAGGACCTTCAGAAATGGGAATATGAGTATCTTGTTTAAAACCACAAACAGAATTATTGTAGCCTTTATATGCAGATCCATCCACATTTAAAAGAGTTTAATTTAGGTTCACAACTGGAATCACTAAGTGACAAGCTGATGGGGTAATGGATTTAGAAGCAACTTGTGTCAAATCTTAAGCAGTGCCTCCTTTCAAAAAAAGAAAAGGCGGAGATTATGGCTCTCTGATGCATTGTCCATGTCAAAGGAAATGTCAGCAAGCAAACAAACAAATAACAGCTGCTCATTCCAGCCGACATCTGAGTTAATGAAATGAAAGACAGAAAAAATTAGGGCTAGAGAAAAGTGCAGCCTGTCTATAAGAACGAGGCGGTCGTATTGATGCGTTTTACTGAAAGGCGGCTTAAGTGCTAATGTCCACTGAAATGTCATCAGTCAAATCAGCGCATTCATCTTCTGCTCCCAGCGGCTTCAACTGGGATATTTCTTTCAGCCCAACATTGATTGACAGATGAAAGATTGATGAGTGTTTCTACATGAGCTTGTCTGCCTTGGCGACACATCTATCCCTCTTCAACATTTTGCTCTGAACAGATAAGACAAAGTGACCGGTTGCCTTGTTGCACATTCCCCAAACATTCCTCTTTGTCCGGAACATGCAAAGTGACAATCTGTCTGAGCGCACATCACTTATTCCGAACATCCCTGTTTTTTCTGCATGAGTCAAGTGACTAGCTCCCCCATCGTGTATGTGAACGGATTCTCAGCAACTACAGCATGTTGGCTCTTTGATGTCCCACAAGCTCGGTCCTGGGCAGCAGATAACTCACTGTTGGCAAAAGGGAGGTGAGGAATTGGGAGCAGGAGCTGTGAAGCCGGTCCGAAGGCCTCAGCGGAGGGCTGTGTCTTGCAGGGGGGGTAGGACGGGTGTGATGAGTGACTGGCACCTGCTCTAGAGGCACCAGATGGCCAGGCAGGGGCCCGTGCCAGAGGAGTGGGGGGACCCTGTGTCACTTTGTGCATCTGCAGCCAGTGTCAGGATTCTGGCAGAACTGCAGTGATCGGCCAGCCGTCGCCACTCAGCATCCTGCAGTCATGAGGATGGAAATTCAAGTTGGGCAAGGGATGAGTCAAAATGCAGCCACGCACCTGATGCTGTGTTGACGTGCAGGGAATAAGTGGCAGTCATCCAAATAGGATCTGAGAGTATGGATGGGAGTACGAGCGAGATTGGCTTTGGCATTTGGACAGCTTGAGGTGAAGTAAAAGTTAGAGCTCATCAAAAAGTTCAGTTTAATTATAGACTCAGCCAGGTGAGTCGCAGTGCCAAATATCATATTGTGGGCATTACGCACCAGGTGGCGTTGCTCAACTTCCATGTCTGAGTCCCCCATAATCCCCAAGAAGTGGATTTCACGGTTTGATCTACACCCAGGGGTTGATCAATCCGTAAATCACATTTCACATTCCAAGATTTCTTCGGATGCTTGAGAATTGGGAGAATTATGCAATTTGGCAAAAAAAGCTTAGTGACCTTGAGGATTGCTCACAATTTCCAGATAACATAAGATGTTTCGGTATCATGAATGTCTTTCATTTCTTTTAGTATAACAATATCTACAGATGCCTGGCATGGTCTGGTATGTAACCTATTGATCCCTACTGATCAACGGTCCACCCCTGGTCCATCCTCAGGGACCCGTCATCTAGCAGGGCGATGCAGAACATCAATACAGAGGTGATGCTCTCTCCGAGGACTTCTGCTGTGATAAAAACAGTGGCTTCTACCAGTGAAATGTGGATCGAGTCAGACAAGCCTGCGACTTCTTTCTTTCTTTGTTGTGTGGCCTTTTCCATCCACCACTGAGTCCCGCGGGTGACTGGCTGGCTGAGACTAACCAGCTCAAAGACAGCCCCACTGATCAATATTTGAGCAGCTCAGCAGTGCCTCAGCTCCCCATACATGTCATCGGGGTCCCTATTCCTCTCGCTGGGACAAGTGCCAGGACATGCCGGGCTGTTTGAGGCCTGCTTACTGAGGTGATCCAGTACTAGCAGCAAGAACATCCCTTGATCCATTATAGATGAACTGGGGAATTTGCTGGCAAGTGGTACGTGTGTAATTGAAGAAACAAGGTGGCAACGCCGGTGTATTTAAAATAAACATGTATACATGCTGAACATGTGCCAAACACACAGGCACAAATCTAATGCTAGTGCATTATTTACTGTATCTCATACAATGGATCTACTTGGGCCATGGGATTAAGACCTACCCAAGTAGATCAAATTCAAATTTGTCTTTCATTCTGGACGTACAGTTGTCATTTGATAATGACTAGTGGGCCAAAGACTAGTTGGCCAAAGACTAGATTGCCAAACACCAGCAGCCAAAGACCACCAGTGAATTCAACAAGACATCTACCCTGGTTTGAGTCTTCTGGCTGCAGTGGCCCTGCTCAAAACCTTCCTGGCAATAAGTAGGGGAAGTGATTTTACAACGAGAGAGCACAATGTGTACATTTTCTGTAAATTTTCTCTTGTGCTGTCTTTCAAAACGTATTAAATGGTTCTGTCAGTTTGTTTCTATTTCAGGTCAAAACTCACATGGGAACAGTAATGGGCAGGTTACTGATAATTAGTAACTAGTTACTTCTCTCAAGAAGTAAGTGAATAACTCTGCCAATTACTGTATATAAAATAAAATGTATTACGTAACTTTTGCATTATTTTTGAATATCTGCTTCAATTCACTTAATGCATACTATATTACTTTAGTGTTGCTGTGGCACCGTGTGGGGCTAGTTGATCAATACTCAATAATCAATAATTAATACTTCAAGTGGAAACTGAACAGACATAAGAGCAGAGGCGCGCACGCACGCACGCACGCACTAACACACACAGTGATGTAACATGTTGTCAGACAGGTAGAAGATATATCCTAACGATGCCGAACCACAACAGGAAGTCGATAATTTAAATGAATTTGAAAAAGTAGTGGAACGTAATGTAGTACTCCCAACACTGAGGAACAAGCTGAAAGGCAAGTACCGGGGTGCATTTCAGGCTCAGGAGAACAACTCTGGACCTAAAGCAGAGTTAAAAGTTAAGTAAACTGATTTCTTGAATATGTTATGGAAATGTGAAATGAATTTAAATATGTACATAGTCTTTTATTTAGTAGTGATTTGTTTACATATATTTCTTTATTTTTGAGTTGTTATCCGTTTGCATTAAATTAGTTATTCATCGACCTTTTTGGACTAGTTTATTACTGAACCCGCGCATCACACGGTGCGCCAAAACACTATCATTACAGAGGTCTGAACAACTGAACAGGTGGCTTACCAGCACCCTCCACATGCGGAGGTGGATAGGTGACAGAGTGACACTTCTTTCATCATGCACTGTTTAAGGCTAAAACTCTACTGCTGTTGTGAGAGCAGAACCGTGTTCTTTGAGACGAAGTGTGTGTGTTTGAGAGCTTCCCGCCCACGCGCACGCTCAAAATTACAAATATGATCCAGCAGAACTATCATCGCAGTGAAGGATGGAAAGAGCTTCTGCCTTTGATCACTGTGGAGCTGGTTGCCACGAAGAACTATTCTTCAAAACCAAAAGTTCACCAGTAGAAAAGAGCTTGTGACAGTTTCCAAATACTTTGACGCAACACCAGAGGCCACAAAAACACATGAAAAAGAATCCCTGGAGGGCTCATCCTTCATTTGAAGTTTTTTTTCTGACCTAAATTTAGACTTTGGAATTCCTTCACATTCTTCTCAGTGAGAACCCGAAGCCTATACTTGCATTTATTTTGCCGATAATTCATACAGTAAATTAGTTCTTTCTGCATCTTATCAAATCAAGCAATACTTTGATCAGTGTCTCATTACATGAGAGAGAGAGGAGAATTGTGTTGCCTGATAAGTGCTTTGGAATACATTATCAGTTGGTTGTATGCGGAGCGCTGATTTATTTTGTTGCTCTCGTAATGCTCTGTTAATTAGAAGAGGGGAGGGGTGTTTAATTAATGCTTGCGGGGAGGATTAAGGACAGGGGGCAACAGCGTTCAACTTGTCAATTAGAAACATGGACGTAAAACAACACAAGCGAGATAACTGACAGATACACCGACTGAGCACAAACAAGATGCAAACAAGGCTCTGTCGTTTCTGATTGTTGCTGCCGGTTTCCAGTCGGGTTGAAAGCGGCCTGTTTGTTTGAGTGTTATTGTCACGATTCACGTAAAGTCTCTTACACCCCCAATGTTACTTTGTGTTTACAGAGAAGAAGGAAGAAGAAGCATCTTAAAGAGGACTTCAGGGAACGTATTCTGAATCCTGCCCACAAAATGCTTATCATCAGTTTTGTATTTTTCTTCTCTTTGCTATGACATGGCAGAAACAAGCTGTGCTACCCATACAGAGAAGGGCTTTTTTTTTTCTAGCTGAAAGAATCACTCACAACTCCTTTTCCACCTATCACTATTCTGTATGTGTACACGTGTGCAGGACAGAAATGATTATAGATTTGAATCTTTGCTCTGTAAAGTCTTGGTCTCCTGTCTTGCGTCTCCCTCACCCTTCTGACATGAAACTGTAGCTTTATTTCATTCACTGTTTCCTTGGCAACTCTCTCCGAGAGACCAGCAAGGTTTCAGCAGGAGACAGAGTGCGGCAGTGGAGTCATTATTTACTGCAGGGCTCAAGCTCTGATATTCACTGACATGCTTTACAATGTCACCCGCGCTCTCCCATGTCTATTTCCACCCCTCATCAGGACGTACATAATTACAGTCTCCATGGCGATGCTGTTGGTCGGGTTACTGACTGGGTATTTTGTAATAAAGCAATTATCTATTGTGAAAAAATTGAGAAAATGCCCTTATTGTTTGTGGAAAATGGCTTACAACAACTAAAAGTGACATATTTCATAGGGCTCTAAAACTGCAAAGAGCTTGTTGAGGTTCTTTTCCAAACATGTGCTTCAAGGCTAATTAGAGGAGTTATTCTATGTGCTAATCACTGTTTGTTGGTTCAACGTTCTCACAATGAGGCAAGGCCACCATTTACTGGGTGATAAATCTAAATTTGAAAAGTGTGAAATTCAATAAGCCCGGGTCTTAATTACCGCCCATGTTCACTTTCTCCATTCATCCGTGACCACAAAGTAAACCAGAGTGCTCTGAGTGGCTGCAGCGTGCATGGAGTTCACCTTGTCCCAACCCCATACATCATCAGCTGTCAAAATCAGGGCAATGTTAGCTCTTTCATTACTAAACATTTTATGAACTTGGTTAATAATCAGATACAGCAAGACAGCTGTAAAAAACTTAGATTATGGGTAAGTGTTTTTATTTTCCATACCGTAGTTGTTAAGAATTACTATTGGCATGGATCTAATGTTTGCCTGTAGGTCCAAAAGGTCAGTCCGTCCACAACTTTGGTCCAGACCGAAATATCTCAATACCTCATTGGGCGGTTTACGGAGACATTTTGTACAATAATTCATGGTTCCTGGAGGATCACCCCTATACTGACTATTGTGAGCATCTTGGTTTTTCCTCAACAACCAACATGAGGTTTGTCACAGTCTGCCCTCTCTTCATTCACCTTCGCCTCTGATCGCCAATTAACCCAGTATATAGACTCCTCACCAGTCACTCTCTGCCATATTGTTCTCAGCTCTCATGCAAGACTCTCCAGCGATTTCCTGACTGCATACATGGATTTGACCCTGCCTGCCCCTGACAATCCTGTCCTGTGGTCTTCCTGGATATCACCTCAGCCTTCTGACCACGACCTTTGTCCAGTCCTTCCCGGTTTCCGTCTGCCTCTCTCCTGAGCTGTTTAGTGAGTTCCTGCAACGGCTTCTCGACTCTCCTTTCGTCCGTCCCTCTTTGTTGAATAAAGTTTGTTACCAACTGAACCTGCCTGATTGTGTGCTGCTATTGGATCCTCACAATACCCGTTACAAGGTTTACATTTGATTGTTTCTGTAACTCAGTATTCCTTGTAATAACCTCAGTCGATCTGATATTTCATCTAGCATAATCATCAGGTCACAATTACAGTTTGTCCAACAGTTTGGTTTATTACCAAACCTATGCAGAACTAATACTTAAATAAAAGTAGCTGTATTGGCCACATTGTGTTTAGCACTGATTAGCAAATGTTGTGTTTAGCAAAGATGCTAAACTAAGATGGTGGAAAAAGTGGAATAGATGGACACCAGCTACGATCACGACCATATACTCGGGCAAGACCATCTCCCTCTCTACATCAGAGGGGGCATCAAGGTAAGCGAGAGGAACTAAACATGGACTTCATTTCATGGATCTTGCTGGCCAGTGTGCAGGCATTGGATGGTGAGATGGACGTCCTCCTTGCCTTGATCGCAGAGACTTGGTTGGATCCTGGAGTGCTGGACGGCACTATTCCACAGTGACTCTTTTTTCGGGTGCCAATCTGGTGGCCACATTCTGCTTTATCATAATGAATAACGCACAAGTTGAGGCAGCTGATGGGATTGCATTTCACCTGAATTATACCTAGTACAATAAAATGTGAGTTAAAATGGATTGATCGACTGAGTGATTGATGTTAGTATTGTTACGCTAAGTTTGGTAACATACTGACAATAACACTTAGCTCAAAACACAACTGCGCCGAAGTAAAGCCTCAGAGAGCAGCGAGCATGGCCGTAGATTCTTATGGAGCTTTAACAGTGCTGCACAGTAACTTTCCGCTTCCAGCCATTTTAATGAGGAGAGGTGGGGCGGTAGTGGTAACATGCGGTCGCCGCCCATGTAATTGCGCACATACCTGTATTTTGCTCTGCAGCCCAAAGTTGTATGTATGAACTTCTTGCTGTAACTGTGTAGCGGCAGGAGCCTTTAAAAAAAAAATGCTCTTGAAGGCAGGTGGAGGTCTGGGTGGTTTACTGTGAGGTGGTGTGAAACCAGCTATAGTTTTGTTTTTCTTTTCTCATGCTGCTGTTAACACTTGAATTTCCCCATTGTCCAATAAAGCATTTTCCTGTCTTGTGCTAGAAAATGTGAAAATGTGGACTATGGTTTTGGCCCCACTGTTCCATTTAAGGGAATTCTCAATGCTACAACATGCAATGTTTATTTTTCAGTACTTGTGGCAGCAATTAAGGAAAGGCATTTTCCAGTTTCAGAACAACAATGCCCCTGTGCAAGTTCCCTGATCTGCACAGAGCCCTGACCTCTACCCAGTCCAACATCTTTGATTCGGACTGGAACACCAACTGTGAGTAAAACCTTATCATCAAACATCAGTGTGAGCCTCATTCAGCAACGGTTCTCAAGACGACATTTCTTATCTCGACAAAACATTACAGCTGTTTTGCCGTTCACCTCCTGCAGAAGTGTCTCCATTTCTGAACTGTTTGTTAGATTTCTTTCTTTTACTTTTGGAGTCTGGTGCTTTACCATCTATAGACTTTGGTTTGGACATTCGTGAATTAATTCTCTCAACTTTCTTTTCCATTTCTGTGTGTGGCTGTGTGCACAGGGCCCTGTTTATTCCCTTTTTATGGAGATTGGCGGGGTGTTTATCTGCTAATTAGGATCCTCTAAAGCACTCTTTCATCTTACAAGGAAACAGAGGAACAAACCTTCAGCGGTTTGAGACCACGACATGAATCTGACCTAGACTTTTCTTAAGAAAATATTCAAGAAAAACCTAAGGAAGATATCGGTGAAATAGGCCCCATGATTTTCTATCTTATCTTAAAATGCTAATTCTGCCAGGGTTATATTTTTATTATAAAGGAGAAACATCATTTACTACAGGGAATGTGGCACAGAGATATGATGTAGAAGGAAGTATGTGCTTTTCTAATGTAATTTCTAATTAGATTTAATTAAGTGTGCGATAGTACAGTAAATAGCAATAAAGGCAATCTGCTCCACATCGACCCTGAACATTTTCTGTCTCGCTTTGATTTTGCAGCAGTGCTTTTCTCCACATATGGAACACCTTGAAACAAAAACCTGTCAAAGCGATGCGATTCCAAACACCCACCAAGTCTCAACATACGCAGGTGTTACTGGAGCTCTTCTCCTTGACTGACCTTCCGGATTGCCTCGCACCAAACACTGTCTTTGTCTCTGAAATGGCAGCAATTAGCGGCTGGAGCCAAGCGGAGGGGTTATTTTGAACGTGCGAGGGGGCAAACAGAGCGAGGAGGGAGTGAATGGGAGAGAGAGGACACCAGAGCAAGCCACAGGGGCCCGAAGTGGGAGGCAGAGAGAGGGAGAGCCAGAAGGTCAGGGATAATTAGAAGCCTTTGTGGCCCTCTCAAGAGGCTCAGGAGGAAGCCCACAGATGGGCCCTCAGCTCCCAGACACCTTAGAATGGATGACACACACACACACACACATACACCTACGAGATGCTGTAGTGAAAGCAGACAAACAAGTGACAGAGGACACAGGTGTATTTGGAAGAAAGAAGGGCCGACAGAAAAGAAAAAAAGAAGCGGTCTATGATTGACAAATGGATATGACAGCTATTTCAGAGCCAAAGGGATGCTGTTTAAGAACACTCGGGCTGCCAGTTTTCTTATTCACAACACATGATCCTTATAATGTCACACAGTTGTGCTGGTTGAATTAACTTTTTCCCCGTTGAATGTACTGCCACCAGTGCTTGACTTTTAACTTCAAATGTCAATTGTGTCACGTAGGTCCACATCTGCCCTTAAGCTTGCCTTTCTCAGTGACCCAGTGAAAAATCAATTAAAGTAACTGTGACTTGCCAGGTCTCAGGTAAAGAAAATGCGAAACAACCGTGATCTTGGTAATTAACGGCCTGACATTTCTATCCCGGCTCCATGCAAATCCACTGCCGGAGTGTTAAACAGTGAGGTGAGGGAGATCATTCCACAATGCTGTTGTCTGCAGGTGGATGAAAAGTTAGAAGCAGTGTGACAAATTCAGTATATACATAGAGTCCACAGGAACCAAGAAGACCCATCAGTTAAGATATTGGCAAGCATTTCAGTAGGCCTCATAAGGCTGTCTGGCAGTTAACCTGCTGATATAAGCAGTTCTGTCACTGCTAGCTGTCTGTCAGTCAGGTAACATCTCCATTAGAGGTGTTGATGGCAGACTTTACCGTCACGGTCATCTGATTAAGGTAAAAAGCCCCCACTATCGCCTCACAGGTCTGCCTGCCTTTCAGCTGGCATTTATAATTTACCTTTTCAGTGTGCAGCCTTGTTTATTGGGGACGTTTTCTCGCCGAGGTGAAATCATTTCTCAGAGCGCGGCGTGACTAGGGATCCACAATACAAATGCCCTCACGGCCTTCAGTTCTCTTGCTGCTGGTGCTGTGACATCTTTCAATGTTTCGGAGTCAGTGTAGTGAGGGATGTAAATGGTAAACAAATGTATGATGACAGAGGGTCGAGATTGGACTGCAGCGCTGACAGCCGAGGCAGCAGGAAGAAATTACTTCTGACTGATATTTTGCCTCTTGTCAGCAGAGCAATTTCAACCCGAGCAGACGGACAGGATTGAAAGTTCCCCCTTCAGAGACACTGTGTTTTGCTTCACTGCCATGTAAATAACTTGTGTGTGTAACATTTTAATGAAGGTTAGGGGGGGAACCAGGACATAGTAGATGTCTCGACTAAGCGCGTCACCTGTAGTAAATCTGATAGATTGTGTGCAATTACTAGTTTTTGTGTAATCTGAAGCTTAGTGTTTGGCATGCTAATTCAGTGGCATGTAAATATCAGCTAAATGTCACATTCATTAGGGGATGTAGAGCCGTCTGGATGTGGGAGAGCCCTTCTTTCTGCCTTTGCAGTGGATGCAGATGAGTGAACATGCTACTGCCTGGAGGCCAGGGGGTGGAGGGGGGGATGGGGATCCCCAATCTGGGGTCGACCTCAGAGATCTTCTGTATGTGTGTGTATCCATGCAGACATGTACAAATGTCTGTGTGCTGGCATCAAATTCATTATGCAGACCCCTGCCCCCCTGTGTGCACGCATATGCACACGCACACACACACACACTCTTTTCCTCCGCTTTGTGCCAGTAATGAACAATGGCTTGATTGACTGCGGTGTGAAATGTCAGCTGTCTGTATGTGACATGTCAGTTTGACAGGAGCGGTTTTCCTCCATCATTTGACAGCTATCTCCATTTGTTTTTGTAAATGTGTTTACATGTTCTCGATGCGGCAGCTCTCCTCTGCAGGAACACTTAAGAAAACTCATATATCATTCCCACTTCTCATGCTGTGCTGCTGACTTGCACAGCATTTGGCCCAATTATTGCTGGTTCCATTGTAATGATGGATTGCATATGTGCATATTTATATTTTCAAATGCCCTTTGCACAGTGGAGGGGATAGTGCTACCTGTCGATCCCTAAATCAGTCCACTTTACATCATCCCACTGACCTCCCTGTGCTCTGATGAATGGCAGAACCCAAGTTTGGCTTGGTCGAATACTGTGAACTTTTTGAGTATTGATAGCAGTACATAGAAGGTCAACCAGATGGCCAATACCATCCAACTTCCTGTTCCCATCATCATCCATCCTAGGGTCCTCTAAGCTCTCTCCAGTGAGGAAGAAGCTCCCTGTGGTGTCATGTTGAGTCTGACTGGTAAAGCTTCAGCTTTGGCCTTTCCACCTCCTGGCACACCATGGAGTAAAGTAGGAAAGTAGGGACTGTGTGTGTGTGTGTGTGTGTGTGTTTGGCCATAACCAGGAGGCGGTTGTGTCGATGTGGGTGCTGCCCTGATAATTAGCTAAATAGCATTCTAATGGCGGACCGTGCCATCTGTCCAAAGGGGTGGGGCACAGAAAGGTCTCACACATTTTTAATGAGGCTTAATAGTCACACAGAGCAACAATACTACTGCACAGCATGGCTCAAACACATTTCTAGCAAAAATGAGTTAGGATACGCTGCCAATCAGTTCGCTAGTGCATAATTCATTCCTCAGTTTTGCTCTGACTTAGTCAAACCTATCAGAACAAACAGAAAATGTGTAAGTCTACCTGCATATAGGATTGAGTGCTTTCCCACATTACGGTCAGTTTACTTGTCACCGGAAGTACTACTCAACCTGTGTAAAATGCTGGATAATGTAAAACATCAGAAAAGAAAAAACACTGTCATAAAGGTTATTTCCGTTTGGGCTTGAAGACAACAGAGAGATTACAAAGACCCTGCGTTAAAAACCAGACATACAGGCAGGGAGGGTCTAATGAAAAGTTGCTAATGGTGTAATTATTGGAGTTGTAGGATCCAGAATTTTTGGATCTTGTGCCACACTTTGATTCATCAAGATATCTGAGTAAGATATTTTATGAATGTCTATTGTGATCGACACTGGAGAACCCATTTAATTTGCAGACAAATGACAATGTATACACACAAAATGTATATAGACAGAAATTTATATCCGTACACGTATATGATGAACACTCTCAGCTTGCTTCCTAGAAAACAGTAAAGTGATAGTGGTGACCTCATGCTGTATATACTATATACTAAAACAAGAAGCCATGCTAGCAGCTCTTTGAGGCTATATGTAGGAAAAGTGGTGCTAACATCAGCATGCTAACATGATCGAAATGACTAAATGTTACCTCGGTAGCTTTTAGCTTGTATATGTTTATCATGCTCAACATTTTAGTTTAGCAGGCATGCTAACAATAAGCAAACATCAAGTACAACTGAAGCTGATGAGAAGGGCCAAAGTTTTTTAACAGTCAAGTTAATATTACTCAATTTTTTCAATTCATTTTACTCAATCAGAGTAATTAATTGTTAAAAAAAAGTATTGAGAAAATTTAGGTAGAATTTACCTAATTTCTTTTAGTGTTTGATAGCTGTCGAATTTAGGAAGTCTTTGCTCAAAATATGGAAATTAAATCTACCCGAGCAAACTAAGTGTGAGTTGATTTAATGGGTAGATTCTACAGGTTGATCTTCACAGTGAATGGAAGGTCAAGGAGTAATGTTAATTACAAACACTTGAGAGGTTGAAATTGTACAATGCTATAGTGCTGTGACCAGAGGAGGGAAAGAAATGAAGGACACTTTTTCTTTCCTCTATGCTTTGCTTTAGATATTTGTTTCATAGTCACGATAATGCAACCTGGCCTCTGTGAACCAATCACTGGTGATTGTGACAGGTAGGAACTTCTGATGACATGAAAGCAACTGAGCAGACAGCCTGAAGCAGAGAAAAGTGCTGGCACCATGCAGTCAGAAGTAGAAGAAAATGCCAAGCTCACACAAACCACTGTATCATTCATTCATTCATTCATTCATCATGAACAGCTTGTCCCTGTCAGGGTCGCGGACGGCTGTAGCCGATCCCAGTTGACATTGGGCGTGAGGCGGGGTACACCCTGGACAGGACGCCATAATATCGCACGGCCCATAGAGACGAACAGAGACAGACAACCATTCACACCTACGGGCAATTAACCTAACACGGGCATGTCTTTGGATTGTGGGAGGAACCCGGAGAAAACCCATGCAGACACGGGGAGAACATGCAAACTCCACACACTGTATCAACTCCACCGTAGCAACAAAACATTGTTCGTTGTAAGGCCAGCAAGAAATATTTTAAGTAGTTAAGACAGAATCTTTGTGGTCGATTTGTTTTTCCCAATATGCAACACAAATTGTAAGTTGCCCTACTCTCAAACAAACGCTATGGTGGCCAACTAATATTTTGCTTTGCTTTATCCACAGAGAACCAAGTGTCTGGAATTATACTTCATGCAACACACACATTGTTTGGATGGCATGTCTATGGCTGCGGCACTTTCTCCACTTGGAGATGGTCTCTTTAAGCACATAAGGCAGGGTATCGATCGCATATATTGAGGTTGGTCACGGGCCAGCCATTAGTGAACACAGGCTCGAACAGAACATGAGGAGATGGGTGGGTGAGCACTAGCTATTGGCTTTTTAATAATAAACCAGTGGGCTCTCATTTTTAACCACTCGTGGAGGGGCGTTGTTGATTGATTCCATTCTTCAGCTAGAAATATTGATAGGCTTCATGCTCCTTCTTGTGGAAAATCGATGACAGGAGTCATGAATAAGAAGAGATGGAAAAAAACAAGATGCAAAGAAAAATGAAAAGAGGTTTGTTATATTCAGAAAAAAAATGTGATGTGAAAGTGCACAATTCAACGTAAAAGAAAAGAAAATTGGAGCAGGAGAGATGGTGTGATTTCCTCACTCAATGGCAAAATGCAAAGGAAAGTATGGAGAAGGACAAGAGAGGATCAAAAAAGAGGGAGAGAGAGAAGAGAAAATGAAAGCACACAAAACGGAGGAATTGACAAAGAAATTGTCCCTTTCTTTCTCAAGAAAAGGAAAGAAAAGAAGAGGAAAAGAAAGTGAAGGAGGGGAGAGAAGTTGGGAGGAAGCAAAGGAGAAAATGGTCAGGAAGAGGAGAGGAAAGAAACTGAGTTAGAGAAAAAAAAAGGAAACAAGATAAGGGAGAGGAAATGCACGTAGCATGCATATATCTTCTACTATGTCTTTCGAGGGCACCATTGCTGATTGTGATCAGTTTTAAAAAATAAATACAAACAGACCAGTGTTTTTTCCAAGCCCCCACCACAGCGACTTCCTGGTGGATCCAATACAGAAGGGCCAAAAATTTCAGTACGCCCAGTGACCACTTGGGGCATGTTTCATAATAGAGCAATTTCTCATTGACCTCCATGTTAAATAGGCCGTTTTTACAGCATAATTAAACCTATTTAAAAACATTATAGTCTGTATGTTTAGGTCATATCTCCATGACAACACTGAGGAGGGTGAATTTTCTTGTACCAGGCTAGTTTTTCTTTTATTGGAAGTTATAGTTTATGAATAATTAGTGGCACAGCCTCTTGAGTAGTAGCTAGCGACTGGCCCTCACTTCACCTCGGAGGTCTACGTCAGCCCCTCCCCTAACGACACATCAATGCCCTTTTATGGTAAGAGGAAATGAGGCGAAGTCGAAGACTGAGAAGATGGCGACTCCCGTAGCCGAATACGATTGGCTCAAGTTGAGAGAATGGACCCCGACGGGTATGCTACGTCCATTTTTTATACAGTCTATGTTTTTTTCTCCGTAGACCAGAATCTTAACTTGTGCGCTGGAGTATGGTCTGGCAATGCGGGACTAGGAAAGGAATGAATGAAGAGAAAGAAAGGAGAGAAAAGAAAAGAAATGGAAGGCATTAGAATGTAAAACAAAGGTACTTGAGAGCTTCACTGGGGAGTGCGAAACATAAAGAGTGTGGTCTGACAGACTGATTATTTAAGAGTGACCCCTCAGGCTCCACAGAAAGAGGTCCACTGCATGTTGTTCTCCCCACAGACGGAGCTCCACGGCCCTGATGACACAGCCAGCCGAGTCCGGGGACTGAAGAGGCCTGTAGAGCAAGGACAGGCCACACTAGAGCTAATTACCCCTCAGAGACATGAAGAGAATCACTCAGCTGTGTCTCACACACACACACACACACACACACACACACTGAGAGCACAGATTAATCTTATTCCCCCTCATCTCTGGTGATAGAGACGTTTTAATGAATCGAGAGGTTTTTAAAACATCTTGTGTCTTTTACTCTCCCTCCCCAACCTGAGCGATGTCTGTGTGACTGTTCAAATTTGAAAATTTTGATGCACCGACATCGTCTCATTTGTATGCCTGCTATGCCGCTGTTTGTCTGACTTCATATCTGCAAGAAAACTGGAGCGATCAATGCAGTTGCTGGTAATGGCACCTGCTCAGTCTCCACTAAATAATTGGACCGACACTTTTCCTCTCCAATTTGTTGAACATTCCTTCAGACTGAGAGATGACAGACTTTAGCCTTGATAAGCATTGTCAGATGCAACTTGAATAAGAACATATCCTCATGAATAATGCAGACCACTACAGCTATCCAAGGTCCTTATGTTTCGGCACAAGAGTTCCTCCTGCCCCTGAACAGTTCCTGATGTCCAAGGTTTTGGAGTCTTATTAATTTGTCTGCATAGACAATAGAAGTGCATAGACAATGACAGTCTCCTATATTATTACTATATAGGAGCACTAACAAGGCTCAGGCCCAATTGCATTTCTTATTTGTATTTCTACCCCTTCTGCTACCCCTTTCCCCTTGGCACTTGAAACAGTGTTACAAGGGGTAAGGGTTGAAAGTCTACCCACATGAAATGAGATACCTCTTTGAACATGATACGTCATTACATGTGGCTTTATGTAAGCAGACGTAACGTGTGTTTGCTGTAGATTCAACATGCCGTCCTCAGCTTTTATCACTTGTGTGGGCTAAAAAGGCTATCAACCTCCTTCTGCAGCAAAGGTAGGACTTCAAAGCCTGGGAGTGCTGGTGGACCAGTTTATGGTTTGTAGTATAGAGTGCAAAAAAGTTTTGTAGTTTGCCTAGCTACACACCATGCTAACTAAAGCATGTGTGTGTGTCATTAGTTTCTTAGGATTCTATATAATATTGAATAATACCTCACAACCCTCCGCTTGAAGTGTTGGTCTGGGAAATCTCATTTTGGAGGGCTACGGCGTAGGGGCAAGAGGTGAAGTGGAATTGGGCCTTAGACTAAATTCAGACTCTTCAGGTGAATAATTAGTTTCTACGTCTTTTAGGAATTGCCAAAGCACTTCTTTGCAAGAAACATTCCACAACTAGCCTACAATTCTGTAGATGCACTGCCAACAGGGAGCTGAAGCCAAGGATTATGCGTTGGATGAATATGAGGAAAAATTCAGCAGTTAAAATCAATTTCTTCTGGGTCAGTGTTGGATGAATTGAGAAAGGAGTTGTTTTGCATACTTGCTTCTTCTCCCTTCCATTGGCAAGTGAAGCTAAACCACCTGCCTTGCCTAAGTGATGGGGAAAAAGGTGAATTTTCATCAAACAAACTTGTGGTCATGTCAAAATCATTGCATTTTTACTATACAATTAATTATAGACACTTTCACAATTACAGTTCATTAGGCTCGGTGTGATTCAAGGTGAAGGTGCAACATTGTTGCATTTTTCATTCAGTTTGGTTAGAGAGAGAGGGAGGGAGAGAGAAAGATAAAGAGAGAGAGAGAGAGAGAGAGAGAGAGAGAGAGAGAGAGAGAGAGAGAGAGAGAGAGAAAGAGAGAGAGAGAGAGAGAGAGAAAGAGAGAGAGGATTAGAAAGCTTAGAAAGCTTGACAGTAACAAAATTGCTGGTGTGACATCAGGAAGTTATGGACCCCAGGGGGGTACGCCTGAATGATGAGCACCGGGTGTGTCATCATCATGCTTTCTCCTGAGGCTCCCATGGGTGCCCTTCCCCAAAGACAACACTCTCCCTGATGAGCCAGCACAAGAACAATAACTAGCTACCAGACGGCAGTGACAGTAGAGGCTTTTATGTGCCAATGTGTTAATTGCGTGAGCGTCAGTGCTGACTTTTCACTGTTTACGTTTTTTTTTTTCATATTCCCTGTTATGTAGGCTATCACTATTCCTCTATCATTTCAGAATGCTATAAATGTCAATGTGATACAGCAGCTGGAGTGAAGACTTGACAAACTGTAGCATTATACGGCTCAAAACTGGCACATCATGGGGCACAACACACATTTAACCTCACCTCTACTCTGAACTAGCAACACATATAGTATGTGGATGTGTATGTAGAGGAAGGTTTATCCATGATTTATAGCCTTGCAGAAAGTAAGAATATGCTGGACGCCTTTGATCTCTCCCTCCTGCAACCCCCCTACATCCTCATTCTCAGCTCTATTTTCTCCAGATGTCTCTTCTAGACAGTATCATTTCAGCGGCAAACAACACCTGAGTGTTCAATTGTCCCATTCCCTAGCCGTGTGTGTGTGTGTGTGTGTGTGTGTGTGTGTGTGTGTGTACTATCCAGAGGCCCAGTGGGCCATCTATTTGAGGCGACCCCACCATGGGAGATAATGGGCCTCCTTTTCCCTCCCAGCCGCCCCGCCAGGACTGCAGAGGTGTGAGGTGTGAATGAATTCCTGTCTTTATTTCATTTAACACTCACATTCTCGGGGGTGGGGGGTATGATTATGAAAAGAGATGACGAGGAAAAATAAAAAAGGTGACAGAAGGTGGGAATGATACTTCCTTTCCCCGCTCACTGCCAAAAAGGGGAGCGTGCAGTAAATGGCTAACTGTGCATGACACCTGACAACATGAGTGATTTCCAATGCACCTACGCTGGTTAACACTTATTTCCCCCCTTCTTTCCACATTCTCCCTCTCCGTCTCCATGCACGAAGGACTTACCACCTCTATATTTCATTATTCCTCGAATGAGGCCAAGCCTGCTGTGAGAGACACTTTACATTTGGCTTTTTTTTTAATAGCATACCTGAGAGTCCTAAAGCTCGGCATCTTAATTGGAAAACTAAAATATGATGTACGTGCACATCCAGGGGCTGTCCACTCTTGGCTAATGGAACCCTTGTGAACCACATCTTTGATGGGGTATGGGAGCAGAGAGGGTTTCGGGTCAATTCCGGCCTCCTCACACCCCCCTAACCCGTGTGTGGTGCAATTACACCCCTTGCCCAGTCATTTCTTCCCCAGCACTTTTATTGCATCAGCTGCCCAAGACAAACAGTAATAAAGCCAGGGTAACCATGGATACATGAGAGCCACATCTCTTTTTCTTTCTTCCATGCCAATGCCATTGAAACATCCCTCTTTTGAATTGAAGTGGTAGCAGTCTCTTATTTTTCCCTGGTTCCTCAAGGTTATGAATGATGTGCGGGACGGAAACAATGCTGTGCAGGCTTTGAAAAGAGGAAAAGAAAGAGAAGGCACCAAGGTGATGTTCGGAGAAGTTAAAGAGGAAGCCTTGACTTTTTATTCATTTTCACAGAATGCGTTATCACAAGACAACGAAAGGGTAACATTTCAGTCTGCCGCCAATCTTTTGATGAGCTCTCTAAATGAACACATCAGCTAATTAGAAGCACATAGATTGTGCTTTGACACGCGCACGCACGCACACACACACACACACACACACACACACACACACACACACACACACACACACACACACACACACACACACACACACACACACACACACACACACACACACACACACACACACACACACACACACACACACACACACACACACACACACACACACACACACACACACAACCAGCTATCTGTCTTTGTTCCTCCCTCTACCCCCCACCCCCTCCCCTGTAGTGTAGAAGTAGGTTTAGGTAATCGTGTATTTTCTCTTGTTGCTGTTGTCCTCCTCGCTCACAGTAATTGTCACGATGACAGGTTGGTAGAGTGAATTGGGTTTTCCCCGTGCCCAAACAGTGAGGGGTTGAATCTTAAAGGTTATAATTCAGATTCCAGATGTTCTCAGACGCCTAACACAAGCAGAGGGAAGGTGAAAAAAACATTTGAGAGGAAGGGTGCGGAGTGACGAGCAGGAGACGAGGAAGCAAAAGGAAAGAGAAGAAAGGAGGAAAGAGACACGAAAAATATAAAAGGCGAGCGGAGGCGAGGAGAGTTAAGAGAGGAAAGGTGATGAAAAGACATGGTTCACAGCTGGATCCTGAGAGGAGGAAGAGAGGGTCAGGTTCTCTGATTGTCCCTGAGAAGGAACATGACTGGCTCTAATAGATTCTCCTCACACCTTCCTTGAGGTGACCTGCCTGTGGGAGAAGGCCTCTTCACTAATGACAGGCGAGAACGCAGAGGAGGCCTTCAGATGCTTATCATATGCTGCGAACCGTCTTCACAGAAGCCTCTGGCACTGCAAAGAAATCACAATAAATATTTTTAGAACGCACTCGCTTGTCTTCGTCTGTGTTCGGGTTTTGAAGCGATCCATAAAATTTTTTTTAAAAAATGACGACATGTTAAAGCAGTGACAGCTTTTATGGTAATTGCGGAGGTGCCAGTGGGAACAATTCCCCCTGTCTTCATGTATAATGTCCCGTGCTATTATTCCCTCACAAAGAAAAGGCGTTATTAAGTGAGCCGTAATGCAACAGGCTACAATGAACTGAAGTGTTTTTTCTTTTTTCTTTTTCTCCTCTCCTCTGTTTGTGCCGCAGCCTGGAGAGTTGGAACAGCAAGAGATTTCATTATCCTATTGTATCGCCAATACGGCTAGCAACGGAGTCACCAGGCAACAGGGCACCAAACTCCCTGTTCTGGGTCTTGTTCTAAAGAGTCAAAGTGTTTGCTTCACACTTTCACAACAACAGTTTGTGTACGCATGCACACAAACACACACACGCACTCTTCCAAATCCCCCTTTTCAGTGTCTAAATCAGCTCTAATCCTGTTGGGTCTGACCAAAGTCCTCCAACCAAACATAATGGACCATAATCAGCTCTGCAGCAGTCAGTGTATTGGCTTGTTTTGTCACGCTCAGATGACCAAACACAATAATACTGTTTTCTTAATAAAAGAGGAGGTTATTAATCTGATGATCTCCAGTCCCTGTGTGCCATATAAACCCCCCACCACTCACTCTCTTTTTGTTTCTGTGTGTGTGTGTGTGTGTGTGTGTGTGTGTGTGCGTGTTTGCGTGTGTGTATGTATGTGTGTGTGTGTGTGTGTGTGTGTGTGTGTGTGTGTGTGTGTGTGTTGGACTTGCTTGCAATCAGGCTGAGTGATGAGGAGTGCGTAATCAGTGTTATAAACAGCACACTGACATACTAAGAGCCATCTACATGTTTGATTATGTAGTTACCGAGGACAAAACATTTTATTTAAAGGACACTTCAAGGTTATTACAACTTAGGTCTTATCTTTGTAGTTTCGGAAGCAGACTGGCGCTCAATTTGTATATATCGACGATTTAAGGGATGATCAACGATTGGTATTCCTACGCCAATATTAGGCAAATTTAACCAACTTATAATCAGTAATCAGGGGTGGGTGACACGGTGGAGTGGTGGTTAGCACTGTCGCCTCACAGAAAGAGGGTTCCTGGTTCAAATCACAGCTGGGGCCCTTCTGTGTGGAGTTTGCATGTTCTCCCCGTATCTGCGTGGGTTTTCTCCGGGTTCTCCGGTTTCCTCCCACAGTCCAAAGACGTGCAGGTGTTCGGTTCATTGATGACTCTAAATCACTGTAGGTGTGAATGGTTGTCTGTCTCTGTTCGTCTCTATGTGTCCTGTGATAGACTGGCGTCCTGTCCAGGGTGTACCCCGCCTCACGCCCGATGTCAGCTGGGATCCGCTCCAGCCCCCCGCGACCCCTACAGGGACATGCGGTTGAAGATGAATGAATGAATGAAAAATCAGGAATAAGATGTTTTAAAATCATTTCTAGAATCTGTTCCCTACTCTGCATTTAAATATGTTCCCGGGGGAGCAGTATCACAAAAATTTAGCTCTGCGCTCCATAGGAATAGTTAACTTCATGGACATGATTTAGATTGTAACCTTGATTGCATTTAAGGAAAATAGAAACGACTGCCCAACCCTACATTGTAGTCACCAAATTAAATATCAAGTGAGTGGACTTTGGTTGGTAGTTATCTCTGATTGCACTGGAAAACTGTAAGATCCTAACTATGCTTTAGTCAAAGTCATACTTTGACCCAGGAAGTTGGTCTAAACCGTGATGGATGTTTAAAACAGGCAGTTTGAGTAATAAATGGACTCAACCTTTGCTTCCTCTTACAAATAAGCTTAGCTAACCTTGAGGTTTGAATAAAACCTGATTATTGGGCTGTATGCTTTTTGCGCTGACAAACTTCTTTTCAGATATATTTTTATTACCCATAGAAATTATGGTGTCAATGTTTTTCCTCTTATTTAATTTCTCTCTTTCTCTCTTTGTCCTTGGGGATTTTTGCAAACAGTGAGGCCCTACGGCAGTACCCCAGCCGAGTGCTGGCCAAACAATAAAAGGTTCATCCAATTCAGTCTGGCATGTGGCCCTGCCTCTCCGAATTGAGAAGGTAACAGCACCTGGTATCTCTCGTGCCTCCATTACGCACTGCCAAGATTGGAGAAGATTGCTCTGCCAGAACAATAACGTGGACATCCACCATGAGCGTCCATCACCCCAACACCCCATCCTCTCTCACTTTCAGCCACTCGCCCAAATCAATCTATGTGTGTGTGTGTGTGTGTGTGTGTGTGTGTGTGTGTGTGTGTGTATGTGTGTGTGTATGCTCATGGATTCTCCCTCCTCCCAGTCTGTCCTTTATGGAATAAGTCATCACAGGTCTTTATCTCTCTTGTACTCTGTCTCTCTCTCCTACAGTATTGGCTTTCCTTATCATGGCTGAACCAACTGCTTGCCCCCACATGCCCTAACCCTTTCCCACCTTGAGTGCTCCCCGTCCCTACATCCCCCACCATCCCTGGCTTCCATTGTCTGAAAAACATGACTATTTCAGTATGATCCTGCGGGAGATGTCTAATTAATAGATAACTCTAGATCACGTCAGCATTGAAAATGTTGGGCCGAATTAGATAAATGTTAATGGAATGGCCAAAATGAATGGATTCATTATGAAGGTGAATTTGCGTGGTGTTTGTGGTCATATTTGGTGACCTTTGACATAGAAATTTCATTGATCAATTGCATCCTGCCTTGACAGTGCTGATCTTTGACAAAATGTAGGGAACCACATGGTCCAAAAGGAGGGACATTGACTAATCAGCTTTGTCTCGTGTGATTAGAGGCTGTGAATGGATAAATGTCAAAGTAGCATAAAAGCGACTTGAGTGGTCAGAAGACTAGAAAGGCACTTTATAAGTACCATTTACCATTCAAGCGGCATCTATTTTATGAATGAATTTAACTATATCTATTTAAAAGTAGGTGAACATAAGCTCTCTCAGAGCCACCACAACACCCTGACAGAGACACAAAAATGTGGCCTAAACTCCAGAGGCTCCTGACATGCAAAATGGTCTGCAGCTCCATCGCTATCAGTCCGATGTCTGGGCTACATTTTCACCCAGCTTTCTCTAGGATGTGCCACACGCTCCAGACCCACACACATCTTGAAGTCTATACCTTGAAGACCACCCATCCACCCACTCAACAGCACTTCCCCCCCTGTCATGCCTTGGATAAGATGTTGCTGGGCAGATTGGTTGGTGAGCTGCGAGGCATGACTTTGTCCTGTTTGGTTTGCTGTGCAGCCATCGAGGTATAATGCAGGGTGACACTCACACATGTGAGGAGGATGTGATGTTTTATCACTCTGCTCTGTGCGGGAATCAAATAAAGGATTGTATTAAGCACCGCTCGTTTTAGTGTATCTTTCTTTCAGTTTGTCATGACAAAAAATATGTGTTAACAACCAACTCATTTACAAAGGAAAATACTGTGCACCCCTGCACACAGATACCAATGTGACAAATGCATAGACATATCTAACCTGTAACATTCTTAATTGTTGAATTATATCCGATGTATCCAAGCCCACATCGGTAAGCTGTCGACCGCGTTGGGTCATTATATTAACAGTAAAATACAGCAGAGACGATAATGTGGTGCAAATTACAGCAGACTTGGTTTCCTGCACTGCCACTAATGGCTGTGAGTACAGTCTTTTCATTGCACAGTAAAGTTTAATAGCATTATTAAATGGGGCGAAATATATATCACCAGCGGCATGTGATGTAAGAGTGGATCTATTTGCATGGGCAATGTAAACAATGTGTTTAATGGATTACTGGCATGCCAAGGGGATAATCAACAGGTCTGTCAATGGAACAAGAGGTCCTGCATTGTATCACTAATAGGTTCAATGCTAGCAATCATTAATTAGAACCGACAGACGCCAGGAAATACTGTCAGGAGAAGAGATACTAATTGGGTAATGGAAAATCTAGATAGGCTTATCACCATATGAAGAAAGGATCAATGGCAAAGTAAGTCAGTGTTATTCAAATTAATAATGTAATCATCTCTGTAACATTAATGAAAAAACGACTAGCTTTTGTTGGCTCTGTGGGCTGTGAGGCGCAGAAATGAACCCAGCTTTAATCCCTGGATCAGAAAGTTCTGCAGTCTGGAAAAGATATTGAACCAAATCCTTTAAAGGCCAGAGCTTGAGAGATTTCATCAACTAAAAGGACAGTGTGAGTTCCTGTAGAAAATAGAAACAGCATGATGACTCAAAGGACGACTCAATGCCTCAGATGAGACACAAAGGTTCACAGACAGTTCACTCACTGACACCCAATAATCAATGTGCTTTAGCTTGACAGCATCAGATGAGTTTCTGGGGCACTGCACATAAGGTCCACACCGTCAATAAAAACAACTTTACTTGGTCTACACAAGTTCTGTCATAGGTCAATAAAGAATAGTGCATCAAAGGTTTTCATTTTGATGGACTCTTTCAGATGATCTTCTGAGAGTACATCCTGTGTTAGCAATTATTTACAGAAATGCTGTGCCTCTTGAGTGCAGGCATGCTGCCTTATTGCAGGATTGTACTGCAATCCAGCAATAATGCAAAATAAATGGTCTATTCCTTGTAAAAAATACATTTATAGGTAATCAAGTTGTCTTTTATTTGTTTCATCTTTGCACAAAAATGGCTGCGTGTGCAATTTGCCCCACTTCATCTTTTTCTGGACGTTTTCTAATCTTGTTCTAGGGGAAGTAAGTGAGGAGAGCGGAGGAAGCCAATGAAGTATTAACACAACTTGTCGGTAGAAACGTAGTTCATTGTCAGTGTATACAGAGTACTTGGAAATAATGTTGTATTCTCTCCATTTTTACAACGACAAATACAGAAATGTCTTTGCGTCATAACCAAACTCACAGGAACTGCAGTACACAATTGCTCCAGTGTTGCTTTACAGTGAAACTGACAATTGCATCCTGAAGGCTCTTCTGTGGGTTAGAGACAGTCCATTGTGTATCGTCTCACCCACGTATTGTACAATATTTCACACACACACATTGTTAGCACTGCTGTATGTTTTCATACAATTGACCTTGACTTCAAAAACCATCTTGTGTGTGTGTGTGCTGACAATGCTGCCTGTCAGTGAGTGACTTGAATGTTGAGTTGTGTTTTTACAGGCTACGCAGATTTACATGCTCAGCAGCCGGGAGACTTAAAGACAAGAAAGAGGGGGTGGTATTGGGGGGAGGGGAGGGTGAGTTACCTATCATTTGATGCTGCCTCTCTTGCATAATCCCACGCTTTCAAATGGAGGGAAACTGCTGATGAAGCCACGGAGCAGAACAATTGAAGACAGAAAGGGAGAGGAGAGGAAGAGGAGAGACTGCCCTCTTCTTTGGTGTATCAATGTAAATTCCTGACAAGGCAAGCCTCCTCTTCTTCACCAAGTTTGTGTTTTCCAAGCTTGCATTTCGACTGCATCAGCATTCCGATAAAGGACTGCGATGCCCCAAAGCTCTGTTTGAATCCCTCAAGAAACAGTCAGCAATTGTCTCTTTCGTTAATATGCTACTTCTGCCTGCACCTGTAGAGAAACTCATGGGAAAAGAATTACGTCCTTCGAGCTCAGGAAAACTAGTTCTCCCCCTCTGTCAAACTAGTTTTAAAGCGTGGAAGAGATATGGGGAAACTTAAAATCAGAAACATATTGGACAAATATCAGAAGACCAGGATGTATGTAACTCCCACTGAACTCATTCATCTTTCCTCCTGTCATACCTTTTTCTGATTTCCTTGATCCTCTGGGCCCAGCATGAGCACCAGAATCCTTTGGAACAGGTACAAAATCATCCAGAGCATGCAATGTACTCGAGGCAAGCCTTGTTACACCCAGAATCCACCTGGAAAACATACACATCTCAGGCCTGCACAACTTCAAAAGTGTTCTCCCCGGTCTGGATGTATTGAAACAGCCTCAGGCTCTTCCATTTTTCTGTAGTGTGTGTTCCTATGAGTGTGTGTAGCATGAACGCATTCTCCATTTGCAAATTACTTCTGTGGAAATGGGTGCTGACCAGCTGGTACCTTATGTTTGTCAAGGCCTTGGCTCGTTACAAGATGAACAGCAGGAAACCCTGGCAAGTGTTTGCTGTTTTACATTACCAAACAACAACGGGGAGCCAAAATTATTCTCTGTATTTCATACCAGTTATTTACTCACTGCAACAAGCACACGCACAAGAGGATTCAATTCAGAGGGAGGTGTGAGGGTGCATATTTTTTAATTCTGCTCTACATTAAGCTGTGTGAATGGACAACAGGGACCACTAAAGCAGCCAGATACGTTTATGAAGATCTTCAAATGCAGAGCAGCTCAGGGTGACTTATTACGTATTAGTATATATATATATACGTATTAGTCTGTGCACAGCAGGTGAGACAACGTTTTCCTTGCTAAAGGTCATCATCAGCTATTCGACTGACCTATGCTTTTGTCATGTACAAGGATAAAGCCATGCAATGACTCATTCTCCCTGAAATACTTCTGCTGACCAAACAGGCAAAAACTACTCTTTATGGAAGAATAAGATGGCTAAGCTACCTCAGAGACAGTTTGGCTTACCGGATGAACCCTCCCCTTCTGCTATCTATTTTGCAAGGGTGTCCGGCACCCACACAGAGCTCACAGACAAATGCGTGGCATTTTCTTAAGATGCCTCACAATAAAAGCTGGTGGAAAACAGCAATTGGGAATGATCGACATTCAAAAAAAACTTAACCCAGCTCAAAACCCGCTCTGATATAACTGTGAGAGCAATTTGTGAGCAGTAATAAGGCTGATAGCTGAAAGTACGAACAGAAAAAATAGGTGTGAAACTCCAAACCTCTGAGATTCAGTTACAAGCTGCAGTGATGAGAGCTGGAAATAGTAAGACTTGTGTCAGACTAGTCAGTGTAATGCTTTCATTCTTAAACAACTGTAACTTCCATGCATTGTTTTTATACTGATATGTTTCTGAATTAAAGTTACAATCAATTGAAAACTTCATTCGGACAAACAGGTGCAACACTTTGAACGCTTTCAAGTAGGGACAGTCTGACAATGTGTCTGTTCATCTCATCTACTTCACACATGGTGGGTGTGTTGTATGGGACAGGCGACACATTTAATATAAATTAACTGAATAAACAAGTAGCTGCTCTGTGCAGCAGCAGGGGTGGTGCCTGAAGCTGAATCAAGAATGACATCACCAGCAAAACACATGCATTTTTTAGTTGGTTATTTTATGGAAGCCTGAGTCACATCTAAACATCATAATAAATGTGTAGCTGTTTGGGGTGCTTTCAGTTTGGGGGCCCAAGGAAGTTGCCTACCTAACCTAGAAGAAAGAAGACTATTTTGTAACTATTATTCTACACACACACACACACACACACACACACACACACACACACACACACACACACACACACACACACACACACACACACACACACACACACACACACACACACACACACACACACACACACACACACACACACACACACACACACACACACACACACACACACACACACACACACACACACACACACACACACACACACACACACACACACACACACACACACACACACACACACACACACACACACACACACAGTGTACAGTATACACACACATGCAAACAGGACCTATAGGCATGCAACATACACAGAGCGAGGGGGCTGCCCTTTGAAAGGCGCTCAGAGCAGTTGGGGGTTCGGGGCTTTGCTCATGGGCTCCTCTGCAGGGACCAGGAGGTGCACTGACACCTCTCCAGCTATCAGTCCCGAGGAAACTCCGTGTTGAGTTTGATGTTGTTAGAAAGAGCAGATTTAGCGCAGGCTGCACGCAACAATACCACAGGCCAGGCCTTTTTCTTTTCCAAACAGGCGTATTTGAACAATATCGCATCTCCTCACTCTCTCTGATCGCTGCCTTCAAGTGTGACCTATCTAAACAATTATACAACAATCTCTTCTAGTATAACCCTGCCCTGACAAAATCATTAGTGCGACATTTATTGGTAAGTCTGTGAGGAAATTCATTGGCAACATAGACACAATTGCTCATGTATGATCGATACAATGAATCTACAACCTCTCGTAAACTCTTTCTCTCTCTCCACAAAGCACTGTCTAACTGGTAGCCACCAGCACTTAAAGCGGAATCTGAAAATCTGACTGTGCTCATCACTGCATTAAATATGCAATGAGAAACATCCCCCGGGACTCGCACTGTCTTCCTAATGATATGATTGAACAAACTAGGGTAGCGAACACAGCTGCCTGTCTATTTAGAAATTTGGCTAGCAGCCCATGAAATCAAACTTCCATGTACTCACCATTCTGGGAATCACTTGGCAAGAGATTGACATATCGAAGGATGAGGCAGTGCCCTGATAAGTGAAGCTGGCATTTGTTTGAACATTCGCCCATTGCCTCCCAATAGCTGAATTAAACGCTGGCTTGGAATCAACTCAAGGCAAACAGAGACCAGTTCCCCACCTGTTGTCTTCAATGAATGTATGCGTTCTTTAAAAAGAATGCAAATCAAAGTGACTGTCTCCGGACAAAATGATGTTATCAAAGGATGAAGACTATGCGGTTGCTGAAGGGAACTGGGAGAAATCGTTGTTTGTGGTTCTTCAGCATGAAACAGACATGACTGCGGTGGAAGATCATCCCTTTCTCCTGTATTTGCCGTCAGATGAAAGACTCGTACCTGTTTTATCACAAACACACACATTTGGCTTTGCACTCTACCTTCACAGTCCAAGTGTATATCAAACACTCCTCCGCTTTACTGTAATTTCTTTCACATGATTTTCTTCTCACTCGTTCTTTCATTTTCCTTCCCCTTTCCTTTCATGGCATCTCTTCTGCATGCCAGGGAAATGAAAACCGAGGTGGAACCCGGTGATTGAATTGTTCTTTATTCATGCTGTCTTCCTGTGTAAATATGGAGCCGCCAAGTGTAAACTGAATTCCGCAGCTGGTCGTCACAGAGAGCTCACATGGAGATGTTGGATACCACTGGGACACCACACAATCCCACACTCGTTCCTGTCACATTTTCCTGCCATTCAAACCCAAACACATCTCCTCTAAACAGTCCTGAACAGGAACAGGATCTCATAAAATTGAAATGTTCTCTATTTTGTATTGTCTCTTTTTTTCCCAACTTTCAACCTGTTGACTGAAACCAGTGTCTCTGGAATGTGCGTGGTGTTTTAACACCATTATGAATTCCTTTGTTTCTTCCTTGTTTTTTTCATGTTATAGACTGGTTCAAATATAGATCTAGGTTAAATGCTGAAAGAAGTAATCAGCATTGCATATGTTAATTACAGATATGAAGATAGCAAACACTTCCTTCATAATGACCTCCCCTGGGCCTCTGCATGGTTATCCAGCAGTGTGCTAATGGGTTTATTCACAGTCCTCTGTGGATTTCCTACCACCATCTATGAAACCACATAAGCATTATCAGAGTAAACACCGAACATTTGCATATTCATCATTACAAACATGACCTAAAATAGTATTCTTCAGACACTGAGATGAAAGTTTTAGGATCCTTGAACATCAGAGAGTTTACAAAGAGACAAAAAAGGAGTCTAGAAGACAATGTTGCACATGTAATGGTATTATTTCATTATATGCAGAGAGGAAGCCAGCCAGGCCTCTCTTGTTAAAGTAAACTCACCAGCTTAATTGCTGGAAAAGTGGATACATCACTATAAAAAGTCCAAACTTTAAACATGTAAACAACGATCCCAGTTCATAGACCACGTTCTACAACGTACTCGTCACCATCAATGCTTACCTTAAAGGTATTATGTGCAACTTAATCACTATAACATATAGTTAGAGTATAGACAATATATGTCTAAAAATTACTAGACCTTAGATATATGTTATGTTGAGTTATGTACTTAAATTATCCCAAATATTCAAGGTAACAGTTTGTTCCATTTAGTCCCTGGTCAATGGCGTCATATCCATCTAAGTCAAATAGTGACTCTTCTTTTAGCGCAGCTTTGGTCTCCTCAAACTCTGGAAAATACCTTGTTCTTTAGCTGCTAAATGCTTCAATCTGCTTACCAGCAACCTGATAACTTTGTCTGTCTGCCTGGGCATCTTGGTGGCCTTGTTGCGAATGCTGAAATCTCAAAAGTTGGGTGATACAATTCTGCGGGTTCATACATACGAAGAACCCCTTTGTATTTGCTGCACAACCTCTTCAGGGCATTCAGAGGCCTGCACATTTACCATTCAGCTCCTCATGCATTCCTCCAACCTCTGTGCTCTTCCCTTTGTTCTCTCTACATGGGGAAAGCTATCTTGACAGTAGTAGATAAGCATCGACCAGACGCTCCAAAACACAAGAAAGAAGTAAGTGAGGGAGAGAGTTTCTGCAGTACACACTCTTCCCTTGCAGCCATGTCTTGTTTGTACACTGGGGAGGTGGCAGAATCTCATGTTTCACAAGCTCTTGTCGCGTAGCCTCACTACTACACCGTCTGCTGCTGTCATCCCTGTATATCCAGTTGTTAAGAACAGCATGCAATGTGCAGTTGGACTGCTTTGCATCTTTCAGGTGGAGGTTCATGCTGCTACAAATAAGGGGAAGAGGAGAATAAACAGACCAGCAGAGTCAGGCATGGGATGTGCTTTTGCCTACTTATTTCATGCCTTGTTTTTTTTTTTTCTCAGACCTTCTCCTCATCTCTCTTTCAACCCTTCTACTGATGTAACATGACTCCAGTCTGATGTCTATCACGATCCTCATTACACCTCTGTTGTCCTTTCCCAGACCCACATAAGAGATCCTCTGTCTCAGGTGGTCCTTGTCTCCCCCTCTCACCCGTTCCATTATTTTGTAGCCCCTCCTGAGAGCTCCTCCTGTAACAAGATGAGGCGGCTCATATGAATTTAGAAAGGTCAAGCTTTTAGTATTGTCATAATACCAGAATTTTGACTTGTTACCTAGTGCATTGTGTCAAATTTAGAACAGCTGGGTTGTAATGACATTTAGGTGTCATTGACATTGGTAGAAGCAGCAGTGACATGAGAGCTTTGCATTGAAGGAATAGAAGAAATCTAAAGTTTCAGACAAAATGACTGAAGAGACAAAGAAGGGGTGGCTTGATCTCCCTAAAGCTTTCCAGGGTAGTGAGCACTTAAGGTGCTAAAATAAAATGAGCATTAAAGTCACTTTAATTCAATGATCCACAGGCTTGTAAACGTAAGAATGAAAGAGAGATTTACAAGACACAAAGTGCTCGATGCAACTGAAAAACAACCACAAATGGCACATCTCAGACAACTTAATCCTCAAAGATGTTCTTCAAACTCTGCAAACTTGACAAAATTGCTGAAATCGATGGCGCACTCTCCGCGGCAATCAAAGTCCCCTTGCAGAAGTTTGAATGGTTTGTGATGATGATTAGTTGACCATGTTGCGAAGCCGAGGAGTGGATGCAGATGTGCCTAATTCCAATGGTGCATGGAATGCTGATTGTGTAGCACAGAGTGCTAGCAGCTAATCAATACAATTAGCATTGCTAACCATCGTTTTTGCAGCTGAGAGCTGTCCTGTGATAATTTCAGCTTGATTATCATCCAAGCTTATCTGTTTCCCTGCATTCCAAAAGCTCTCCAATTAGACGACTTGGGCTCTGTTAAATCAAACTATACAGCATTGTACTCTACACAGCAGGGACAATTACTCAAGTGTTGGAATCAGATTCAAATTTAGCCTTTGTAAAAGTATGAATTCTTTTGAAGTGCAATCACACTTTCCACTAAAAGTTTTGTGAAGACATGAGTTGCTAAACTCAGTGCAGTAAATAATAAACAATAAATTGTTTTAAATGTTTGTTGCATGGTAAAAGAAAAAAATAAGCTTTACAATCTATTTTCTAAATACAACTCATGGGCAACAACATGTGCATCTACACATGCTTTTTTAGAAGTAACTTGGTTTAGCTTAGTGGAGAACTTTAGGGTGGACACTGTAAATAGTTTGCACAGTGAATAATTACAACAATTACAGGCCGCTATGTTGGTCAGTCACGCAGCTGACAACCTCACAGCTAAACGAATTGATGCAGTGGAGACTTACTGTGAATGTGGCTGCATGTGTCCGAGGCAATGCTTGCAACATCGTGGCTGCTAACTCTCTGGGTGAACAGGGACTCAGTTGCCTGCTTGTCAGTTAGCAGTGAATGATCAATTAAGAAGGAGTCAGGAAAAATTTAAATTAACATCCCTATTCACTGAGTTAATAGGAGTTGTATCATGCAGGATGCTATGGAGGAATTGTGAAAACAGCACTAGTCCATGTATTCTGCCAAGGTGATATCTAGAAACCCAAGGCTGCAACATTGTAAATGTTTCATTTCTACAATATGTTGCTCTACTCATAAATTCATGTAAGGTTGTGTTTACTAATAATGGCACTGTTATCAACTGACTCGTTTTGAGTTTGGAAAGGCACAGGAATATAATTTGAATAGCTCAATAAGTACCTCTATATCACGTACACGGGTCTGTACAATAATGTATAGCTATCACATGTTGGCTATGGGAAGACAATGCTCGCGGCTATCATTCTCCAGCCTTTGTTTTTCCCCTTTTTGAAGCAGGAGACGAGCTGGAGAATGACTCCATTAATGCAGAACCCATTTCTTCCAAATCAAGAGAAACACCCCACCCAATGCAATGACAACCTCTTCCCTCCTTGCCTCTGGTGCTTTTCTTTAACTCATCACAAGAAAGGAGGTCATGAAGGTTAGGGTGCACAGTACAGTATTATGAAGAGTCAGTGTGCATGTTTGCGTACTTACTTCGATATTGTGCGCTGAGATGGGCATATAACCACTGTAAGACCATTCCAATTTGGTTTCTGTTTTTGATATCTTTGGCATAATTTTATTTCGAACCAAATGCGGTTCATTCATGACTAGAAACATGAAAAAAATGGTGTTTTATGATTTGGTGTATAGGATGGTAAATATAGATGCTTTCTTCTCTTGTTTTCTGCAACCTCGTTTGTGTTTAGGTATATCTGAATACTTTTATAATTCCTAACATTTCTTCTGTCTGAGACTGGAAGGGGCACTGAACAGGCTTTCAGAGGTTATTTGGGCACTTGCTAATTACCTATGCCAAGGAGATTATGGTTTCGGTTTGGTTCGGTTGGTTGGTTGGTTGGTTGGTTGGTTGTTTGGTCAGCAGTATTACAAATAACCGTCTGGCCCACTTTTCATGACACTTGGTGGAAGGATGTAGCATTGGCCAAGGAAGACTCCAAATAACGAGGCAGATGGACACATTTTTTTTTTACTTCTGTTATAATTGCGAGATAGATAATTATCTTGGTATTAATTGATAGGTCAACAAAACAGATATCTATTCACATATTATAAAAGATTGGTGACTATATTTATATCAGGGCCACATGTCATGAACATTGCCTTATTTAATTATCCCCTGCATTTAGTGTCTCTCTACAGATGGTCACCTGTTGTGGGAGTCTGTGCTCAAACCACTGATGGTTAGCCACTGTGGCTGGAGTCCTAATTAAGCCAGGATGGAAATATCGTTAGCCAGCATCATAATGATGCTAATTGCTTGCTTCAACCCCAGGAAAAGTGCATCATGGGCATTATGGGATAATAAGAAGCTCTGATGCCACCCCCAATGGGATAGCACCTGCTTATTACACAGTGAACGCTATATTTAGTCACTGTAGGTAGTGATATGAATTAACAATACACATGTGTTTTGGATGTTTGTGTCATTCATGCTCCAGTGAATTTCCGCTCAGACTATTTGTTAGTGTGCATTGCAGTTTGTAGGCTTTGTCTAAAGATGAGGTGAGAAGACAGGGGAGGAGAGAGAAGACAGAGGTTGTGGAGGAGGGTAATGCAGGGTTGCTTTTCATATTCTCTGCATGGATCCTGCAGAAAGTCATTACTCGCAAAAATAGAATCTCCGCTCTACTTGCCTGGCATATTTTTCCATCTGGTGTCTGAAGTGTGCCACCCTGAATCCACAGTCTAAACAAGTGCCCCAGACAAACAAGTCTTTCTGCCACTGTTACAAGTCATGTCATACATGTCATACCTTCTGTCTGAGAATGTGTTGGGAATACACAACTGCCAACTTTTTTTTCACGTCTACTATTCTTATGTAACAAAGATAAGGCCAACCAAAGGTGAGAACCCCCTCTGTCACAGTTGTTATGGCTATCTGCTGGACATGTTGATTTAAAAAAGAGGCTTCTCGGTTTGACTAGTTATCTAATGCAATTTCTAAATGTTAAAACAGTATTTGATCTTGCATAGTTGAAAACCTCTGGTGACAATGGATCCATGCTCCAGTCTCTTACTTTAAGAATCGAACTATACAGTATATCATTCACATGGTACCTGATGAAAACCTGAAAATCGTTTTCCAATTGTGTCTGCATTGAACTTACTGTAACCATGTCCCATTGTTTTCCAATAATTAAACAGCTAAGGGAAAACCGAGCTGCAATAATGGATCCAAACAAAACACTTGGTGACCCACTGTAATGACCCAAATATATGGGAACTATTCTGAACCAATGGGAGAGCTCTCATCTTTCCTCCCAGCTCTCTCTCCATGGCTTGCTTTGCTTTTTCACTCTGTCTCCTATTAGCAGAACATGAGAGTGGGAGGAAGAAGGAATGCTTCCTGGCACGGGGTTCCTTTTGTTGTCTTGGTGACTGCAGCTCAGCCATCTCAGAAAAACTCAGGGCCCTAATACATCATCACTGCGGCTCCCCAGGCAGTCATGGCTAGGCTTGGATCTGATTCGCTATAGAGCGCCATCGTGTTCCACAAACACAACCTCAAACAACGAACCGCGGTCGCCATTTACTCCTTCCTGGCATTCATCCAGCACCTTAAAATTCACAAGAAATGTTCCTGTGCTGTCACACACATGTCTGCAGTTATTTAACTGAAGTGATTGTTCTTTTCTTCATGATTATATTTGAAATATGTCTGTGTTTTCATGTAACACAAAGCCTTCATCTAATTTCTGCGCCTGTGAGAAACTTTGGCGGACAGCCGTCAGATTTACATAGCGAAGTGGCCCACCTGCTCTTGTTTGTCAAGCTGAGAGAGACGGATACACTGTCTTTGTTTAAGATTGTAGATGTGATTAGAAGATTACTAATTCATCCTTACAAAGCTTGGGTTACTAGAGTGCTTCATGTTTTTGGATTTATACAGATCTTGAGTTTCTATTTCTGTGCTCATGTAAGTAGATAGCCTTGTGTAAATAAAGCTATCTGCAATAGCCACATTAGACTTCTCCGGATAATGATTCAAGGAAGCACAAGACAAACATTGTAATAAGTTTCCAATAAACAAGCTTTCAGTTATGGAAAGGTTTCCATTAACTCTGGAATGCACAATTTGCCTCTCCAGAGTCTGGCTTCCCAGCTTTGAAAGACCTGTTATTACTCCAAATGTGTGATCTTTATTCATTGTTTTTCATCTTAATTTCTGTTAGAATTTCCGGCTGAGAACACACACGATCACATGCATGTGAAAAGCACACGCTTAAACATACACAGAGTTCCTCTGGCTTTGTGAAACATTTCCCGGGAGGCTTAGTGACTGAGGAAGTGTCACGTAGATCCTTTTCTCATTTGTCCTTTTGATGAAAACTTGTTTTGAGAACCCCCCACCCTCTCTGCGCAAACTAAAGTGACTGGAGTGAATGAAGACACTCAACAGGATGTCATAGCTGTCAAGGCGATATTACATTCCCTGAATTGTTTCCTCAACCATTGTTAAATTGAATTACACTACAACTGAATGATCAACATCATCATAGAAATACGTATTTGCAGGATTTAATAAACAAAGTTGAACTACTTCTCTCTGTTAAAGTTTGAGCATAAATGGCTACATTTTACATTACTCATGCAGTCTATTGCCCCCAAACCTAGTCGGAGCTATATTCAAAGTCAAAGTATCGAAATAATCTCCTCCACTGTGAGCTGACCTATTCTCAGTAGCATATGGAAACCAATTCAGTCCTGCTTTACAGATATGTGATGTGACTCCAGTCTGGCAGGGTTGGACAGAAATGAATGGTGCGATAAGGAAGTCCAGACCCAGTCACCAACTGCCCGTCACAGACGTGTGACAGATCATAAAATTAACAGGCTGCTCCTTTTTTTTTGACATACAGAGGCACTGCACAAACAGAACTGCTGGACAGAGATAGCCAAGGCAATCACCACGAGAGACAGCGGGGGGAGGGGGACAGGGGGGGAAGGTAGAAGAGATGAGGGAGAAGCAGGATTGAAAGATGAGCCGCATATACCGCTTATGCAGGAGTACGTTTCCCTGACATTTTAGTTGAAACAAATGAATGCTGGTTTGGGCTATTTAACAACTAAGTCCCTGTTGAGACAGAAGATGTACGGATCTGCTCTGATGCCATCCAAATCTGCAAGCACTCTTAAATAATAGACCGTTTAATCGTCTATCTGCTTTTTCCTGCTCCAAACTATCGTTATTATATCAGCCTTTATACTGTATATCCACTATCGGTCGACCTCTAGTGAGATTATTTGAATGTCTGTTGTAATATCTTACATATTTCTGAATTCAGAAACAAAAACACCAGCACATCACCGACAGGATGATAGTCAGGCTTGCAGTAAAGGCAGAAGTATAATAGGAACATGTGTGTGGATTTTAGAGGGTAATATATAGGGGATGGACTGGAAGTAGAGAAGTGAATGTGGGTCAATAAAGTTTATAAAAAAAGTCAACACACATAGTGACCGTGATCGTGACAAGATGGAGGCTCTGATACAACAGGCTCACCTGCAATTACATCTTACTGCCAAAGAGGCCGCTAGAAACAAGTATCTCAATTCTTACAGAGTCCAACTTATAATAATCTATGAGACACACTAGCATCTCTGTGAGGCTGTACTTACTGGAAGCACAGATGGTTTGAGCTAACATGCAAACATTTGCTTAGTACCACTAAATACAAAATACAGCCTAGGCTGAGGGGACTAAAGGGCAAAAATGACATTTAGACCTGATGATGGTGATATATTAATCCCCTAGGGACGACAAATATCTGTAAATTTACAATGCAATCCAATAGTATCAGTAAGTCAAGATATTTCAGTCAGTCAAGTGGTGCACTGACCATCCAGCTTACTGACTGACCAATTACCTTCTCCTGTTAACTGTAAAGATACTGTGAAATGGAGTGAGTAGTGAAGGCTGCTCCTTTTAACTGGACAGCAGCAGGAAGGTGTTAGCATTCAGTGAGGTGGCCAAAGGTGCCGTATCCCAGATATAATTTAAAGATATCCATCAGCCAGGCTTTCACTGCCTGGCCATCTGAGCTGTTCTCCAGGATGACCAACAGGCCTCGGCCGTGGCCATCTCTGCTCCAGCTGATAACCTCTCACAAAGCAGGACCCAGGCGTCCCCGCTGGCCAAAGCAGGGCAGTGTTTGGAGCACATTTTCTACTTGGATGGATCCAATGTTTTTGCAATTCTATTGGCTCTGCTGCTGATATGAGTGAGGAGATAAAATGAAATAAGGTGGCTGTGGGGAGATGTATAAACCTGCTTTCACTGATGGAAGGTGAGATTGTGAGGAGTGGTGAAGGGGGCGGGTTGGGGCTCCAGGGTGTACAACCTGTGCCTGTGCCTTTGCCCCTTGCACTGCAGAAATGTCAAATCTGCCCTTTTTCCTCAGTTCAAATGTTTCTTTTGGTTTTTTTTTATCACATACTGTACAGTACAAGCAGTAGCTCACCTCACTAAATCTTATTCAATCATATTCATCATCATAGTTTTTCTTATCTAGCACCTGGCTTCAAGAATATACATTTTTTTGTATATTGTCTGTATACTGCATGTCGTTCTTTCTTACTCTTTTTATGCTGATGGACAATTAAGTTAAATCCAGTATAATGCATTTATTCTGATAAACACGATTTCATTAAATCAATATGTAATATGTTTGCCGTTTTAGCTCTGGGAACTTTCTACGTGGTAGTCAGTAATGATCATAGGTGTGACTGCGTTTCAAGACGACACCCCATTCATTCCTATGAAATGAATGGAATAAAATGATCCTGCACCTCTCGATTGGATCCAATTCTGATAATGAAAAGAAACACTACTCTTGAAATATATGGGGGTAATTCTTTTTGGGCTGGTGTGCATCACATGGTGCAGCCAAGGTTGCAATACTGGGGGAGATGAACGAAAAACTGCCTAACAGCCCAGTAACGTTCCTTGGAGCTGGCTTTTGTGCTACATGCTGTTTGTAAAATGAGCAAGTTCAATTGTCAAAGTTAACCATGAAGCATGCACGGATTTTCTTCGCCCTCTCAAGAGAATTGATTTTGCTTTAAACTTTAGTTTCAAATGCTGGTGTGACTGGGCCTTTTGCCTGTAAATTGGTTTTAATATGAAAACATTCATGTTGACATTCCCACAAATCGTAGCTCGCAATGTCACTGGTGCGTTGCCTGCATATTATCCAGAAAACATCATCTTCAAAGCATTGATTAATATGTATAACTCCCCAACCTCACAGACAGAGAGCTGCTCTCTCCACCAGAACCGGCACAGCTACAGTACCGTGAAGAGAGCACGGTTATGAAATGCCACATTGAATTTGGCCATTATGTTGAGACACTGGAGTTGCCAGGCTCCCTGGGATTTATAATGTAATGAAAAAAACTGCTCCTCGCTATGGCCTGTCTCATTTGGCCCCCATGTCCGTTTCCCATAATTCCAAGCTACAGGGAGTCAAGTGCCCTGAATGGCCCCCCCCCCTCGAATCTAATGTGTGCCCCACGCTGTTGTCGAAATGACTTAGCTGTTACCTGGTGAGAGACGCTAACTGTCACTTAGGCTCTTTCACAACAGAAGGTGAGTGGGGTGGATCAGTAAAGCTGCTTCTCAAGGAGCACACGCGACCGCACTTCATACTTGCAGTCATGCATCTTTTTTTCCTCCATTCTCATCCTTCTTCCTCTTCTCGCCAGACGTGCTCTCATACCCACATGCTGCCCTCGGTAAGGCTCTTTGCCTGGGCCCACTTCAGCCATGCAGCATCCTGACTGATGGCTCCCTCAGCAGCACTCTAAATGACTGTGCCCATAACCATTAGAAAATATGGAACATGAGCACTAAGCTAGCGTTGAGAAACATACACTCCCGATTAATCAGGTAGGGGGCCTTTCCCCTCTCTAATGCTGGCTGCTGTATTACATGGGCACAGGGGACGACTCAATGCTGAGGAGGCCAATAAAACAGCACATTCTCCTGGGGAACCGAAAGCTACCAGGATATCCACTGTCACCGGAGCCTGGTGATGTACTGGGCCATTAAAACCCAGCGACACCCGATACTGGATGCCCGCAGGGGGCTACAGATCTGTTCTCATCTTGGCTTTTACAATCTGGCTAATTTCTAAGGGAGGAAATCTATGTGCACGGTTCAATTCTAATAAAGTCAGGAACATTTGCGTGAATAAGCTGGAAAAATGTAACTCTATATCCGTTTGGGTTTTGTGGGACACAGCAGTGAGCTAATTGCTGGAGGTAAAATTACATCAATTCAAATTACTTTAGAGAACTCCGCATCTTCCAGCGTGACTCATTGTGCATTGTGATTACCTGCTTTGAGGAAAACAGAAGCTCCATTCAAGGATGCCGTTTTCATTTTTTCCCTTTCAGTTCTGCAAAAGGAACAAAGCAAAGGAAACTGCTGGGATTGTTTTTAAGTTAACAAGATGGCCCACTGCCTAACAAGGAGCTCGGGGGAATAACATGTTAAGTGGAGTTGTGAGCTGGAGTCCTGCACTGTTGAGTTGATGTTTATTGCCCACAAACAGCCAGGCACAGACTTTCTACCTTATCCTGCACATGAAAGCCTGGCCCGATTTCAAAGTTTCCAAAGAGAGCACAGTCTGCAAAACACCTGCGAGATAACACTCAGGGAGGATTAAACTGCCATTTGACTCTCTCTCTCCTTTTCTCCAACTACCTTTCTCTCCCCCTCTCTCTCTTTTCATGTGTTGAGTTTCTAAAAGACTGCGTCCGTGGCATTCCTGCTGGCTCCAAAGGCAGACTCGCTGATATCATTCAGAAGTGAGCCCCTCAGATTTGTTTACTTAATCCAATATTTATGCTCTGTGGATGTTAGCGCATGCAAAACAGCTTGTGCTTCCAACAAACAGATAAATGCAAAAAATAAAGGAATGGTTGGAGAGAGGGGGGAAAAAGAAATGGGAAAATAAGAGTATTAAGGGAAATTCTGCGAAGCATGTTTGTGGCTCACGGTGAAGCAGAGAATCGGAGTTAACCCAGGGTAGAATTATAATGGCCGGCAAGTTAAATGTGTCTCCACTGTTCATTTTTACCACTGCTTGTTGACAAAGGAATAAGTCTGGCCACAGCTTAGTCAAATTGCAGTAGGACTGTGTAAAATCGTGTTAAGCAAGCGCTAAATTATGCGTCAGTGAACACCACATGACCAGATTTGTCCGTCTGCAGGTAAAAAACAAGCGGAACTCAAAATTCCACAAAGGTGATTATTCTTTAAAGCTCAGGATTGAGAGCATAAAATAACTTAGCAGTCAGTACGAGGGTGATGCTACAGCCCCTAGAGGAAAACACTCCATCTGGAATATTCTCCATCCCTTTGATCTCATCTGATTTTCTCAGAGGGAGCCGTGTGTGTGATTGCCACGGCTCTGCCATATCCATGCCTAGCCGTGCTGTTCTCCCAGAGGGGTGCACTGGGATGTCTCCTCTCTGCACCCTCCATGTCCAGATGAATTGGTCAAAGGCCTCATCTGTCGCTGATCTCCCCCCAGCCCACGCCTAGAAGACATTCATGGTCACGCTGCCTGGTTGGAAGCCTTACATGACTCCAGGGAGGAAAGCAGGACCCCTGCTATGGCTGTCAGCCATTCACCCACAGCCTGACTAGCAACTGAACATTACCATTTGTTTCACGCAAGATAGCTTTTAGTGGACTGCTCCAGACAACATATTGCTGCATATGTGGATAATGTGGTCATGCAGCATTTATCTTCAAGCAAAATGACTAATCATCGCATTTGGATGAGACCCGTTTTAAGGCCTTTGAGTGTTTCTACAAAGTCCCCCAAGGCACCATAAGTGTGGGTCTTATCAGCAGTCACACGCATGGCAACAACAGATAAAGCATCTTCTATATGGCACCATACAAACACAGATAAACACATGCGCACAAACAGATCTGCAGTGCAACACACCACATTGGCACATCATTTCTTTCTTTATTTTTAAGAGCGAGAGCAATATGTTGATACTACCCACATGGAGAAGTGTGCTTCCAGATATTGTTTTAATTTGATATTTGTATAATAACGTTTTTCATAGTTAGTACTACAGTACTGAGCCCTGATGCAAGCCTGCCGAGATGGGTTGAAATAAAGGTCCTTTAAAGATCCATGTGTGTGACCTTCCAAGTCTCAGCATAGTTATGAGGTCCGTATGAGCACCCAAACTCTGGTGAGAGCTTTTTTACAGTTTTTCTAGTACAGCACCTTTAAATACAATTTTTGAGGTATTTCGACTTTACTTCAATGTTTCCATTTTGTGTCTTTACTAATTGTATATGATAACTTTATACTTCAAAGGTTCAGATTGATAATCAAAAATACGTCCAACAAATAAATGGTATAGAGCGATATATTGTATTGTGCATGGGAATCACATGCACACACCTGATCACATTGAGATGGATTACATTCCTGCAGCTGATCCAAAGTTGCGATGTAATAATGCACCAACAAAGGCAAAGAAGAAGAAGACCGCCCGCTAGAAAACATGGATGTAAACATGTGACAATTCAAAAATATTTTTAGAATAGAATAGAATAGAATAGCCTTTATTGTCATTGCATTTGCATACAACAAAATTGGAGTGCTACTCCCTCTTGGTACATTTTTAGAAAAATAATATATAATAAAACAATAGCAAAGTATAATATAAGCAATAAACACACAATATAGTATAAACAATATAATAATGTGAACGGTATAAACAGATGTGAACGGTATAAACAGGTGGGAACAGTATAAACAGATGGGTGGAGAACAGAAACTATACTAAAATAAAATATGTATATTTAGGGTATAGCATGTTATTATTGCACAAGAGTTTTAAAGTGGCTTTGTTAAGTTATTTAGATTCTAAATTTTTAAATCTGATCAATGTGATCAATATTTAAAACATTGCTTGGCAGATATTTTTTGAGGCAAGGCAAGGCAACTTTATTTGTATAGCACTTTTCATACACAGGGCAGACTCAAAGTGCTTCACAGCACAACATGTGATGTCACAGAAAGACAAAGAGAATAAAAACACAGACAATAATAAAAACAGTGCGGACGTTAAAAGTGCAAAGATTTAGCAGAAAGCTGAGGTGAACATAAAAGTGTTCAGTCTAGTTTTAAAAGTGGTCAGAGTGGGTGAAAGTCTCACATCTGAGTTATTTTTGGATGATTCAGAGACAGATATCTCAAATATCTCAAAATCTGGACAAATTAAACCTTTCTTATAAAACTATCTGCACAGCTAGATGACATTAGAGGTAAATGTGATGATCTTTTAATTTGGGTGAACCAGCCCTTTAAACATTCCCGATCATTGCCATATATGAATAGAAAAACAACTCGATCCCTTTAACAGCTCCCCATTTACTTTTCCATGACCCCAGGCATGATGATGAGCACAATGAGGTAGAACGTCATGTAGACTTAAGCTAAATGAGTTGCGAGGGCATTATTTATCATCAAAGGACTTTCTAATTACACTTGATAGTTTAACATGTTGAAGAGAACACCATGAATATGAACTTTAGCGCTTATCGCCGATCTGTAGCCGAGGCAGCATTAAGGATTGGCCCTGCACACAATCACTTGGCCCAGGCAATTATAAAAAATAATTAGAATATTAATTAGAATTTGTCATTAGTGCACCCTGTTGTGTTAGGAAATGAGTTTAACGATAGGAAGGCCTCTGGTCTTCATCCTCCCTAGCGGGGGCACAGTTTGCCCTGAGAGCAGGAGTCATGGCCCGGGGAAAGTGACAGGGCTCACTGGGAATATTATCGAGAGGAAGAAGAAAGAGAAAATCAAACAGAGATTAAGTGGAGTTAATAAAGGATCGGGCAAATAAACGAGAGGCAATAATTGGGGAGTGGCACGTTTAAGTGTGAGCTAGGGGGGTGTTTACATAGTTAATGTCTAGCCCAGATTTGTAAGCATGACATTACACCTACATCCTTTTTTCCCAGGCAACATGATGAGGAGTTATCAAGAGTTCGTCTGAATCAGGGGCAGGACAATGATTACATTTACATCTAGACTAATGTTCCACTATTATTATTCGATACAGGTGATGCAAACAGCATGTTTCATTTAGATATTTCGAATAAGGCCTTTACCCAAATATAGCATTTTCTAATTAAGGCCTAGTCCACATGAACACGGGTATTTTTGAAACTGAACTTTCATGGTGAACGAAAAAAATGTTTTGCCTCAATGTCATGCACATGTCAAAGCATTAGGTAACGATAGCACTCCGCACAGGAAGGCCATTTTAGCCAATCACAAGGCGGGAAAAACAACAATGGTGAACCGAGGCTGGGCCGATTCCTTCGTGTGGACTGAGAGTGAAGTTGAGTTACTTCTCACTGTCACTCATGAATTTAAAATAAGCAAAATTCAGGAAAATGTGGTAGTTGTTGTATGAGACACACACAAAGTGCTGATAAGTTGCTAAACAGCAGCAGTGTTTTGGCGAGTTCTCCCATAACAACCACTCTGTCAGCTGGTCACGTCTAGAGTGCTCCACACGTCTTCATGGATACAACTTACTTTTTACCGTAGAGACACAAAATTGCGTTTTTCCTCCTTTTTCCTGTCCACACGACAATGCTGAAACAGGACTTTCCGAAATAGTTCACCCTAGACTCCGGTTACAAAAAACTCCGGTTTCAGTCAAGGACCTCTTTACATGGGGCGACTGCTCTAACCACTCAGCCACCGGCCACCCCAAACACATCCAGTTTTAAATATCACGAAAGAGAGATGTGCAAACAATACAGGGCTGATCTTTTTAAGGAGATTTCAAGGACAAACACTGGAATATTTTAAGGATGTAAACATAGTCATTGAGGCTCAATGCTTTTGTGAACTAATTACTAACCACCACCACTAGCATAACCTTTCCTGCTCTAAAGCAAATTCCATATTGTCTCTGCATACATTCTTTGTTTCATTCTTTCATTTACCTCTATGCTCTTGCTATCTACCATATTTAATTTTAGTCCAAGACCATTCTCTGTCCCCTGAGACCTGATGTTGTAAATTAAGTTAGAGTGGGATCTTTCAATTAGCCCTAGCCTGTGTTTGTTTGCAGAATAGTAATGCTTCCATCTATTCCCACCACCAGTTGCAACATGTTGAGGTTCACCCCACAGCAGACAGGCATAGCGCAGAAGCGGGAGACCCATTCATTTGATGGGAAGGTTTGTGAATAATCAGCACAGGCCTGCCATGACACTGAATTGCTCTGGAGACTGGGCCAGGTGCTCCGGTTCACAAAGTTATTTATTAACTGAGATCAGCATTCAAATTTATTCTGCTGCCACAGCTGCCATTCCCACGGTCAGCTCACAGTCGCTGCATAGACACTCTGCGTGTTTATCATTTCTCTGTTGTTCAGTCTTTATCTTTATCCATCTCGCTTGTTCTCATTTGTTGTTTTTCTGCCCCTTCCTCCTCCCCCCGTCTTCATTTGCGCAGATTGGAAGTCCCAAATAAACAAAAGTAGAGAAGTTTTGAATTCAAACAACAGTTCTGACACCGGAGGAGTTCATGAGATGTCATACATATTAAAATGCCGTGCTGACAGCCACAGTCATGGGACGTGAAGTCCTATTTTTGCAGCATAGTCTTCATACTGATAAATAATTTGCCTCACGACTCTCTATTCAACTGTTAATTTATAAATAAAGTCCCTGTCAAACGTCTCATGATATGCATGTAAGCTGTCAGCGCATGCAATAAGGCCACCTCCATATGTAGCACCACAGAATCCATATGGATTACATTCACACTTGTCAGACTGAGCCTCTGGAACAGCTCTTTCTAACCTACATACAATAACATGCAGCACAATAACATGTCAGGCATCAAAGCAATCCCACTGGCTATCCAAGGAAACGCATTCACTTCAAATCAGCCTGCACACAAACATTTTACAAACCCTTCCATTTGACTCCCCTTTGAAAAATATATCATCATGTTTGACAAATAAACCCACATGGGTAAAAAAAAGAAAAGAAAAAGGTGCACCCATCCCCTCTGTGTGAAAGCATTGACTGTGCTGACTGCCAATTTGACTTGAGGTGTCTAAACAGTGAGGAAATAGAGCGCTGCCTATTATAGCGTGCTATTGATACCCCTGCCTTGTGTGCCTCCTCTGACTGCAAAGCAACGCCTTTCATCTTTTGTCAGGGCACACAATGCTACTTGCATTGTGGTGGGTTTTTTTTGCAGCAGCAGCAGAAGGAAAGCTGAAATGATGAGATGTTCCAATGTGCCATTGTATGTTTTTCCATCAAGTTTCCATATGTAGTCGACAAATGACTACACAGGCCTCCTTCGCTGCAAGAGGCCATTCATTCCATTCTGTAATGTGTCTCTTTGCATATTCAGGAAGCGCACGCTGATGCAAGAAAGAATGATAATGCTCTTCTTGCCTTGGGGCAGTGTGCTCTGCAGTATCACAGTGCACATCCTGGACTATTCAGCAGCCTCAACTGGGGAAACAAAGAGGCCGCAGCCAAAGAAAGGCGCGTCCAACTGCCTTTCACCACCTAGCACAGTTGAGACCCTGCCCGTGGAAAATGCCAGGCAGGCAGAGATTACTGATGGAGAAGAGTGAAGGGTCTCAGATGTGCCATTTATCTACACATGGGTGTGATTCCACTGTTCTTCCACTTGCATACATACAACCTAAAGTTGCACCCCTAACGCAAACTTGACCTGCACGTTTTTTTTTTAAAGAAATCCTGAATTTACATTTTTTTAAAGGAAACTATTGCTCATGAATGTGTTATTTTGCCCGACACAGTCAGAGCCTCAGTGAGGTTACACCCCAGGGAAGATGCTATCTTTTTGTAATCGAGTCCGTGTCCGTTGGGAAAAATAGGTTGTTATGTTTATTTTCACCCTCACAGACATGTGCACCAATTGGTAGAGAGTGCACTCAAGATGAAATACTTCCCATCTTATGAATTTAAATCTCCACCACGGATTCCGCAAAATATGGGCACTGTTTGTGATAGTGTTGACCTCATTTTGTGTTATGAGTTATTTGTATTCTACTCAAAGCAATTATTACCTTTCTGGCATGTCGCACAGCACTTAGTAAAAATTTTATCGCGAACAACTCCGCCTCCCTCCAAAGTCCCACCCTCTTTCCCTTGCCTGACCTCTGAAGCTCCCTCCTGCGTGCACTGAGAAAGTGAACAGCGCAAGTGAATCAGAGCGACGGATGACAGGCAGGAAACTCAGGCAGGCAAATAATTTTATTCGGACACAATAAAAAGATTAGTCAGACTTTTATCAGAAATAAATGAGAATTGAATATTGCTGAGTTTTGGGATTACAAAAGAAGAGTGTAACAATGACAAAAAGGTAACAATTGCTTAAATCGAACAAAACACAAAATAAAAATTTCAGGTTGCATGAGACCAGAATTTCCCTTTTAAAACTACCACATCTCTAAAGAATATTATGGGCACAATTAATATCAAAGCCACCCGTGCAGCAGAATGAGTTGGCAAATTGAAATCAACCTAAGAACTCCGTTGTTTGAATAATGCACTACTTGACCGACCTCATCATATCTCTGCACTATGACCCTGTACATCAAGTGGTAATAGGTGAAGGGGAGGGAGTTAGCAGCCTCTCCTCCTCCACCACTCACCTCAGAAACCACTTCCTCCAGTTTGTAACTGGAAGTAGCTGTCTGCATGTTGACCTTGGCATGCTCCATTGATTTGGGTACTCGAAGCTCAGGTTGTCTGCATTTATTAAGACGGGAAGCGGATTGGGGGGTTGGTTTGAGTTGACGGGTCTGACACCAGACACCAGGTACCTTCCCCCGATGCTCTCAGGTCTTCTGACACAAGTCTAATAGGCTCTGACAGGCTGTCTGAATGGAAAATGTTAATGACCGAGTATGTTTGTGAGATGTTACTAGTTCTAGCTGGTCTTATCAAAGGGTTTGGGGCTGGGTGGGTTTCCAGAAAGGTGACTGGATATCCAAAGTCCATGATTGCTCAGGATGTGAGAGATGGAGCTGAACAAAGGGAAATACAATATGATATGAGAGCAAATATACTAGAAAAAGCTGATTTACTTTTTCCTTTATACTTGCTCCCCACCTCACACTTCATTTAGTCGGGTCCATAATGTCAAGAATTTACAAATGACAAAATGACTCTATGCAAGGAGAAAGGGAGGAAATGGCTTGAGTGTCTTACTCATTTACAGCATCATTTCAGTCAAATATAATTTTGTTCAAATTTGCAGCAAGCTCTTGGGTTTCTAATCAGAAGGTACACTTGAACACAGCATAGACACTGCTCTCTCCAGCCCACAAGTGAGCCTAAAAGAGCCAAATCCAATAACTGCAACAAAATTCACAGAATTAGCCTCCATATACAGTACTTTCAGAGCCATTTGAATAAATTTTCTAAAAGGCACATGCCTGTGGAGTAAGTAAGGACTAAGAGTTATTCTTTTATTCTGATGTGGACACGGTGAGAGGTCCGCTCTGCTGCAGGGAAAGAATGTTTGAATCAAAAGCCGTCTCAGCTTGAAAGATACAAAAGCTTTTGGCAGGTTTGTGCAGGTGAGAGGTTTGTCAGAGTAGGTTGAGTTACTGCTGTTTCAGGCTGTTCTCATACATTTTTCTTCACGTAACAACCAAAAGCAATGTGCAGTTATTTGTGAATTTTGCAAGTATCTATTTTGTGTGTATTCCACGTATTAAAACCAGGACTTTCACCCTGGTAAGCAGGGTTAGTTTCCTGTTGCCGTTCATGTCGACGACGTACTAGACCAATTCACAACCATTTTCTAATCCTTACCAAGTCGTTTCTTAATGCCATACCCTAACTGTCATCTTTTGTTGGCCAAAGCCAGCGATGCAATGGTAGTTTTGGTGCTTTAAACTAACTAACACCATTTCCTTATATATCATACACATTTTTTGTGCAGAACCTTTCACACAATATCCTACAAACCTGTTGATGAGGACACATTGACTGTTTGGACCACACTTTCTCTCAACTAAATTGAATCCTGCATCTCCTGAAGACTGTCCTCATCAGAAAAGAACAGCATTGGTCATTGACATGATATAAGTTAAGCAGCACGGATAGGTTTAGGTGGCTATGCATCAAAAAACCTTGCAGACATGTTTGGGGTACCTACAACTGAGACTGCAGTTTATGTTTAGTACTATCTTTTAGTTTCTTTAAAGACAATCTTTCAAAACAATCGACAAATAATCTTTGAGGTCGCAAAACAGAAAAGGCTCAAGACACAAGGACAGTGTTGGAAGAGGAGGTCATGGTGGAGACACAGTTTTGTGTCCTGCATCTTTGTTGTTTGTTGTATGGTGCTGTCTGGCTAAAAGAGACGTTGGAATGCAACGCAAACAGCAGATGATGTTACCTCCGCAAAGGAGGTTAAGTTTTCGGTTGGGTTTACTAACTGTTTTTCAGCAGGGTTACAGAAAAAGTACTGTACTAATTTTCATGAAACTGGATGGACGCGTGTAGCAGGGGCCAAGGAAAGACCCATTGAATTTTGGAGTGCATCCAAATCATATGGCAAGATATCTTTACTTTTGTTAACAGTGTTTAGTTAGAGCATGGGCTTGGTGGAGGGATGAAATTTGGAAAGGAATCCTTAGTCTTCATGGTTTACTTTTGGGTATGAGGACTTCCTGCTTAATTACTCACTGCTGCAGCTCAGCCTTTGAACCACAACCATACCAGGTGTTGCTCCATGTGAACTTTCATTTTAATAATTACTATGTGTGGCCATACCTAGCCAAGTATATCCACACATCCAAAGGCTTGTAATTTCAGGCCTGTCAGCAGAAATCTTTTCTTCTAAAGGTAGCTTCTATACCTGTACTGAATATATATATGGTCTAGAAATGCAGAAGAAAGGTATAGATATAGATAAATAGATAGATAGATAGATAACTTTATTTATCCCCGAGGGGAAATTAGGTCATCGTAGCAGCGGTACAGAGCAATCAGTTTACCTCTCATACCTCAGTATGAGAGGTAATAAGAAAGGTGAAATGCTGTATTGCTAACAAGAAGGTTTCCCCTGTTATGATCTCTCTTGTTTGCTTTTTGTTTTTTTACGTTTGGATCTGGTTCCAAATGATTACTGCTTACTAAGCCCAAACAGTATGCGTTCACATCTTCTATGCTGTTACCTGGTTATAAATCAAGCAAAGATACCTGTTGACTCGTTTTGTGGCCTGATTTGGCCTTTTGTCTCCACTGCAAAATCTAATCCGCTGGAGTCAAATATATAAAGTAAAAAAAGCAAAAAGGGTTTGTTTTTTCAATAAAAAAAAACTCCATGTGTGCAGCTAATCATACACAAGAATTTGCCTGGGGTCATGTAGTCCTGCTATTTCAGGCATTGAGAGTCCTTCTTTGCCTCTTCTTATAGCTAAACTCTATTGATTTTCTGTTCAAACATCTGTCCTATTAGTGCATTCTCATCAAATCTCTGATGAGGCCTATTTCCAAGATGAGACGGAGCAAACCAAGCAGCCATAACAACAGAAAACCATTAATATAATCTTAAGAAGCTATCTACAAGTACATGGAAAAGGGTGGAGGAAGTAAACAGGGACCACAGGCTAAAATGGAAATATTCATTTATAGGAGTTTGCATCATGCCCAATGTTACGTCTGGATTGAGAGTGGTTTGTCCATAAATGAAATCAATCTTCATTTTGCTGGGGCCTGTACCGAAGCAGGGTGGGCCCCATATTGCCAAGGTAACTAATTTCTATTAGCTTCAAACAGCTGAGAGAGAACACACCAACATGGAGGGGGTGGAGGTAAGTTATTGTTGATCACAGTAGTACAGCCCAGGCTTGGACAGCTTCTGTAATTAGGCCAGGCATACATTTCTCAAAGGTAAAGACAAAGAGCCTTTTGTCCTTTTTGTCAGATCCTGTGATTACATCATTAATAATCCAATCAAATCTAACGAGAAGAGCAAATAAGAGGAAATTGCTCCTTTTTAATAACTACTTACATCCTTTCTAAGGCTTGATAGCATATATGACCATGACCGATTCCATGTAGGCCTTTAGTCATCGTTCAGAAACTGACATGTGGAATTTATGGAATAATAACAACGAATGTGCACCAGCCTGAATGCTTGAGAGCTTTGGGCAATTTTGCTTTAATGGCTATTTTTCTAAAAGAGGCACATGTGGACAGCACAAATAGGTTGGATAACAGAGACAGGAAGAAATTAAAAAGCTCTGGTACTTCCAACGATTGCTCTCTTCAACCTTTTTAAGCACTTTTCTCATGTTCCTTTTGTTCTTTCTTGAAACCATTCTCCTTTTAGCAGTTGAGTTGTGTGGCTAGCAAGTGCTTTACTTAAATAGTTTTAATATCTCATATCCCCCGCTCCTCCTTCAGATAAGAGTATGAAAGTTTTCATGTTGAAAAGACCATAATGTCACCAACCTGAGGAAACAATTATCCTTGTCTTCCCCAGGTTCTGGGAGTCACAGACTGTGTCAGACTAACTGAAGTTCCACCTCTCATCTAGCCTTAAATGTGAACATGACTCTGCTCATTCAGTTACTGCAGGTTGAGAATGTCACCCAAAGCCATCTGGCTGAACAGCTAGAAAAAGAGAGCACAGAGAATGAGGTCTATATCTGGGTTTATTGGTGGAAGAGAAGGTTAGTGAGTCTTTGATTCCATTTAAAAGGCTATGGTAGCATAATGGAAAGTAAAGGGAATTGCTGTTAAAGGGAAGAAGAGGACATGGGGGGAGAAGAATGAATCATATAGAAAACGGGTGTGTATTGGAGCCTCTCAAACAGCTGTGCAGCGTCTCATAAATGCACCATGGAGACAGGTGCTCGATAACATGGAAATATAGCCGCCATGCCAAAAGGAGAGGCCCCATTTCATGCGGGACAGGGTGGAGGCAATTCACGGTTCATCTCCGCTGACCCTTCCGTCTTTAAAGAAGATTAGCCCGCGTACATCAACTCCGAGCCAAAATGGAGGGTGGCCGCGGATGTCTGGGTTCTTCTCTATTCTGACGTTTGGTGGGTTAGGGTTAGGGTTAGACATGGACAGACATGTAATCAGCGCTAAAAACACGGCGGAGGGAAGCAATACAAGAGGTACTGATGCGTAAAACCCGCCTGCACGCTGAATGCTGCAGCCTTCAACATTCTCAACAGCTCTTCAATCAAATTGATGCAATTGCCCTTTTTACGAACACAGTTTGTGACAGGCCCCCCGACCCCATGTCCCCCCAGCCCCCCTTGCTTAAAATGAAGTCTGATTTCAATATGAAAGTGAGCTTTGCACATAATCAAGCGGAGAGGGCACCCAGAATTGGACACACACGAATGGTTGAGACCCAGTCTCTTTTTTTTTTTTTCATGCTGCTGTCCCGGCTCTCCACTATTCTTTTTGCCTTCGCTGCATGTTTTCCATATATTACACATGGGAGTTGAGATAATAAGGTTCAACCCAGTGTCAGCTGGACAGATACATACATGCTAAGGCTGTAACTAATGTGAATCTAGCACACTACAAAGGACAACAGGTTTCAAAAATTCAGAGAAGATTAACACAATTTGATACGAAATGTAATACTGGCACCATGTCTGCACTGACCGCACTATCTGAAGCCTACTGGGATTCGAACACAGTGCAGTGTTGTGTGACTTATGACTCCAGCCACTATCCTAAGACAATGTCTCACCCAGGATTTGGTTGATTAGTTAAGCATTGCAACATTCAAATGTGCAACAGGAATTTGGGAGAAAGTTTAAAAACATACAAAAAATTGAAGATCTCCACACGAACCTTCCCTCCTCTGTGAACAGACTGAAGCCTTTTGGTTTATATGAACGGATGACAGGAGACCGAGGTCACACAGAGGTGGAGTCCCACCCTGTTGGGCTAAGGGGAATGTTGGTTCATGACATACATATTCTGCCAACTGAGGCTATTTTTGTGTGGGCACCTGCTGGTTGGAGTGGCGAACAAGTGCAGACTCTGTCCTCCAACACTTCAGAGCACCTGTACTCTATGTGTACTGTGTGTGACAGTCGCTGGTGTTGACATGCCCTCTGCTCGTCCTGTTATACTTAGTTGACTTGGAGTTCCTGGCTGGAGTGTATCACCATGTGCTTCAACTGAAACTATGGCTTAACAATGGGGACTATCTCAGTGGCAAGAATATGAGGCTTACTGCCATTTAAGACTAAATGACTATAATAGAGCATATTGGCTGGGTTTGAAAGGGCTGTTGATCAATACCTATGACTTAATAAATATCAGCTGCAGATATTTCTGACCTACAAAACTTACTTTTTTGGTCCATGTTGTCTTTGGAGCAAAAATGTCATCCTGAGGCCAAAAAACGAATTAAAGTTCTTGTTTTAGTGTTTAGCAGCATGATAAGCTAGTGCATCCTTTCTTGTAATGAAGACTTTATTATTGTCCTGTTAGAGAAGGATGAAGGTTTAACATGATCAAAGTTTACTCAGTTCACCTTAAGTGATGTAAAAATGACCAATAATTGGCAACAAAAGCAAAGTTTCAAATTAATGTGAATGTTCCTTTCTTTGCTGATATGTTTGAAGTACTTTGTTATTGTTGTCAGGCAAAAGACCACCGTTACACCTTGTTGTAATAAATAGACTGCACACTGACATATTATCAATCTCATTTTATGGTTTTTGAACTAATGGTTATTTTTTAAATTGGAACCGATTTAGCTGCAAATTGGTTGAGAATATGTGTTTTAATAAAACTGTGTGAAAAATTGGAACTCATTTTGTATTAGAGGGATCTGTGGCTTCAAAGTCAGAAAAATATTCATCTGAAAAACACAGTGTAATGACGTGATTAGCCAATATTCCACTAGAGCATTGTGAAATGTCATGTTGTTTTCTAACATTGTACTTAAGGATAACAGCACAGGAAGCTCTCCCTCGCTAAGTCATTGCAGTGTTGCCATAAGGATGTCCTAATGGCGCCTGACTGACGTCTTCACCCTGTCACATAAACCTTCATTAGTAGTCCCTGAGTCTACATCCTGACGGCTGTGCTGGGCAGGTCAAAACCATTACAACAAACATTGCCAAAGACAATAGCATGTGTAGAGGTAGGTTTGACTAAAACCACTCCTTTATTGGATTAGGAAGCCAATGAGAGAGAAAGGCGATACCCCATAATGATGTGTCGTGGCTGCCTGAAAAGGCATAGTCTGTGATGAATCGGAAGGTTTGGTCTCATAAATTCTAATTATTTTGTGCCAGCACGGTTTGAGCGAGCCACTTAGCATCGCAGCATCTATCAGTCCACCCATATGGCACAGATATTAACACTGGACATTTTTTTATCCTCCTCAGAAAAATGTCATTTGGGAGAGAAATGTGGTGTGGTTAAAGGGGCGAGGAGGCAGCTGTGCTCGTAGAAATCATACATACAATCATACATTCATCCTTCGAAACTACCTATCACAGTAGTTGAGTCTCCCTGCAACTACTTCACACTCTAATCGCTGAAATATATGGTTGGGGTTTCCATTAAAATATACAGTATACTGAACTGATATTCAAAAAAACAAGCAGGATGTGAGTGTGAAGCCTATATATGAAGGACAGCTAGGATTTCCGAAGCCATACCTGAGCTGCTGCAAGACACAGAATTGGATTAGACATGCTGGCATAACACAGTAGCTTTCTTAGTAACTTCTCTTCCAACAAATGTTTCTGTTTCCTGTTTGTCTCTACAGTTCCTTCATTTTTGAAGCTAGTTTGATTAAATTAATATATAATGTTTGTCAATGTGTATTGAGATTACAGTCCTGCATTTGGTTGTGGACCCGTCAGATGAATGTTTTGTCTTAATTTTATTTAGATTCAGGTAAAACAAAGAACAGTGGGTCGAGTTAGAGGTGTTATATAAAGTTGGGTCTTTTTTTTTTGTTGATAACTGTACATTTATTCGATACATATAGTTCAAGGAAATGGACATCTTAGCAAACTTATTCATAAAATGTATATATATATATTTTTTTATTATTGCTTTGTGTGTCCGCTCTATCTTCTGCGTCATCTGGATAAGAGCTGCTTCAATAAGATGTGCTACTAACTATCAACTGGAGACAGCCACTGTAGTGGGAACTACCACAGAGGCAGTTTTGAGCATTTTGCCTGCCTGTCTGTAGATACATTTTGTCACTCTGATATAATCGTATCTGTGAATGAAGGCCGAGTTCAAAATTGGCTGTAATCTGAGCAAGGAGGTCAGAAGTAGGGAAGGGCGCCCCCGACTTTAAACCCCTGGCCTGATAACTGTGCAAGATTCCGACACAAATCATTACAGGTTTGTAGTTGAGACTAAAATGAAGGCTGAGTTCAAGATGGGTGTGGTCGGAGTATTGGCATCAGAAGTAGGGGAGTAGAGTGTGGCGAAGGGGCCATAGCTGAACCACTTTACACCCCTGGCTTGATTTGACATTGTGGTTGGTGTGATCCCACCGCACCCTATTGGTCTCTGGTTTTAACGATGAAAAGTTATTATAGGACTTACGGTTTCGGGTCAGGCGGCAGATCTTGTGTCGATGGGTCGGGTTGAGTTGCAGAACTAATTTGTCATATGTGTAGGTGGTTCAGGTCCTTGTCTATACAGCCCAACTAAGGAAAACTCCAGCAGACTAAAGACAGGAAACACTTTTATTCTGGAAATATCATTAGACTAGAATTCCAATTCCATCATAACTTTCTATATACGTGGCTCACTCTGAACTGTTTTCATTTGTGGTTTGAATTCCAATCCATTATGAAAGTGCCTGGCTGCGCCCTCATATGGAATCAAAAATGAAAAACACAGATGCAATGCTTATGAAATCCTACTGGAGCAGAGTGGCACATGCTCAGATAGGCTTCTGGAGCCAGCACTTGTACTAGGTTTCGTAATTTCCAATTAGTGTGCAATTCCATGTCCTAATTGGATCTCGGCTAAACTTGTTTGCCAATTTATGTGGCAAGTCGTGCCTTATCTAAAAATAACCGTTCTAGACTATCTATGAAAAGACAGAGGGAACATGTTTTTGTAAAAGCAAAAAACCTCAAATGTCTGCAGTAAAAAGACTAACCAGGTCATCAAGAGAGAGAGAGAGAGAGAGAGAGAGAGAGAGAGAGAGAGAGAGAGAGAGAGAGAGAGAGAGAGAGAGAGAGAGAGAGAGAGAGAGACCAAGAGACTAATGAATAAAAGGAAGGAAACCTCAGAGGTCGAAACAAGAAAAATTCTGCTTCCTGTCTTAGTCTGGCGCCTGTACATAGGTTCATCCACAACTTCCCTGATGTTTTTATGTGACCAGACAGCAGACCGCAGGGCACAAGTTGCTGTGAAAGCAGGTTCGAACATCTCTTTGGTGGTTTCTCTGCCCCATCAGGCAGGTGGGGCTGAGAGAGGACCTAAGCTTTGGCCTCAGGACGAGGTGGCTGTGGATTTGTCTGCAGCTAGAGTGCTTTGAAACCTTACAATTTTGGAATCAGTTTGTACGGTGTGCAGAAGGTTTAAGTTTCAAAAAGTATTGGCGATTGCTCATAGCTGGCTGCGCAAATAAGAAGGTTTTGATCAACAATATACAAGAGTCATTTACCACAGTTATTTCATGGCTGTACAGCGCAGATGTCTACCTGCAATGGAAAAGATGATTCATGAAATATTAATGCCAGTGCTCAGTGGCACTTGTGTATAGAAAATCCTGCCAACACAGGATAAATAATGACAATACAAGGAAGCCGTTCTGGCCTACAAAGGCAAAAAGGAGAATTAGATAAAGCAGTGAAACAAAGAAAAATAACCCTTAGTTATAATTTCTTGGCCCACATTCAACATTCAATAGCATAGATAAAAGACACTCTTAACATCATATTTGTCTGGAAATAGGTCTTACATATTCTCACTGTAAAATCTCAAAATGTAATTCAAGTTGTCACTTTCAACAGTGTGGAAATAAGTGAGCTTTAGAGTAATAGGCACATTTCTTCACTTTGAACAGAGCTAGACTAGCTTGACCCCTTTCCTTCTTTTTAATTCATCAATCTGGATGTATTTTTGTTATTGTCAAGAAAACCAAAACCAATACAAAGGGTGAGTCCATTTCTCAATACTTCTGACTTCCCTATTGTGCTTAAACCCATTGGTTTCTAAAACAGCTGACGGCTATGTAGTTTACTTTTTTTTTTTTTAAACCTAAATCATTTCCTGAAAAGGCTGCACACTGACTTTTAACAAACATTACTCAAACAACCCAAAGCCCTCATAGTCCAAAAATGTTCAATTGGACTAAAAGCCCATTTGTCGGACAGATCATTATCCAGAAAAACAGACGTTCATTGATCTAAAGGGCGGTTTCTCAGCAAACAAGCTACACACTCTCCCGACCAGAAGCACGTGGCTAATAACGTTAACAGACCTTCCTTGATGTTGAAGGTATGACCTGTCCTACTCTACCTCTGATTGCCTAACAGTCTACTTGTTGCCTTTATTGGTTGGGTTGGTATGAAGACTGAGGTTGGTAAAGGGTGAGAATATCAAGCTAAGCCCTTTAGATGACATTATTCAGCATAATAATTAGCCATGCGCTTCTGTTAGTGGGAGTGTTATTGGATAAACAGTTTCCAGCACCAGGACAGTGTATGTGTAATTGACTCAAAATAAACGACATTATCGGAGTATTTTCTTTCAACTACAAACTACTCATAGCCTTAAAAAACAAAAAGTTACACATTGTTCAGTTCTAGTGAGGGGTGGGATTACCTTTATGTGCCTAACCAACTTATACTTGCAGTCCCTTCATGTCCCTCCCTCCATGGATTGAATGGAAAGATTGATGGCTTGACAGCTCCCTGAAAGTAAAGCCAAAACATCTGGATCGACACCTGGTGGCTGGCTGCAGTGTAGGTTATAAACCCCACCCATGTTAGCATCAGTACATTTTTCCCAAAGATGGTTTCTATCATTTTAGGTTGTTTATATCACGTTGATGTTTGCTCAAGTGTTCATTTTTCTCACAAGTTTAATTTTAATGAGCTATTTAATGATATTAACACGAGGTAAAACACCATGATTGACAGCTGTGACTGACAGGTCAGGCAGGTGTATGGACAGGACTTTGATACAGCCTGAACAGTACTAAGCAGTCTCAGACTCTTATAGCAGCGGCAGTACCTGGGATATTTTGACTTCACTTTTGTACAGTGGAAGGAAGTAGACACACGTCATCCATCTTTATAAACAGTCTATGGCATGCACATTCCTGTCATAATGGCATCCGATAACTTGATTGGCAGCAATGAGCTTGAATTGTAGCCACTGATTAGAGATGCCCTGTAGACAGAGTGCCTTGTTTAAGAACCCCCCTAGGTTTTACCTTTATGAATGGGCTACTGTAAACAACTAGACAGCCTCTCTCCATATCATTTTGTCATGTTAGTGTTGGTGCTAGGTAGAAGATAAACATGTTTTGCCCTTCGTGCAATGTATGGTGAGCTTCCTGGGAGCCCTTGATTTCGAGAGGAATAATCAAACTGCTGTATCAGATTCCACTGGGATATGAAATTAACATTATAAACAGGGCATCTACAACACCTCCTCCCTATGCAGCCTCTCTGTGGAGTTGGAAGAAAAATAAGAACAGGCAAAGAAAAGAAACACATTATTCACCTTTGGGCTATATGCTAATTTGAATGATCTAAATAGTATCTGATCTGGAAGTGCATACTGAAAGTGAAGTGAATAAAAGGCGCTGGATCACAGACAATTTGAGAATGACTCAGGGTGAGACGGAGGCCAGATATGGACTCTAATTATCATAAGCCATATGACTGCAGCCTGTGGAGTGGCTGCAAGGTAAATAAAGATGATGACAAACAACACTGCACATACAACCAACACCGCCCCCTCGCTCTTCTCCTTTCTCATCAGAATAACACAGGCTGCCAACCAAATTAGCATCAGCTGGCTGATACATTTGTAATCTATTCTGAACATGGCAAACAATACAAATTGGATTTCTAATTTATCCTGATTCGTTTATGGAAAGCAAGAGAAATGGAGTGTCGCCATGGTTACAAATTTGATACATGGCATCTTTCATCAGACACTGAGAAATACCTTTATCTTCAGTCCTCAATAGGAATCGGTATCAAAGTGTGTGATTTTTGTAAAATGAGATTCATTTTATGAATTTTAACAAACTGGAAAGTGAACAAAAGCTGCTCCTCTTATCTCAACACGCCCTAACATACACGCAGATCTTGCATCATACCCACAACACTTATGCACTCAGGATTCTTGTCATGACTACAAATACTCACGCCTGCTCTCACTAACACACAAAGAAAATGACCGTCTCCAGAAAGACAACAGGTGATTCTGAAAGAGCTGAGTCTTTGTACGCGCCCAAGGCATTAGCCATTGATTAGCCAGATTAATTACAGGATAGCTAGCAGACGCCACCTTTCTGCAGCCAGGAAATGAAAACAAAAATCTGCACCTGAAGCAAATTCACTACAACAAAAAAAGAGAACAGAAAATCAATGTCGAGACCTCACAATGCAAGCAAAACCTGAGTCCTCACTCTTACTCCCAAGAACAACAAACCCAATTAATGATATCGTTTTCTGGCTCCACTGAGCATTTTCTCCGTACGAGATAACCTAGAGACACCAAACATGCTGATAAATGGGCCGTAAACTCCTATCCACTGAAATAACAACACTCCCTAATGTGTCCACTAGGATGCTTATCACAATGTAATCATTATTGTGTTTGCACTGAGATTACGTATGTAGGTCAATGCTTTGTATGGACTAGAGTATTGTGTTCATTATTCAGCTTTGACTTGACATTGAAAGTATTTAATATATTTTCCCTACAGCATAGCTGTAGCAGAATGAGTTCAACAATGTGTGCTGTGTAGGTTCTGACTCAATTTGACCACACAAATCCACTCAAGTGGTGCTCATTACGGTATAAGTCTTGTAACATCCTAAGAAATAGTAATTTATATTTTAAATCAGTGTGGACAATGCAGCTACAAAGGCAATCTAATGTATCTTTCACTCAATTGCTCTATGCATTGACAGGAATGTGTTAGGCATACTGGATCTCTGATTAGCATGACTTCAATTTGAATAAGGCGGTGGTGAAATATGTACTTTTCAAAGGGATTAAATTGGCTGTGATTGTGCGTGCTTTCATCATATCAGAGAGCTACATAGTAAAAGGGAATTATTTCATGATTAGCATAAACACACAGCAATAATGGCAAGAGGAAACGAGAACAAACATTAAAAGCGTGACTTTTTTTAAAAAAAACTTGTAACTGAGGCAGGAAAGTGACATGATGGATATGGAGACAGTTGCTAAATTAAACTATCTTGTTTAAACTCTCCAAATGTCCTTAAAGATGCCCTATTATGCTAGTTTTCAGTGTCATATTTGTATTTTTCGGGTCAACTACAATAGTTGTTGTTTACATGCTTTGATCTTTAAAAAACTCATTATATTTCTTATATTGTCCATTGCTGCAGCACCCATGCAGTACCTCTGTGTGGCAGGCTCTGTCTGTGCTTCTACCCCCCCGACCCCCAAAAAGCCCAATGTGCTCTAATTGGTCGGCTGGTCCGCTCTGCTGTGATTGGTCAACTGTTCATGCACCGGGAAATGTTATGCCCCTTACCATATACGGGATCAGTTACCTCAGCAGCTGAAAACACCGTCCATATGGAAGCTAGCTGCGTTAGCTGCACAACACGTTAACATTAGCTTTAACAGGTTTAACAGCTTTAACTTCCAAAAACACCAAAAAAGCATAAAAGTGGCCGAACTCGCAGCTTACAGTTTGAGCCTGTTTGTAGCAGCATGACCAATAGGGAAGTCAGGATTCTTCTACGTAGACAATTCCCAGAATTTCAAAGAAATCTCTAATAGCGACCGACACCCTAGCGTTCGGAGCTGAGCACAGCCAACCCATACGGTGGGAAGGGCTCACGTTTAAATGCAAATACTTCATTATTTGACACTGGTATTATTTAACATTACTATAAAACATTATAACTACATCCATAGGTCAGAAAAGACAGAAAACCATAATAGGTCTAACCTGACTTTCGCCAGATGGCTTTCGTTCCGCCTCGCTTCCGTCTTGACTCCACTCAACCATCTGGATTTGCTCCATAGGAAAGTGATTTCAGGGTTCTTAAAAACTGGTCAGGCCAATCAGGACCGCTGGGCGGGATTTTATAGATGTGACGTAGCAGAGCAACGACTGTGGCGGCTTGAATCCGTGTTGTCCAATCCGTGTTGTCCAATCTTTTAAAGAACACCAGAGAGCGGCTCTGAAGGCTTTTGTTGGTGGAAACGATGTTGGCTGTTCTGTTTGGCTTTTCCCTGCATCGCTCTCATCAGCTTCACGGGTTGGTTTTGATGTGAGTGGTTGAAGTAGCACGTCATTAAAGATGACAGACAAGTGATTTATCCAATCATATGCAAGAATTTTTGATAAGGCCCAGCGTCCTGCAAGCGCTTCACAGTCGAGCGATCCCAGATGGATGAATGAAGCAAGGCTGAACGAAATTCATCTGGCGAGAGTCAGGTTAAAATAGGTCCTCTTTAAGCAAGAAACTGAATCACTGCCTAACAGCTCACTCAAGTGCGGACTTCCAGAGCTACTGCTAATGTCAAACATTCAAGTTGGTATAAAACTCTATAGCCACCTAATGTTTCATTTCATTTGAAAATGAAAGGCTGTAAATGGGTCTTAGATATGAAAAAAGGGTTACATGGATGATATGACAGAATCCCCACCAGCTGCTGATCCATCAGCATTGTTCTTATATTACGAAGTCAAACTAGTCCACTCCAATATTATATTTATACAGTATAGTACATAATTACTGTATTTAAATATGTAATGTAAATTTGTTCTATTATAACCTTTGGATGCTTACTCAAGAAAAAACATTCAGCAGCAAAGACAAAAAAAGACACACCCTCCCTATTCTTCAGATGTAATATTGCTTTTATTAGAGTCACATGTACCCCACTGCACCAAGCTGAGACATCAAAGCTTCACAGGCCTGCCATGCCTAGTTATAGTTTCTATGCTTTGAAAATGAGAGTATTCAGCGAGCATATATCATAATCATATCACTACGAAGAAGAAATGTGTTTTGCAGTGGTATTCAGCTTAGGAACTGTACAATATATACAATATGAATGCCAATTATAAATGGAGTAGATACACTGGCAAGGGATGATGGGCACACTAGTATATCACTGCCAATGGTTTGTGCAACCTCGGATTTTCCACTTGACCCAACATCTGAAAGTGTCCAAACCTTCACGCCTCATTCAGGTAAGTTCAGGCAATTTACTCGTCTTTAGCCGTTATGTCTTTCCTGTTTTTCTGTCAACTAGACAAGATGAACAAAAATAAAAGGTAACTTGTGTAGCCTCTGTGACTATATTGTTATTTGGTTAAAGGTGGTTAAAGGTTATTTTAAATCATGTGAGGACATCACATTCTCAGTTGTTTTCTGTTACTGTAAGATGTTGATATGTAGACTATCTCTTCCTTTACCCTCTGCCTTATTGGTTCCACCTGTGGGACATACTGACATTGTGGCTCGTGGTTCAGTGGTTTTAAGTAGATTTTTCACCAGGCAGCGGTAAGCCTACTACTTCCATTCGGGCTTAGCTCACCACAGATTGGTACTGTATGATACAATAACCTGCACTGCACTGGGATACCAAATCCAAATCATATTTCTCTATATTACAGTTCTCTTACCTTCTTGAGTCTTTGTTCTCATTCTGCAGCACTGATCACATGAAACCAGTGGAGATTTATGACAGACCAAATTGTAGCCACCCTTCGGCTCAAGCAGGGGTTCTTTCTTATTCCCTCTCAGACCTGATCTCACCCAAACATGCACAAACACACAAAAACACTCAGAATTACAAATAGAGACTAAAGGAGACAATGTAAGGCCAAAGCTCAATAGCCAACAAACAGTTTTAAAACCGTGTTCATGTGTCAGTTTAGTATCCCTACGACCAAACTGCACAATGACGCCACTATATCTTCCTCAATGTATCTCTAGAAGCCACGAGAAGTGGCTGGTTCCAAAAAAAGACTATGGAAGTGAAACTATAAGCCATTGAGAAATTAGTATCAATGACATGGCAAGTTCACTTCTCCTTGAAAAAAGTATGTGAGTTATTAAGGACACAAACAAACAAAAATCATTTCTATTATTGTGTCTCTCTGTTTTCTGTCTCGCTTTGTATGTGTTAAATATATATATATATATATATATATATATATATACAAAAGATATATATATATTTATATATGTATTGAAAAGTGATACGTGGCCTAGCAGTTGTATGTGACAATTGAGGTGAGAATGTGTTGTTAGTGAAGCCCAGTATCTCCTACCCTCCAAATGCACATTTGCCAGAACGGCCTTTAAGCAAGCACACACATCCATACATAATAAAACAAGGTAACACTATCAATTCATGTATGTATACATGCATACATAATGTAGTTATAGCTGGAAGACTGGCTTTCATTATGAATTATGAATGTCATGGTCACCATTTGGAGAAACAGCTACTATCATCATTCTTTATTTCATTAGAAACACTTTTCCTTTCATTTTAACTTGATTTAACCTTAAACAACAATTGTTGTTTGTCCTGCTGTAGCTAAAATTGCAATGCTTATCAATGTCTACGCTACTAACGAGTCGATCTAGGGGATCTTGCTGCTAGGATCTAGGTATTAAGATTGAATGGGGGTGCGGGCAGATCTGTTGTGCCTCTGAATTGGCTGCGGACGTAGTCAAATAGCAGCAACAGCAGCGGGCCAATGTCCTTGTGTTTGGGACAGCCGCATTTGGGAACTACGTGCAGTAGTGCTGAGCAAGTTGGATGTATGTGGGTAGGGTCAGGTTTGTGCCGTTGATTAAAGGTGCAAATCGACTCACACATATATATACACAAGATGCCGATGCCTCTTTGCTTCTGGATTGCCGGACGCTATGTGTAATCACACACTGGGGTGGCTTTACGGCGCCTTTTTGCTTGGGAAAAAACAAAGGTGGCGTAAAGGCGAACCTTCATTACGGAGCTTTCAAATTTCAAATATCTTCCCTCTATGACAATGACACACACAGACAACACCCGACTATTAGCTCATTTTCAAGGCTTTTATCCCTAAAAAAAAAGTACACTGTGCCGTCGGTTTAATGACGGTATGCATTAACAGATGTGTATCAAGCACCTACTGCTGCAAGCTTGTTGTGGCAAAGGTCATGACTGACGCTCAGTGCAGTGCTTATTCAAGGCATTTATCCTTTTTACTGTCAGTTAGGATCACATGCGCACAATGCCATGATAGGTTATCCATACCATTAACGGAAGACACGGAGACGACAGGCAACAAGGCCGAGACTGTCTGAATGGTGAGATAGTAATGTGTTTACGAGGAAAAGAAGAAAAAAGGGAGGGAGGGGATCATGAAATGACAGCAAGAGAATTGAAGCTCAGCACTGGGATTTGTCTTACATTTCCCTGATCCTGTCCCCGAGCGCTTCCCATAATCATCCTTGGAGGGAAGAATTTATTTTCTATTTATTTCATTTTATTTGGGTCTCGAGCTGAATATGTATAGTTTCATTTGTGCCGCCGTCGGTGTCTAAGAGAGGATCCGTGAATTGCATCACATTAACTGTATTGACATAAACAGCTCGCCTCTGCCTTTGATGAGGGTTTAAGTAGGAAGCCATTGAGAGACTTATGGAGAAACGTTCCCACGGGATCAATAGATTAGAGACCCAACTAATCTCAGTGAGCTAGATAGCAGAGCTCATAAGGCAAAACGACAGTCGTATCAGTAACACACGGGGCACCATCACTCCTCTCAGCCCTCAAACTGTAATTATTCTTCACTCTAATATGGGTCATGAACGAGCTAGCTCAAGTAATAGTGTCTGTTTTCCATGTGTTTTACTATTACTCTATTGTTCTGAGGCCCTCATGAAGTAAAAGCATACTGGGTTGATTATTTCTTTTTGTGTAGTCGTTTTGACATAACACTAGGTCTACGGTCGGTTGTCTTTTGAATTGCATTGCAGCTGGCATGGCACTGACATTGTTAGGGTATGATTCACTTTACACTTCTGCTATATAATAATAGTTTCACCATCCTAGGATAAATGGCACCTTCTAAAAATGGTCTGAAACCAGAAGAAAGCTGAAAGCTACAGTTTAATGCTAGTCCTGCATCATATCTGATTGTACTGTGTCATGGCATTTTGGCTATATTAATCCACACAGCTTGAATCTGATATCTTGCATGTGGTGGACTTGTAGCAAAAGATATGAAGATGAAATAGATAGACAATCACCGCTTCCCTGGAAATTGAAGGTCTCATATCATGCTTATGTTCAGTTTCCCTTTGAACATGTTTCCATTGTTCCATTTGACATTATTATTGTGTCTGAATATACCTGTATTCACCCTTTGTCTGAAACGTTCTATTTTAGCACCTGTCTCTTTAAATTCAGAACATTAATATAGCAGCAGACAAATATCTTTTATGGAAAGTAGTGGAGTAATGCATCCTGAGCAGAGACCTCTCTCTCTGTCTGTGTGTGTTGTAGGCTGAGTTTCTCTGTTATGTGCATGTGGCTGTGAAAAAATCTGGTCTGTGAGAGCCATGTGAAGGCAATCCCAGCCCACTTTGCCTCCAGTATTTTCGATTATAGCACCTTGAAGGTTGTCAAAGTAAAAGGTTTTGGTCTCACTTCAGTACTGAAATGGTTAACAATCACTCTTAACAAAAGGGCAGGCTGTGTTGACATAATCAATATACTGTATAACCAAACCAACAGTATTTTCCTTACCTTCACCAAGTGTTTTTTTTGTTACCTGAATCTAAAAACACTCCGGATTCAGGGTGTGAACACTGTTAAAGTCCTGTTTTGTATGCATGACATTGACATTTCCTACCAAAACACATAAGTAGTGTATACATTTAGAATATAATTTCTAGTTTACAGGGTTGGTAGAAAAAAAGTCTACTACATTATGCATATAGATCCCACAATGTAAGCACCCTAGGTAAACTACTACCACCACTGGATCACTGGAGAATAAATCTTGTTCACACGTCCTTGTCCAACCCAGACTCTGTCCTACCTGTTCCCTCTGTTGGTGAGTGAAGTGGGCAGTGGGTGGACTGATCCAAGGTGAGGCACCCAGGACACAGTCCCAATTAGACCTCTCTGTGGGGAGTGGACCCCTGCACCATTCATCACACCATTTCAATTAAAGCCATCTAAGAAATGATTAAATAATCAGCTACAGGCTAATGGAGCCATATATCCTTGTTATGGGAGGACATTGGTCGTCAGCTTGGGAATGTCTGGCCAGTGCCAGATGTCACACAGCAATGCCAAACGAGTAAGACAGATGACAGAAAGCGGGAGGAGGGAGGGGCTGGAGAGTAATGAGAAACAAAGAAAAGGGAATCCGTGTGAGGAGGGTAAAAGTGAATACATTACAGGGCAAACTTCTCCATTCATGTTTTTGGTCATACTGTGGAAAGCTCCATGCTCATATACTGTCACCCATGTGCAGTCACAGCTGACACTGCAGACGGAGACAAAACGATGAGGTCAACAGTCCCCCCACATGCATCAGCGGACAGCGAGGGGTGACACAGAAAATGTCATGATTGCTAGTTTGTCTGTGGTAATGCGGAGTCCTGTCCCTGTCCGAATGCTAGCCACAGTACACAGCTCCAGTGTATAGCTATTTATCTGGACAGCAGGGAGGTGCTGGGAGAAAGAGTCTGGCCTGTTGCAGAGAGTGACAGACAGAAACAGAGAGATAAAAACATTTTTGAAGTGGGTTCGTATGAGGCACTTATTCATAGTCAGCGCATTACCAGGTGGTCGGCACGCCCCCAGTTTGGAGAAGCAGACTCAGCAATAAAGTTCTGTGGACTGTAGCTAACTGTGTTGTAGCCACATGAAGAATGGCCACCTAAAACTTATTCTATGTCAGTTTAAGTGTCTGATATATTTAGAATATTTTCATCGCTTCACGTTATAGTAAACATGGGGAGAAGTGAAGATGTTCTGGGCTCTCTTTAAAGCCACCAGACTCCATTAAATAAAAACAGAAATTTGCCCTCAGAATCACAGGAGTTGCTGGCCTACAGCCGCCTAGATCTGTTCGTTTTGTTAGTTCCTTATCCTTTAAAACACCAAAGAAAACCAATAACACAAACAAACTAACCGATCGTGGCAGCGGTGGACTAACAACTCCCATGTTCCGAAGGGGAAATAGACGTTTTTTTAATGGACACTGGTGAGATAACTTTTGTTATGATTTGGCACTATAAATAAAATTGAATTGAATTGAATTGAAATTGAATTGAATTGAATTGAATTGAAATTGAATTGAATTGAATTGGTGGGTTTGAAGAGAATTGAGGCGTAAGTTACCCTTCATGGCCCCCTCATGTAAACTTAAACAGGTCTGTCTGATGGTAGTGAGAATATTCCAAACATAGCATACACTGATTATATATATATATTTTTTAATTTTAAATATGTTTAGCTGCCCACGTCTACGGCAGTACATCGCAGCTTCCATGCCAGTACTCCTATCTGCATCTCCAAACTGGGTGCGTGTCATCTACCATAGGTAACACACTGACTAGGGACAATTACCTCATACAACCACACTTCAAAAAATCTGAACTATTGACTCTCAACTTTAATATGCAAATAATTACAACCATTTCTCTTTGGAAGCACATGCTGCTCACAAGAGCCCAATATTCCACTATTAATCTTTTCATGCAGACTTTTTATTGCAAAACCATCAAACCCGCGCACAAACACACGCACACGCACACACATAAGGCCTTGGAAAGAAAGACCGGCTGGGTTAAGTATCAGGTTATGCCGCTGTAGAATGGAGGTGACCCTGGACAGCCCTCCATCTTCTTGCTCTACGGCTGCACATTAATGGTTAATTGATGTCACAGGGGACTGCTGATCAAAGGCTTTCTAACCAGCCCCCTTTTCAAGCATGCTCCACTGCTATTCTATTAGCAAGGCAGGCATATGAGACGGAGCTGGGAGCGTAGGAGGCAGGGGGTGGGTTGTTGTTCCCCTTCCCTCTCTTCTCTTCTCACTCATCTCTGTACAAAACAGATCCCCGCAAAACCCACCCAACCCCCCACCCCGGACCCCCACATGATAATTAGCTCCTGACATACACAGTCCAAAACACACAACTATGAGCGCACACACTCACACACACAAACACACACACACACTGAGCTGCCATCGTATCTGCAGCTTAAAGTGCTGGTGTTCTGACATCCATCAGCAGAAATAGAGGCAAATCTTATTTACCTCGCTGGGTTTTCAATATTTTTCCCCCTTACAACCCCCCCTTCCATATTTATGCCACTTTCATGACTTCTCTCCTCACTATTGTCTGTTCACCCAGATGATTTCCTCTCTGAAATCTAATAATATAGAAAGCAAGAGCATTTTAGGTGCTTCACTACAATGACTGATGAGGTTGAGGATCACAGGCATTTTCAGAATTGCAATAATGGAAGTCCTTTGTCAATCAAAAGGGGCATTTTGGTCTAAATTAAACAAAATTATATCATTGTATTAATAGTGTACAGTATATAATGTGTTAACTATCACTATGTGATGCTGAGTTTAGGTTTCAGTAGAGCTAAAACAAATCTTTCATCTTGAACAGCCAGTCTTCTTTCAATCCAAAAAAACTCTCCAATTCTGATATAACTTACCCTATTGCAGCATCTACGCTAACCTCTTCAGGAGCCACCACTGTTGTTTTGAATGAACAGTTGCCCAGCACACACCTAAACCACACCTGTAGGGAAGAGAAAGTGGGAACAAAGTATCCTTAGTGTTGTGCAACCGGGGGTTTACGATTCAATAAATACTAAACATCAAGTTATTCACTAACATTTCTCCAGGTCTAAACATGCATCCGTATTTCCTGACTGAGAAGTATAAAAATCACATAGTGGATAATAGTTTAGACCTTAAGTCAACAACGCCTACAACTCTGCTGAAACCACTTCTCCAACAAGAGGAATATGTGTCAGCACATCTCTATTTGTGCACCTGGTACCCTGGGCGGACTGTCTCCTACTGGACAATTTATCCTCAAAGCAGAATCGCTGCCACACCATGTAACACAGAGCAAGCACATGCACTAAGAAGGCTTTGTGAAGCTGTAATATTGTGAATTTGGCGGGCAGCCTGGAATAATTAGTGTTGCCCTGGGTCTGAGTTACTGTTTGCTGGGCTCGCAGAACATTCCCTCTTAGGCTCTTTGGCTGCCAATTAACTCACACGCGCATAAATGATCTTGCATACGCCCTGAGCTGTAATCTCATTACAGGTTGGAGTGTACAAGCCTCATTTCTGTGCATCTTCTAATGGTTGGCCTACTGATTTCCAGGGAACACAGATTTGTTTCTGATTGTAGTGGTTGTAGGGAAAGGTGTCATGTCACACCTAAGGCAGATTATACTAACTACAATCAGGTGAGGAGGAACCTTAAAACACATCGGCAAAAACCGGCTTAGCTTTCTGAAGAAGAAAGGAAGAAAGAAAGAAACGGCTACTAGTGGATATAATCTATTCTCACACTTTTATTTGCTTTAACCAAACACAAAACTCATGGATTATGTCGAGTTAATAAAAACGCATCCAATGTTTGATGCATCCAAGCTGCAGGTTTAAAGGCATACTGCGCGCTGTGAGAGCGAGGCCGGCAGAGCCAGTTATGCATCACAGAGGAAGCTAGATAAACGCATCATCCTCATCGCTCTCGCATAGCGATTTCCCAGTAGTAGGTCTACTTGATGAAGTGCCAGATCCCCTCCCTGTTATTCTCTGTGCACCAGCCAAGTGTCCACATGCATGAGTGTATTCATCAGTCAGGTGGCACTAGCTTACCCCCCCCCTCCTATTCTTCCTCCTCGCTGAGCCCAGGTGTGAATGGGTATTGGGCTGATTTATCTCCTTTGTGCTGCTTATCAGTGAATTTCAGTGATAACCAAATAAACTCAGGTAATACAAAAACGTACACAGTCAGTGATTAAATATGTTGTTAGCGGGCAATTATGTTCTGAATCACATTTGCAGGGCTGTACAGAATAGAAGACTGAGTATGCCAATATTAACATGATCCATGAGTCACCCAGGATATCCTGGCCTATAACTGGCTTAAGTGAAAGCCAAGGGGGGAGAAAAGCAAAGAAAGACATAAGGAAGCAAACAATAATTGCAGTAATCAAAACAAACCCTGAAGCCATTGGCACATTAGCATGGCATTGGCTCTCTCTCTCTGACACCCTCCATAAATATTGTCTTTGCTCTGTTTTTTTTGTTTTGGGGCCAAAGTGATTAATGGCAACACAATCAGGTCTTCACATGCAGCATGCCACGCTGATGTTTGTGTTCACTCTGATTTTATCTGTCACAGCTACATCTATGCAACGTACCTGTAATTACCCTAAATCCCCCCCCAACTGCAGACTCAAACGCAGAGGCGAGAGGTTAGGAAACATCCGATCCAGCCCCCACCCTGCCATTACAGCCCACAATACCTCACTTCACCTCGCATCAACACTCACCTCACCCAATCCCCCATATCAGCTGTGAACTCGAAACACTGATGAGTTCTCACAAATATTTCTCACATCATACACACCATCCCCTGCTCTCCTTTCATGCAGGGGTTACTCACTAAGCCATCAAGGGTTGAACTAATGAAAATGCCTGGATGAAGGGGCCCTCTGATGAGCAACCTTGGAGTTCCTCTCACAGCACTTCAAAGAAAGAATTAATAGAATTAACTGGTCAATAGACGGGGACTGACTGCAAATGTCAGATGGAGCTAATCATCCACTAGAATAACATTGGATGAGACAATGAGTCATTGCATAAGCTTTGGACTTGGAAGTTTTTGCCTGTCAGTGTCTATTCACAGCCATACAGAGCCTCATCATCATGACTGGATGTTTTCAACAAGACACCTGTGTTCATACAGTATACTGTTGAGCAATTTGCAGTACTTAGATTTACAGCTGTGTATCTTATGTTACATAATAACAACAACAAAATCTTTCCTGGAACAAGGGAGGGATACAATAACACACATCATGACATAATGCACAGGAACCCGCCTGGTAACTGGAGCATGGTACACAAAATACATGAGGCTTAAAACCTGGTGGTCTAATACCAGTGAACGACCCATAGAGGTGACTTGAGCTCTGCCCCTCCTGCTCTACATGACAATAAATGAATCTTATCTATTCATAACTTTTATTCTATGATTACAACGGTGCGGTCAACAAATAGCTTGAAGTGTATTTTCTGAAATAAAATTAACGAAAAGCTACAACTGCACTGAAAATCAATATTTTCCTTCGTGGAGGTTGCTGCACCAGAACAAGCCAGTCTTGAGAATTTACAGGGATTACACGCAATCACCCGGAGCTCCCGACACTTCCACATACACTTTAATGGGTTGTGCAGGCAGCTTGTACAGTCTATGGATGAATAGATAGGACCAAAGGAGCCAATCCTCTCTGCCCATAGTAGTGTTGATGGGTGACTGACAGCCTGCGCATGAACGTTGGAAACGAGAGTTGTGGTTGGAGGCATCCACAACATGGAGCAGACACCAGTTTCTAACTGTCAAATCTCTTAAATTAAGCCTTATACATCGTTAGGTTTGACTGGGAAACCAATTACAGAGGTAAAGAAAACAATTGATCATTTTGTAACAAGTGGTTTGTAAAAACATCATGGCTTAACTGCCTGTTGAGATGCTCAGGAACTATCCTATTTTCCTTTCTTTCTCCAAATCAAAGGAACAGACCAAGCCTGGATCAATACTGCTATAATTAACCTAAAGCACCTTTTCATGTAAAAAACAAGATCCCACATTGAAAATTTAGTTAAAATTGAATTGTTAGGGAAATTAAACAATGCAAGTTTACGCATCTGAGAGAAAGAAAATGTAATGTTCAGTAACCAAAAGTCATCTTTAAAAAATGTGGTTATTGTTAGGAACCAAATAAGGAACATTATATGCTGTTCTGTGCATGTGTACAATATATTGCCGCACACTTTTCTCAGTGTTTCTGCTGCTTCATGTTTGGCACAGCCCGCCCTGAAATTAAGTCCACCAGCCACGACTGTCCAAAAACTTAATACAATTACCACTGGATACAAAGAGGAAAGCTCTGCTGACATTTGCTCTCATTCAGAGGAGAAAGGCCATGGAGAAATGTATGCAAACTAATCTTGTTTTCTGTCCAAGAATGCAGCATGGACAGTTTTTCTATTGGTGCTTTTAAGTATCACAATTTAGTCTAACCCTAGGCAAAACTACTCAAAACATTTATTATGGCTATGGTCCATGCAAGGGTGCCAGATGTAGGGTGGTGGTGGCGCCTGGTGTGATCCTATTGCAAGATGGTCTCTGCTTTCTCTTTTGTTGCATTGCTTGTGAGACCATAGTTGATCACAGCCTGCCCCAAACCTAATTGGCGAGTGCAGTAATGCAGATAGAGTTAGTGTTTTTAGTTGATTTTGCCCTAAGGTAGGGGTAGGAATCTTTGAGTTTGTCACAATTTGATTCTAATCTTTGATGTTATAAGTGAACTTCATCTCTGCTCCAGCACTAACGCAAGTGAAAACCATTATTATGTGCACAAATTTTGAAATGGAAAAGACGGACTGAGTTATCTGCTTCGCCCGACCAGAGTTGGCTAGTTTTAGTGTAGTGCAATGTGTTTATCAGCTTGTTTGCTGGTACTGGAGGTGTTGCTCTGCTTCACTTAGGATGCATAAGTAACTATAATGTTATAAAATCCCAAATTCTGCATAATGCTTACTTTTACTGTAGCACGTGGCTGTTTTACACCGTCCGTTTGCTGACCTTTTATTCCGTCAACAAAGTATTATTAACAAAAAATATTTTTTGCATTTGTGAATCGTTCAGTATCTCTCAGAACAAGACTTACGTTTCTTGCATGAATAGATTTTGTATGTCTTTATTTGTAAGTAGAGCTGAATGTTGACAGGAAATGGAGAAGTGAGATTCTGAGATGAGCCCTATTTGTTCACATTTCTACATTCCACACTTCATCTGTACCCTTGAAGTCCACATCAGTGTTCAATGACTGCTGTATAACTTATGTGCATTAAGTCACTGAAGAAATCGTAGAATGCATACATTAAGAATACAGAGCAAAGCTGAAATATTAAGAGCAGGGAATGTACACTCCTGCAGTTAGGAGGCCATACTACCAACCCTTATACTGTAACGTCTGCCTTTTGCTAGGCTTAATTAAACATGATATCTTAATTTGCACACAGATGTAACAAAGTAATTATAGAGTATTTTCCAAAGACTAAGCAGGACATGGTGAAATCCCCCAACTGCCTGTTGACGGGTAGAGTAAAAATAGCTCATTTAAAGTCAGTGGAAGGCTGTCTTCTTTGAGTAAGACTTCTAGTCTGGCCTCTTGGGATGGGGCTCACTGCAATTTATCACAGTCACTAATTATTCATGTTATAAGCCACCCTCTCTTGCAGGAATGAAAAAAAAATAACACGCGAATACAACAATGAAATCACCACTTGCATGAGCGCTGACACAAGAGCAGAGCAATGAAAGCGCCATATGTCTGGGTTGTGTGCTGCTGGCTGATTATAAGACATGTGTCTCTTCCGGGGGGAAATGAAGACTTGTGCTATTTAAGTGGAATGTCTGCTTCCAAGTCTTGTTTATTCAGAGGAAAGAAAAAAAAATGTCTGTTATCATTAATCCCTTTTTACCCACCATGCATCCCTATTTCTAAAAAATTAGATTTTCTTTTTTAACTGTATACTTGAAAATGTGTTAAACCCTTTTGTCAGATGACCCCTATTCTGTGATTAACAAGCACTTTATCTAATTTAGCTCGGAGAATAAAACGAGAAAAGATCCAAACACACACACAAACATGCTCTTTTGTAGCGAAACTGAGAGGGAAAAGAAGTAACAGATCTAAGATCCTACTTCAAATCCACTGTCTTGGTAGTCTTTGAATGTGTTTTCGACTCCATCATGTTGCAGCACATACACATTATTCTAGGTCAATGGCTCCATTGAAGCCCTATCTTGCAGAGATATCAGCACAGGAGCTAATTACACTAATAGGCTCTGGCAAAATGTTTGATAGCAAACTACTAGCTATAATCTAAGAGCTGATAGGAGACCACAAACTTTCATCTTAAACAATGTTTTCACACACACTACACTAGCACATAGATTACTGTAGACTCAACTGTAATCGTATGCAGCTGTAGAGCAGGGGAGTCACTCTTCTAGTTTTAAACAAAAACGGTCTCCATTTGGGTCTATGCAGTTGCCTTATCAGGAAACAACATAGCAGTGAGATCTACTGTATGAGCACACTGCATATTAAAGTTGCAAAGTCATGCAAAGCTTTCCTAGATCATGTGTTAGTGTTAATTTTGTCAGTGAAAACTATGATGACAAATATTTGCTGACAACCTATTTTTCCAGACAAAATAAGACTTACTAAAAACTGGAAAATAAGTTGAAAGATTGGACAAATTGACCAAAAAACAGTTTGAATACAAAGTCCCAATGAAGTCTTGGGAATAGCTGTGTCCTCCTACTTAATACAATCATATCTCCCTCTGCCCGAATCTCTGCAGAAGTTGATTTAGCTGCCTCGCCGGTTGAATTTATAAGCGGCATCTTGCATTTTAGTAATGTTATATCTCCTGTTTGTTAAAGCAGTACTACTATTAATATGACTCAACATTTAGCTGCTTGTGTTATGGACACGTTTTGCTTATGTTATGGACTAGTTTGGTCTAGGAGTGGACTGCTTTCAACAACCAGAGAGCAGCTGAAGTGGGTTAGCTTACCCACGTAGCAGACCGTTGGTGGATAACTGGTTAGCACATAGAAAGTCTCTGGAATATCCTTGGCAACAAAGTAATGGCTAAAAAACCCACTGCAGTTACCAAACTGTGGGAGAGACTGCAAGAAGAATGGACCAAGATCAAACAAGAGCAGTGTGAGTAACTAGTGATGCTCTGTGGGCGCAGATGTGCTGAAGTCATTCAAAGCAAGGGCCTCTACACTTCCTGTTCATTTTTTAATCCTATAGCCCGAAGAAATATTGTTTAAATCTTCTTTTCTGACACAATGGTTACTGCTCTCTAATTTTGCTCACTGCTTTTTTTCTCCACAGAATAAAGGTACAGCAGTGGTATAGCCACAGAAGAAGAAGAATTCCTTTTATTTATCCCGCAAGGGAAATTCAATGTTTTCACTCTGTTATTATCATTATACAGGTAACACACACACACACACACACACACACACACACACACACACACACAAACGTGCACAAACAGGACCTATATACATGCAATTAACGGAGTGGTATCAGAGTGAGGGGGCTGCCAATGGGGGGGGTCGGTGCCTTGCTAAACAGCACCTCTTCAGTGCCCAGGAGATGAACTGGCACTCTCCAGCCACCAGTCCACAGTCCACACAAGGGACTTGAACCGGCGACCCTCCGGTTCCCAGCTAAGTCACCTATGGACTGAATTAATAATTCCTAATTACTGTTTTTTCACCCACCTCCTGTTTGAACATAAATCTGAGCCTGGATCTATTCAAATTATGTCAGAATTACAGTCTACTCATTAAGAATGATAAAAAACACTCACACATCATACTACAGATCACTTTCTTTGATGAGCACGGATGAATGAGCACACAATACCAGGATTACATGAGCGGTATGCCAATGACAGAAGCCGGTGCATGTGATGGCATGAATTGAGTCAGGAGATACAGAGGCACATTGAAAGGCAGTCTCACAAACTCACACTGGTTAAAGGTTGCATATTGAGAATGTGCGCAGTGAAACGCTCTCCTGCAGGAAAAGTACATTCAGCATGTTTCATCATAGCAATATGCTATGACTATAACATCCACGATAAAATGGAGCTGAGCCACAGTAAAAGTGCAGCAGTGAAAGAACCTCATACTCATTGAAGCTGGTACTGAACTGCATCTACTATGTTTGAAATTTCAAATCTGGTGAAGGCCAAAAACATGCTCTTTGACTTTTTTTGATGGTAATTCACAGTAACACAAAATATGAAGGTATGCCAAAACCGGGGTGACCTTCCTTCAATGCTCTTAATTATAATCCGGAGCATCTAAGAGATGAATGAATCTGATAAAAGTACTTCTGAGCACACCAAGTACAGCAAGTTTCCAATTATATAACAAAAACAGCTGCATTTATTGCGTAAGCCATGATGCTGATCTGATGTTTTGCAGCCTTGTCCAATCAAAACTACTTCCAGGGACATGTATATTTGAGCATAAAAGGGTGAAGGCATAGCAACAAAACCTATGCAGGTAGTCACCATAGCTATGCCATTGGCTATACCGGCTGATGCACGTCACCTCAAAATGTGTTGAGGCTATGGCATCAATGGGGACCACGTGGACACTGCAAGAACTCTGATTGGTCAGTTTGATCTGCTGTTATCAAACTGGAGATTGTTTATAGTGTAGACAACATTTAACAAGTTAAAGAGAGGCTCAGTTGTCCTTTTCTTATCAGTAACATACATCTGAATAATACATGCAAACATATATCCAGAGAACATTAAACCTGGGACAACAAAGAAAAGAAAATCAGTCACAGTTAAAAATAAAATTATTCTCACTTGTGTAGGACTTGAGCGATTCATGGAAATATGTCATCTTGCATAACATGCGTCGGTATGCATCCTCCATCACCACGATCTTTGTGAAGTGAAAATACAACTCTGAACAAGAAGTCTAAATACACAGTGTGCATATCTATGAAAGGGCATTTGCAAGTTTACCCCATGCATCAAGTATATTGTTTTATTTTCAGTATCATTTCAATGCATTTCATCTATTTCTATTTATTTTGTGCACTCAACCTTCCACCCCAATAGTCCATCCATCCATCTTCAACCGCTTGTCCCTAACAGGGGGACAAGTGGGTCGCTGGAGCCGATCCCAGCTGATATCGGGCGTGAGGCAGGGTATTCCCTGGAATGGAGTCAAACATCATACCACATAGAGACATCCATTCACACTCACATTGACATCTACAAACAATTTTAGAGTCATCAATTAACCTAACACGTGCATGTCTTTGGACTTTGGGAGGAAGCCGGAGAACCCGGAGAGAACCCACGCGGCTTGATATTGACTCACTTTTGGAGCCAGCCTCAAGTGGCCATTTGAGGAGGTAAAGTTTTTAAGCAGTCACTTTCGAAAACTTTTTAGTACAAACATGTATTTGGAAAATGAAAGGTATACACAGTCACACACGTGCATTCTGACTAGCATTCAGCAGATTCTCCTTTACAGCCACCAGCTTAACAATGTCAAACAGTACTGTATCACTATAGCATCCAAAATCCAAATGTACTAACAAGCGCAAAATGTACATACACATACTACATGATATGTCATACTTATAACATTATATACAAAAATGCTACATGTTTTTATTACATATTCTTAGAACAATATCCACAATTGTTTGGGTATTGTTTATACAGGCTACTTCCTGTGTGCCCAACAGTCAATAAATAACTGTCGCAGCACGTAGAAAAATGCTTTATCTAATCCCTCTGTGCTGTATGTGTGGGAGTCCATCTGTTCATTTCAATAGCAGGCATGTTAGATGCAGTGCTGGGATTATTGTACACAGTGACAGAGGAACTGCATTTCAAGCTTATCTTCCCAGTAGCCACTCATTTTGCCTACTTGGCCAAGAATCCTGCTTCACACCCAAGGAAATGATTAACCAAGAGAGGCCCAATGATTACCACTCAGCTTCAAGCCAAATTTCCCAACTTGCAAACCCCCATCCATTTTAATTTTGTCCACAAGCAATACATGAGCATGGCTCTGAATTAAAATTCGGCAGTGTCAACAACATTCATTCACTGAGTTGAACAATAAGTCAACAATGAGAATGTGGGATGATTGTGCTTGATAGTGCAGATATTCAATTATGATGGATTGAATGACGGCTTAGTGTGCATAATGCTGTCGCTCTTCCCTATTGGGGTGTTTATTTTTGGCTTATTGTTTGCTGCCTGAAAGTAAATTGTTAAAGTGGTTTAATAAGCGAGATGCTTTTCTTTCCCGGGCTCCAAAAACAGTCCCACAGTATGTTTTCATACAGCTTAAGTATTTCCAAGTGAGTGGATTATGGATAAAACCCCTTGCCACACCTGTATGTTTAATCACCTTCTATTTTTTCTTTCTACTGGACCACTTGCTCTGACAAAACAAACAGCTCAAAGCTCTCCATACCTGGGATGCACATGCCTTTCTAGTCAATGTGTAGGTATGCCAAACATGGATTTAGAAGTTAAAAAACAGTCCATCAGGAAAGCATGAAGGAAGTTGTCTAATAAGGGAAAGACAGGAGGGAGTGGAGGGGTGAAATTGCCTACTAATGGCCTCTCTCTCCCAGCTGTGAGAGCCGCAGCTGTCTTGGGGTGCTGAGACAAATAGAGGTGGCCCATGTGGGGACCGAAGCATCCAGACAACAGCTCAGATTTTTCCCCTGCACTCCGTTTGGCCACAACAAATTCATTTTGGACTGCTTGGGAAGGAACGAAATGCAGCTGGGTGTTGGCTAACAGACATGTAATGTATTTTCAGTGTGTTGAGCCTGCTCCATCAAGGGGATGCATGATTGAAAAGTTGGGTGAATTGCGAATAGGTTTGCTCCAGTTACAAGTGATTTGACGCAATGTGACCTAGAAATTATGGCTGTGAAAAATGGGGATGGAGAGAGGAGAAAGTGAGAGGATGATGGGAATGAAAATCATAACTAGTACATCTGTGCTGGTTGGGGGAAAAAATCACTCCTAGATCATCAAAAGAAAAAAAAAAACTGCAACCATTGCTATCAGCACTGTGGCCAACTCGTTCTTATAACCAGAGTGCCTGGATTGAATTTAAAAAGACACTAGAATGAGGCTCACTGGCATACATTAAAAGAATAGATAAGAATGAAATCCACTTGGCAGAAATTAAGCAGAGTTATTTCCACAACCAAAAGCATATGTATGCTCATATTAAGTTCATATTGGAAAATTCCATACCTCAAGATTTACATTCAGTGCCAACGTTCAGTGGCACTGTGCTTTATATGTAGAGAGGTTGAAGCAGGGGTGTGAAGTTGGGGTGGTGGGGCTAGTTTTATTACTTTTACACCATAACCATGGTCCTTCCCTAACCAATGCCCATAGAATGCTGTGGGGACAACATATTTCTGTCGGTGGGCGCAGAAGTTAGCAATCGCCCTGATTCCTTCAACAAAAAGTCAATGGGATATTTTCATTAGATCTTGGATTATTGCAGAAAAAAAGATTTTTCGTGACAAAATATTATGATCCTTGCATGTTTAGTTTGGCAAGATAGATAAAGCGTAAATGAAATCACCAGAAGTAAAAAAGATAACTTTAGGCTATAAAGGCTATAAAACACAAAAACCTACAGACTACATCAAAAACCCATTGACTTAGCGATGAGGGAACCGAAAGTGCAGAAATGATAACTTCCAGGTTTTAGGACTCGTTCCTGCAGCATTTTATTTCACGACCAAATACATACTCTACATCAACAATAGCTATTTTCTAAGAGCAATACAGTTCATGTGCTGTTGAATTGAAATAATTCACATTATTCCAATGACTTGCTAAGAATGCATTTCTGAAGCTGCATTTCAATCGGCACAGGAAGAAGATCTTCACACCTTCACATGACAAAAGCAAGGTTAAGTAATATTTGCAACATTGAGGATTCTTATTAGAACGATCGACCCACCATATGCTCAGGAGTCTGCTATTGCTCAACTCACAGTGGGCACAACATTAAGACTTCAGGGGATGTAAATAATCGTCTGCCCTATAACATACGTTAACATGTTTTTTTTGCCCGGGTTGGGGCCCTTCTGGTTGGCATTTGCATGTTCTCTCTGTGTCTGTGTGGGTTCTTTCCGAGGTCTCCGGCTTCCTCCAATGGTCCAAAGACCTGCACGTGTTATGTTAATTGATGACTCTAACTTGCCCTTACGTGTGAATGTGAGTGTGTGTGGTTCTCTGTTTGTTTCTATGTGCCCTGTGATAGAGTGTGGTCCTGTCCAGGCTGTACCCTGCCTCACACGCGGTGTCAGCTGGGATCGGCTCCAACGACCCAGTTAGGGACAAGCGGTTGAAGATGGATGGATGAAAGTTTTAAGAACATAAATGATTTCTGAGATTAAGTGATTGATTTCTGATTAAATCCCCAATATGAAAGGGTCAAGACGGGTGGAAAAGACATACAATACACTACTGAAAACATAAATACAATATACACCCTCCCAAGGAACATTAGGATTTAAAAAGTTACATCATTGTTGATCACCTGCCCTGACATCATGCTGCAAAACAATGTCACATGAGCACAAAACACTCAACATACATGTACAGATTCTTCCTGGAGGTCATAAATGTGTTGTAGTGAATCGCAGCTGCTGAATGTTGACTCGCCCCTAACTTATTCTCAGTTATGTTGTGCTCTGTTTGTTTTCAGACTGCAATAATATCAGTATTTATTCACCAACAGCCTGCCCATGACCTAAATAAATCATGGTTCCTCTCATTTAGCAGCCAAGCTATATGAGCCAATGGATTATGACGGCCTTTGAACTATTCCTCCCAGACTGATGACTGGTTATTAATTCATCCATTCTTTTGAAAAGAGTGCCTCATTATCATCCCAATATCAACCCGTCCCGCGAGAAGTTGCAAAGCAAAGCCATCAAGATTTTGCACTCCAGCTTCACAGGCTTGTCAAATTAAAAGGGTCTGCCAGTGACACTTTGAGGATGGCTCTCCAAAAACAGAAGGAAAAAAAGGATGAATTATGTAAGATCTCTTTGAATATTGCATTGCAGAGGATCGTGTCCCATATGCCCACCGTTTCCAGTCTCAAACAAGACATCAATAGGAATGCGCTCACACTGGCACAATACAGTGGAGGTAAACTCATACCCCTCTTTTTCTATCCTTTTTCTATCCTCCGTTATCACTGTGAGTGCTGCAGAAGCGACTTCTGTGGGTTTTCTAAGAGAAAAGCTTTGAGAGATAAGGGGAGACGATCCCAGGGTGATTGAATGAGATCTGCATTTGGAGAGTGGACTGGCATAACATCAGAGGTTCTTGGAAGATGACCGGGCTTCTCGGAAGTGCAAAGAAAACAAGATGGAGTCCCTGCCTGTTTTCTAATAGTTTCTAGTCCTCATCTTGCTTTTTTAAAATTGAGATAATTTGCTATTGTGTCTGTTATTGACACGGATTCAGTACTAGTGTTTCATAGACAATTATTTGGGGAAATATTTCTTAAACAAGCTCTCATTAAATGAATGGGAAAAGTAGAGTGCAGGCATGTGATCTGGAACATCAAAATGCAGGAAACACAGCAGGGAAACTGCAATTTCCCATTAGAAATGAAAAGAAGTTGTTTTAGAAAGATACTAGTAAAGAAATGCCCTAAAAACTCCCATTTCAAACTGAAACAAAAACAACTCAAATTGCTCCCTCAGTACAATATTCCACAATCTATTAGTTTTACTGCTAATCACTTTTCTCTTTCACGCTGTTGCTTTTATTGACCTTTTATCAGTACCAGCAGTCTCCTGCTATTTCACTGTGTGTTGCATATCCATCTACTATTTTCATTCCCTGCAGCAAAACAAAGAGATAATTGAATTGCACCCAACAGGCCACCTGACAAGTCCATCTCATGTTCAGAATTTTTGATGAAGTCTCACAGTATGTCCCGCATTCCTATTTTTTGCCCAGTATGCCCATGTCTAATTGTTATTATTATAATTACTGGAATGGTACCAATTGTTTTGCAGAGGACTATGAAGAATGTGATGCAGCTGTCTTTACACAATTGAATTAAACAGTGAGACACCTCTGTGCTAAATAGTGTCAGTAACAGAGACCATACCCCCAGACTGGAGATGGAGGAGCAGAACTGTGGGGTTTACTACTGTATTTCAATTCGGATTTTCTACTTATAGTACTTTAGTAAGTATAACCATTTGTGTGAATCTGGAGAGGTGTCCAAAAGAAATATGAATAACCCTAAAAGCACACAAACAGCTATTCATGCACCCCTTATAGGATTACGGCACCATATATCTGAATACATTACAGTGGAAAGTAAATCAGAAGTGTATGTTTGATCGGATCTCCCTTTATGCGTACACTGGAAATCAAATTTAGAGAACAAATAATTAATCCTTGATTCATTCAGAAATATTATTTTTTTATTGTTCAGGATGTGATTGAATGTCCGCTGTGGCTATACCACTGCTGTACTAGCATGTTTTTTTTTAAATAACCAAGGCACTTTAACAAAAACTTTTATTTAGTGAAAAAAAACGGTGAGCAACATCAGAGAACAGTAACCATTGTTTTAGAAGAGATTTCAACAATGTTTTCTAAGGGCTATAGGATTAATAAACAGCTAGGAAGTGTAGAGGTACTTGCTTTGAATGACTTCAGCACATCTACGCCCACAGGACATCACTAGTTTCTCATACTAAAAACACTAAACCCCAAAGAGAATCTCTGGAAAATCCTTGGTAACAAAGTAATGGCCAAGAAACCCACTACAGTTACTGAACCGTGGAAGAGACTGAAGAAGATTGGACCAAGATCAAACCAGAGCAGTGTGAAAAACTAGTGATGTCCTGTGGGTGCAGATGTGCTGAAGTCATTCAAAGCTGTGGCCTCTACACTTCCTGTTCATTTTTGAATCCTATAGCTCTAAGAAAACATTGTTCAAATCTTCTCTTCTGATACAATGGTTACTGTTCACTAATTTTGCTCAGTTTTTTTCACAAAATAAAGTTTTTTTTTTAAAGTGCCTTGGTTATTTAAAAAAAACATGCTAGTACAGCAGTGGTATAGCCACAGGGAATATTCTAGCAAATTCTGAACTGAATAAAAAAACAATATTTCTGAATGAATCAAGGATTAATAATTTGTTCTCTAAATTTGATTTCCAGTGTATGCATAAAGGGAGATCCGATCAAACATACCCTTCTGATTTACTTTCCACTGTTATGTATTCAGATATATGGTGCCGTAATCCTATAAGGGGTGTATAGTGGTATAGAAGATAAAGGAAAAGTGACTGCAGATTTGGAAATGTGGTGATGACAACCGCCAGCTATTTCAAATCATGTCTCTTCCTGAGTAAAGGGCTTAACTTGAGCCTTTGTTGTGGTAAAAAAAAAAAAAAATGCTAAGTTAAATCTGAAAATAAGCTTAGTGGACGAGGAGTCACCAAGACGGCTGTCAGCCTGATTGCCTCGGAGAAGAAGATGGTCCCTCACCCTTCTCCCGCAAACCACAAGACGTGTGTTCCAGATCTTTTCTTAATTGCCTGAGCCTCTCTAATCAATGGAGCGACCCGCTGAAGGATGTACAGTAATGGCATCCTGAGGTGAAGAGCATGCTGGGTTGCCATGTTAACCATGAATTGGAGCAAACAATAAAAAAGCCTGGAGATGTACGAAATCTTAGTGCAAGGTCAAACCCTCTTAATAAACCCTGAACTTATGACAGGGATGTCTTGCGTCATTACTCGTAAAAAACATTCGCATGAGAGTGTGCATGTTCAGCAAACCAGGGGACATTCGAAGGCAGAGTCCCACATGTCCACCATCTGTTGAGGATCCCTACAAGGCACATTCAGACAGCGCCTGGGAGTTCCAGAGACACACATGGCTGTGGGCCTCTGTGGAGTGGTCATCAGCTCCTACCAAACCCCTCTGGAAGTGCCCGCACTCTGTCCTTTCTTAAATTGTTATTTGTGTAAAGCTATCATCTCTTCTCCATCCAGTGGCACGCTGACTGGTATTAAACACAGGCATGCAGTGCCAAGAGGACAGAAGCTCTAAACGAGGTATGTGTGAGGAAGTGTGAATGTACAGATGCACTCCACATCAATGACAACAAATTATAGTCAACTTAAATAAGGCCAATTCCAAAGCTTTTGAAAACTGATACTTTAGTTGATCAACTGGATATGATTCTGTAGTTAAAGGATAATACCAATTTATTGCAACCTCAGCCGTATTTCCGTAGTATTATCCTTCGTTCCCAATGGTAAACATAACATATTTAGCACGAAAGCCATTTGGTTGTATGAACTTGGACTATGGACAATGTCAAAAGAATCAGGTCCAGACAGTGTCCAGAGTTGCCCTTTCACAAATACAGCACACAACAGGAGATCGTCCACGTCAGACGTTTTCACTTACTGGAAATACTCAGTTTGGTGCTGGAGGCAGGGCATTGCTCAAATCACATGGTGGTCACGTAGCCGGTTCATAATTTGTACATAAACAAACAAGTCTTTTGCTGTTCCTTGAATTTGTCTAACAATATCAGCATCAGCCCATAGCTTGGTTACAACCTGTTTGAGAATCTGGCTGCTCATGTTTCTCGACCCATTGAAAGATATCATATGTTCTCAAATCTCGTGATTACAATCAGCAACAGTGACCCACAATGATGACAACAAGACCAAGGTTTTAATTAACCAGAATAATAAACCAGAACTATCCTTTAACCACATTGTAGATTAAAATATTGAAGCCAATTTAAAAAATCTATTATCTTGCATGTCATTTTCTCTGAGCCAATATTGACATACACAATTTGCATATAAGTAATCAGGTCACTGTCTTATTAGGATTATGTGCCAAACTGCCATGCTGTCGCAAACGGAGCTGTGGCTTTGGCTGTGTTGTATTTAATAGGGATCTAGACCTCTTTCATATTTTGTTCAGTAGCCTTGCCCACAAGGAAATCAATGGCGTAGCAAATCAGAGCTCACAGCATTAACACATTAAAGTCACAGTCAAAAAATTAAAAGGTTTTAAACAGATGGTCTCATTTTATGCAAATGTTATTATGCAAAACTAAGCCTGGAGGCTTGGCTATTTTTTCAGCTCTTTAATTGGCATAGAAGAGAGTGAGGTGCCAAACTTTGCAGGTGGCAAGGTAGCCCCACTTTCTTTTGTCACATCCTGAGAGAGAATTTTATTTAGTGTTATTTCCACCAGGGCCTCGCCACAGCCATCTGCACGCTAAGAGGGGAGCCCATTGAGCTCTGTGTGATGCTGCAGCTTCTCCCAGACGGGTGAACTGACAATGTAGCACACTTCTGCTCGCAGCGGGGGCTGGCTCACCAAGGCAACAACGGCTGAGAATAAACCTTTGGTTAAGAAGGTGAACATTATCCACCATGCTCTTTTCCCTCCTCTTTCATCACCCGAGCACTCTCGACTGCTGATTAGCACCATGTAGTCTGGAGTATGTCAGGATAATTAGGAAATATGATCGGAATAGACCTTCGCCTGGAAAAGTCTGTCAAAGTTGCCTCCTAAAGAATTGAGTAACAAACATTCAGCTTGTGACGTTGGCTGGCCTCTGAAACAAAACGTTTCGATTTAAATGTATTCTTTTTTTCCCTTCCAGTAAAGAAAATGTGCCTCAGAGACATAGTTTACAATAAATGCACACTATTAAAAAATACAACATAAAAGCATTTCTAAACGTGTAATAAATTGCCACAACACATACAAATGTAACTGACATCAGCTGATAAAACCATAATTGCTTGCTGGTACAAAATACAGAGTTCTTTTGCAGGCAGCAACACACTATATCATGTCATGTGCTCATTAAGTAATCTAATTAAAGAGAGACTTAAGTTGTGGGTTCTCTAATTTTGCTTTGAAGCCTGCAGAAGCAGCACACATCAGCATCATTCCCTCCGTTGTAGGGCTTCTCAACAGACGATTCAAAAAGCAAGCAGTTCATTTTAAATTACCTCAAACACTCTTGATGAAATCCAGTTTTTTGGATGCTGATCAGATGGACCTATCCTGAAGACATATAGGACTTTGAAATCTTTAAATATAGTACTTCCTAAAATATTAAGAAAAGCTTTTGATGTCGGCTCCTCTTTGCAAGACCAGTCGTTCTGAAAATGTGCTCCTCATCAGTCGAGATGGGACACTGTGCGTTGCTTTTCTTTCTTTCGTTTCTTTCTCTAGAAAGTCTGCTGTTTGGGCATCAGTCATCTGCTCACCAGGGGATTGGAATTACAGGAAATAGTGCGATTAACTGTTGGCGTGACTATACACATAAAGAACATATGTGAAACTGCTGTTTCTGTGGTGGTAACCTCTTAAATGTGATAGCACAACATTCAGATTTTGGCAGCATAAATACACTTTTGGCTCATGTAGACATGCGTTTGTTAAGTTTGGTTTTCAAACTATTGAAAATTACTCTCCAAACAAATGATTATGAATTTGCACTTTACAAAAATAATTTTCCACTGTCATTGTCCAAAACAGACTTCCTAAAAGAATCCACATGCTATCCATATGCACTGTATGCTTTCAATATGGGTGAGAGTGTAACAAAGACATGAGCTGTTCACGTGTTTCTGCTTCTCAGTGCTTGTAAAGGGTGACAAAGCATACATGAAGTAACACTAGATGCTATGATCGTACTGTGGCTTGCCCTCTGGGGCACCACAAACAGCTCAGCAACACCTCTGGCTCTATAAATATGTAAAATCCCTGGCATGTTCCAGGGCTCCTGCTGAGCTCTAGGCCTCTGAATCATTCAGCCACCGCCCCCTCTTCCTATAGTGGTGCCACTGCTTGGCTTCTTTGGGGAACAGTGAGAGTAAACAATGTAAATAAGTCATGATGGCCCGGACTTGTTGCTCACACAACCTGCAACAATCTTACATTCAGTGCAACCTCACACTGTATCTATGGAGGCTGCTATCAGGCAACAGTTGTTGCTTGGTAATAAATACAGTGATTAAATAATTTTATACTTTACAGATTTTGGTATTTCTTGCCAGTCGAGGACTTTTTACCCATTTACTGCAACGTTTAGAGCCTTTGGTCATTTATCAATGCATCTGTAAAGGTTGGATTAAAGCCTCACATAGGCAGGTATTTTCGTAAAACAGGGTTTTTCCCTCCTTCATTAAAGAAAATTCTATCCACAGAAGCACCGAAAAAATTCTGTCCAAATGTAACACAAAAACACGCTGCTCTGTCAAGAACATGCCAAACCAACAGGCCTAAAGCTATGTTGGCCAATCAGTAGCCTGAAAAAAATCTATTTACTGGAGGACTTCCTGACTGCAGTGTGCCATTGATCACTATGTAGCATTCTGACGCCTCTGTTCCTCAATATAGTTTAAGAGTAAATATAAATGTATGTGTTCACACGTCAAAAGGTCTGTTAGCGGTTAGAACCTGCACTATTTTGGCCACGTCTGCCATTACATAAAATATCACTTTATTTGGTATGAACTCAGTGTTCCCCCATCGACACAACACTGAAAACAGAGTTTCTGAAAATCTTCACCTTGGCAGGATTTTTCCAAAATATCCATTTCCAGTGACCTAAAACACAGATTATGTGTAGACAAAAGGGCAAAACAGATAGAAAATGTTACATTTTTTAAAAATTACCTGTGTACATGTGCACTAGGCCTTGTCTCTTAGCAACCCAGTTAAAGACAATCTCAAGCAAGCAAGCTAAAACATTTCCAAACACACTGGAGGTGTGCAAATATCAACCTGTCAAACATGACTATAATAGATCATGAATCGGATGCATTCGGGTGGCTGTGTGTATCCACTTGTTTAATTTCCAATAACAATCAGGCAAACAAGTTGATATATTTCCTCGGGGTTTGTTTAGACAGTAAGGCTGGATGCTTACCAATTACAAAGCTGCCACTCAAGTGCTGCCAGATTGAGTTCTGCTAAATATCTTGGCTTAATAATAGATCTCATTGAATATATACAGCTTGATGGCTTAAACTTATCAGTACTAACTTGAAAAGACTTTTATAGTGAGACATGTATTTGGCCCTGTTCAGACCTGGTATGCTTCTTGGGTGATCCAATCACAAGTGGACAGCACAGGGAACCGTGTGTGTTGGGTGTTATTATCATACGGTCTGTCATGTGTCTGTTTTTCTTCTGGTGCCAGCTCTCTGAAACTTTGGTCTTCAGAGGCTGCCAGTAGACAATAAACGTATGGTGCCAATAAAATATACCCACATCCACGAACATGTAGGATGTAAGTAGAGATATCCCTGTAATCTAACGTCACAGTGTCATGTTAGCCATGTGTTTACTACATGTCACAAGTGATCACTAAAGATGCATGTGGAGATACATTCTAATGCCAGATGTTAACCAACATACTTAGAGCAGTCCACTTGTGATCGGATCATCCAACACGCATGTTGATGCCGGTTCTGAACAGGGCCTTTGCCTTTTGTATAGGAGCCAGCCCTGAGCTCCCATAGGGCGTACAACATCCACTGAACATTTTTAAGAATCTCACTTTCTACTATGTCTATGCATGGCAATTACGATAGGTTTATGATAAGGGGAATATTATGGCACTGAAGGTCCAGACATAAATTAGACATAAATTGTTAAGTGCAGAATTAACCAATGTCACCTGGGATCGGCTCTAGTCCCCCCGCGACCCCGACAGGGACAAGCGGTTGATGATGAATGATGATGATGATGACTTATTCATAATGAAATCACATTATTGTTGTGTTTCAGCCCTGTGCTCCCTTTTTTATGTAAAATGACTTTTTGTCGCGTCTTCAACTTTCACCAGCAATTCCCTTTGTTTGCCTACAAAACATGAGGTTTAATGTCATATCTGACAGAAGATGTATATAATTGGACACGGAGTCAACATTTGGCTGGACCACTGATTTCTCCCATTTTCATGAAAACCGTCTAAATCTAATTGTGTCTGTTCCTCAAAATGAAATAATTGTATCAAGGCAAGCATCAGTGCTTTGCTGCAGAGCCATTCTGTGCCATGTTGGCCTTAAATTGTTGATGGACTGCATGTATTCCACGGCATTCAGGGCTACATTTGCCAATCATCCTTTACTATGAGGCAGGAAGGAAGAGAATTACTTGAATCGTAGTGGCAGAGGGTGGTTTATTTCTGAAAGAATGGAGTCTCGATGAAATAGAAAGAAAATACAAAGTGGACATGTGAGGGAGATGATTAATAGTGAACTCCATTATTGAAAGGCTTCACTCATAAGATGTTCTCTTCTCCCTGGGGAGCCAGTACAGGACTGCAGGCTAGGTTCACACTGTTGTTGTTTTTTTTTTTTTTCATTACTAGAAATTTCCTCATAACACCATGGTGGAGAAAACAACACCCCTGGGGGCTCCAAAGCAGGAGAACGGATGCTCTAAAACACCTATGAGGCCTCCAATTAATCCTGAGAGCGTGTTACTGATTCAGTTTTTGTTCACTCAATAAAAATGTGACCAACCTAAAAGTTAAGCACAGTGAATGGCGATGGAAGCGGAATATATGGCCAACATACTGCCCCCGCTATTTAGGTGTACAAAGCATGAAAGGCACAATAACGTACTTTACTTCTTGGAGTGTATTTTGACTCACTGAAAGCACTGATAGCAGCATTCCAAATTAGCAAGCAATTCATCAAGTCCTTGGACCAATTAAACGGGCCAACATATGTTTGTTTCAATTGTCTCATCTGCATTCACAACTCAAATGGCCCTTTTTGAGAAGGACCATTGGCACTCTTATGAATAGGCTATTGGTTAAGTAGACTGAGTGCTCAAACGACATTTTGAAAGCTTTTTGGAGCCAATAATGGACTGGGATGGATGTGGAGTGGACCTGAACATTGCTCATTAAGCGCTGGGGTGAAAAGCTCTCGGCAGGCTCTCGACTGCATGGCTGAGCAGTTCCAATCACCTCCAGTGAACCTCTGGCTAGAAGCTCTGGTTAAAGGAGCTATTTCAGTCAAAGGTGCTTTGTTATGTTATTGTGTAGAATAGCAAGTTAGCGCCTGCCGCAAGGTCAGGGGAAAGAGCAGTGGACATCTGTAGTGACACATCACTGTCTTTGTCTTGATTGACTCTTAGCTTAATGGTGGTGGACTGATTTCTTAAAATTATACATTCTACAAATGGAGTCTTGATCTTAAACTAGCCTATATTTAGATGTCTTACGTGGCTCCGTAACGGCAAACTAGCTGCCCAAAGGAGTGATTATTCTTGTCTTAAATGCCAAAGTAACAAGTGATTTTGGCATTTAGCATCGACCATAAAAACATTTATACGTAACTCATGTCGACTTCAGCTCCTGATAGTTTGTATATAATTGTATATAATGTGTGTGCGCAAATACACCAAGACAAAAGACAGCTGGATTTTATTTCAGTAACCTTTATGCCTCCCAGTTGGTCTTATTAACCACATACTTACTGGTTCCCACATGACTTGTTATCAGGGTTTACATTAAAAAAGAATTTGCAGGTTCTACGGGCTGATAATTTGTCATTAGGCTGTTGTAAGCCCTGCTTTATCACCGGTTTAATTCTTTATGCAGATTGCAGGGTCAGTGACCTTACAGGATGTGTCTGGCTACGGCGAGCAAAAGGGATGGTCTTAGTAATTATGCTGTAAAGGGGCCAAGGTCAATTAAAGAGGAAATTCTCTGAGTGCAATTAAATTAATGTTAATATATATTCGTTGCCACCTCAATTAAGTGCCTCAGCTGTCAGATTATTCTGTTAGGAAGGTGCCAGAGTAGCTAGAGAAGGGCTCTTTCCACCTTTATAGAGTTAATGAACACTTCAGCTCAGCATCAGCCACTTAGCATTTTCCCTTGATTACTCAAAAGAAAACTGTTCCCTTTCAATTCTGAACTGACATTGTCTTTTTGTGCTCTGTTTCTGCATTTTTTGAATATGTTAATAGAAAAGTAGATCAAATTTGACCCAGATTGACTGCCAATGGGCAGCAGGAAATGGGCAGAAATAAAGAAGACCATCAGTCAGCCACAGACAGATAAGTGAGGTGCAGGTAATGGGAAGAAGCCAGCGGCGGCTGGCGTTAGTGGTGATATCTCTATGCAGCAGACGTGATGCTTGAGAGGATTTGGGTGACTGGCGGCAGGAAGCATCCACACAGGAAGATAGATACTGTAGCCGTCTCAGCGGCTAACAAATGTCTACTGTAAGCACTTTTTAAGTGTTCGTAAATGAGACGGCTTCAGCCTTCCTGAGGAATTTATTTTTATTTTGAATGAAAAAAGGTTTTGTTCCGCCGAACAATCGCCGTCTGTGGTGTTTCGAATCAAAACAGATATCTTACCATAATCCAATTTACAACAAATTAAAGATAAATCTCTGAACCATACGGAAGATTCATGAAAGCGAAAAAATGATCACCTGACTTCCTTTAAGACTGACTGCGACTGCCCTTTACCTGACAATGTGTCCCACATAGTCAGTCCAAGCCGCAGACACAGGGAGGAAGAGCTGTCACAGTATCCCTTATCATCCGCCACAGCATTGTGGATGTCAGGACTCCTGCTCTTTTCATTTCTTCCACCCCTTTTTTCTTCTCCTCCCTCCCACCTTTGCCGTTTCCCCCTGGTATTCATGCAGTTTAAGAAACGCATATAATCTTCAACCACCCAGCCAGCCCTAAGCCTCAAAGAGTCACCCAGATATGGGCAGATGGAGGTGAGCTATCAGCTAACCTGTAACCGCGGGCCTAAGGCGATAATCATTTCAAAACTGCGGGGGGAAATGGCTTTAATAGCCCTGTAAAGGTAACGTTTGTCTGCCTTATCACACCTGGCAGATGCATCGCAGAGAGAGGGAAGGGGAAAAGGAAAAACCGGGGCAGGGGCAGGAAGAAAGAATCAGCTGATAACAGTCCCTCCCCGGGGAAGGATGAGTCTGGAATTAAAAGAGTGCTTCATTCAGGAGAAAGTTTAGGGGATTAAGGTGAGTCGCTTTTCTCCTCTGTTCCACCTGCACCTCATCCTTACCTCATCCTTCTAGCTGTTAACCCCTGGAATGAGCTTTCATGAGCCTCGCAATATATTTGACAGACACGTTGTAGTTTCACTCTCAGGGTTCAACATCTTTCTTTGTTTCCCCCGTCGTGACATGACAATGTTTTGTTTTCCTCATTACCTCTTGTCCTTTGTGTGTTTTACTGGCCAGTGGCATGGCAACAGTGCATGACACTCCACCTGACTCCAAAGCCCCTTTCATGTCGGAAAAGTTTCTGTGATGACTGGCCTAAATTGAAACACCAAACCTGCAGTTTCAAAGGCCCCTCTCTGCTGCTTTATATTTGACCTATCGGGTAAGTCATGGGTGATTCGGAAAGCTTCAATTGATGTTTTATGGGGAGCATGGCCCTCTGTGTAGAGTTACAGCATAACTGTAATATTCCACTGTGGACGGACCTGGACTCAATCTCTGACTACAGCTCTTGGCATTTGAAGGTATTTCTCTCGGGGCGGTTTCAGTCTCTTACATCAGTCTTTTGTGCACTGGTTTTGATTTTGGAGTGGTTATGGAATATTTTATTGTTGTGTTTATTGTTCCCAAACCAAGAGCGGACATGGAAAGGAAAATCTTAGACAGCACACAGTTTTTAAGTTGACACATCGGTGCAACTACAGTATTTGCTACTGTACTATATATAGTACATATACAAGTTCAATATCTTGATGAAATGCTATGGCTTTCAATTATTTTATTTTCTACTCATTCTACCTATAGTCATGCTAAGACTAGGAAAGGCAGCTATGCAGGTGGCTGATATATGCTGGAAAACAAAGTAATACCTTCAGCTTTGAAAGGCCATTGAAATCAACAATGGTGTGTATGACATCAGCTGTCTTGCATCAGTTTCCACTTCTGACTGTTGCATGTGTGACACTCAGGGGAAAGTGACCGTGAAAACCCCTGCATATGGTGGCCTGGTCTAAGTGGACATTTAGCCAGCACAGGGGTCACTGCTGATCCCAAACTCCTCCTCCAACCAAGGACACACAATGACCTTCAGACAGTGAGGGCTAAGAGAAGTCAGGCAGGAATCCCCATCATGTATGGAGAGGACCACAAGTTTGGCTGATATCCAATATTTAATAAAAAAGACCAATACTCTTCTTGCACAACAGAAAACTCATGTATTGGTAAACCACATACTTTCCTTGCTATCACCTTGAGTCCAATTGGACCTATGAGCCTCCTCCCTGTGATGACCGATTGTCAGCAGCTATGTACCGCTGACAGTGATTTCTCTTTAATGGCTGATTGAGCATGTCACCAGTCACACCATAACCTGCGGTTTGATATGCTGCAGGCCGGGCCGTTTGACAGCCGTGACAGCTACTGTCACCCTCAGTCAAAGCAATAACGTCCCAGCAATCAGCTGGAGATGGGAGAGTGTTGGCTTCGTGTGTACCTTCACATGTAGATAAAAAAAAGAATTTAAACTCTGCAACATTGCCTGAAGTTTGAACCAGAAGAAAGAGAGAGAGAGGGAGAGAGTGAAGGTGATCTATAACCATACTCACATCCAGACGTAAAGTAGAGGTCGTTCCGCTGAGCGCCTCTCCCTGTACCGAATCGTACTTTGAAGTGTTTAGCCGTGTTTAACACTCCCATTGTGCTGCAGGGTAGAGATAACTTTCGACACAGCCATCTCTCTTTTCCCTCTTTCTTCTTCTCTGTCTGTTTTCTTCTCTCAGAGGCATTGAGACGGTTGCTATCTGCACCTTTAATGCTGTAATTAATTCCGTGACACCCTTTTCATCTCACTAGTGTAAATTATCCTGCTGCATGCCTCCAGGTATTAGCTAACACTCTTTATTTAGTAAAGAAGTGAGGTGAAAATTAAAGCTCTTCGAGCAAGGCAAGCTAGTTTGCATGAGAAGAGTGACACGTCTGACAGCGCTCACGTTAGTTTCTAACCTGTGCCATTCAAATGTCTTCTAATGTGCTTAACTTCTGGTATATATTTGTGCCACAATACATGTACGGAATATAAAACTTGTTGCATGAGCAGTTTCAGAAACATAACATTAATGAGAAGGGACATTCAATCCATTAAAGAGAATAATTCAGATCCACAATCCACTTTCCGATGTCGTGTTAGGGATTCACAAACAAAGCGTGGTCATGGATCATTTCCTGGCTACACTTGGTTGAATTATGGAAAACATTTGTTTTTTGGCATCCACGTTTGAGGACCAGGGCATGTGCTAAATATTATAATAAGACTAATCCTGCATGTTTGAGATGCCCTCTTTGCCGTGTTGTTAAGCCAAAGGAAAGAATGGGTCAGTGTTCCGCATCGTGCTGCCTTGACGCTAATACCCAGAGGTTGACAGCAATGTCTGGAAATGCAGCAAATCTTTTGTTAAGTCCAAGAGGGCTGTCAGTTTGAACCAAAATTTTAAAAATTGTTCCAGTGGATGTTTTTTCCGCTTGGCCTGTCAGTGTGCGTACCAGCACAGATTCAGAAAAGGGGTGTGCCGTATAAATGTATTCATGATAATACTGCTATCATTTTTAATATGATAAACAAAGATTCATATCATGATGATGGACATATCCAGATGTAATGTCATACACAGCAACAGGAAACAACAAGCATGGCTAGAAGAGAAACTGTTACAGGGTTTAACACCAATCATTGTCCTGAGTTCATGTCAGTTCAAATCGGAGGAAGATCCTGTGTGTCTCTCATATGGAGGTGGTTCTGTTTCAGGAGGGCACATGTGGAACAGACTAGCTGCAAAATATGCCACAACATGATTGTTGTGAAAGGTGGTATGACACCAAATCTGTTTGCAAAATCCCTGCCTCTGTGATTAGTTTAATTCCTATCTCGTTATGCGGTCTGTTCAGCGCAGGGATCATTGTTCCACATAGACCGTTTTTGCGGATGCGCACCGCTACATCCGGAAAAGGTGGAGAATAAGTTTGGGATCATTTCACACTTAAAAGAAGCCCATGTGTCCACTGCAAACTAGAAGGGTTATACCACAACAGAACGATATCGATGATTCAGTGTCAGAGACGAAAGCAGCCTGTTGTTTACGCCACTTCTCCGAGCGCCACTGTTCCGTTGCAGTAGTGAAGGAGAAACAGGAAGAGGATGTGCAGCCTTAGCTGTCCTCGTGAATGCCTCTATGTTTACTTTTTCATGAATGTCAAAGATAACGTTACCTACCCGATCAGTCTTTATAGTTTTGTTAGAGTAAATGTGTGAATGGTATTTTTACATTGTTGTTACGGTAAACAGAAACACACACACACACACACACACACACACACACACACACACACACACACACACACACACACACACACACACACACACACACACACACACACACACACACACACACACACACACACACACACACACACACACACACACACACACACACACACACACACACACACACACACACACACACACACACACACACACACACACACACACACACACACACACACACACACACACACGAGACAATATATTTTTTGCAAAATAACGCAAATTATAATAGATTTTCACGCAACATTATTTTTTTTTTTATCCAATTACTCGATTAATCGATGGAATAATCAGTAGAGTACTCGATTACTGTATCCCTCTAAATTCAGATGTGTTTACTAGTATGGTGACACTGGTATGATCTACCACCCAGCTCTAATATAGAAACAGATTTTTTTCTACAATGCAACTTTCAGTAAATTAAACCTCTAAACAGACCTCATAGAGCACAATATCCCAAATTGAACCCTGGATGTGCTTGGTAGATATGATTACTCTATTATTTCTGTAACCATGGACACTCTGAGATGGAGCCAAACAAACTGGCTACTGAATGAACTCAAGGCAGATTTTAACAAACACAAACAGCCCCTGAAGGCTGTATATACCTTGAGTGTACCTTCCCAACATGTCACTGCAGGCGATATCAGTTCCTTCTTAAAGAAATATTAAAGTCTAAAGAAGTAAACATTCATTTCTTATCTGACAAATAAAGGCTTTGAACTGAGCCGATATGAACAATGGTGAGGCATATTGCGTCTAGTGGGAGGTGAGATGTGGGTCTTCCTCCCACTCCAGCACACTGGGCCTCGGCTGGAGCAGCAGCCAGGTTTAACAGCACCAGCATCCAGCGGAAGACTGCTTTCAGGCCCTGCTAAATCTCACTTGCCTTGATAAGCCTTACTGCTCACTGTTTTTCCTTAATTCTCACCGTTTGGCTACCCTTCACCAGCATCCAAATCCATCTTCCTAATCCTCCCTGACTCCCCTTCATCGCCACCCCCTCGTCTCTCTCTAACTCTCTCTCTCTATTTCTCTGGGAGGCTGTTGCTCTTAGACAGATCAACAGTGGTGGAAGCTTAGCTGCAGCAGCTAGCTTTAAAACCTCACATGACTCCAAGTCTGCATGAAGTGGGGCTCAGCATCACTGGTGGAGGAGTTTCATCGGCTCTGGCGTCTCCCACTTTCAGTCTCAACCCCCGTCTGTCTCACATGATTATAAGCATGATGGACTTTGCAGCATTCTTTGCTGTAATTAATCTTTTTTTTCTGAAACTGAGCAGATTTTCTCTTATTTTGTTGTACTGGACTGTCCAAACATGAGTAATTGCTATCTCAGATGTCAACAGCTGTCTCGTTACACTCATAAAAACGTGTGTTTTTGGTTGTTTCCTGTAGTTGCCTTAGATTACTATCTCACTCACAACTACACCACAGTTTGCATGGATATAAGCTGGTGTGAATTTCACGCATCTTGATGCAGTTATTGGCTGTCACCTGAGTGGTGTCCCCTGCACAATCAAACTGAAGTCTACAGAGCCTATTGTCCGATGCCCACTTCAAGCAGAACAACAATACACTTGTATATACATGTTTATGTTTGCTTGTCGAGTTGTTAATAGTTCTTTGATTTTTTTTGACAGGAACTGTGTACTGTATAATCATTGTGCATATCTGTGAATAAACATTTTTTTAAAACTTAACTGATGTCAATCTGTTACTTACTTGCTTACTTACTTAATCTGTTGATTAAGTATACTAAAGAAGACATGTCTCTTTAGAAAAGTTGTTCATTTTGACAAAAAAAACCCCAATAAAATACACAAATTCTAAAATCACATTTACTACATTTTTTAAAACATGCGAGACTTTGTGGTGCCGGCTCTGGAACCAGCGTTCCTGACCAAGAGCCGGTTCTTTGGCTGTCGAAACAGGAGGAACCGGTTCAAAATTGGGCACTGGCTCTGAACCGGCCCCTAAAAGCCTCTTGGTTAAACCAAGACGCTTTTAGGGGCCACTAAGGTTTAAAGGGAAGTGTTTTGGTGTTTGTTTTTCTTGCCTTGATTGAACCAGGCATCATTCTAAGGTGTGGTGGTTGCCATATGCATCCACGTTCAGCTCAACCCTGTTCCACCCCGTTGTCAAGCTCTGGAGTAGCTAACAGTGATGACAGCAACAGCACACTTACCATCTGCCTGAGTTTTCCTGTTAATCCCCTACTTCTATACTTCTCACATTGATTGCGCTCTCCAGACAGCTCACTAGTTAGTCCACTCACAGCATTCTTGTATTTGAGAGGTTCCCTCATCAATCGTTTAGGTCTAATCTGTCATGCTCAGGAACCACCACAGTTTGGTTTGTATTTAGACAGAAGCATAGAATATGACCAACATACTGATTGTGAAGAATAGTGACAGCACTACTGAAGTCCGGTAAGACTTGGCATTTTTGCTTGGATACGTTTTGCAACATAGCATCTGCTTCACAATGGATGGAAACATGGCTGTGTTGTCTCATTCTGTGTCTCTGTCAGATCTCTCTCTCCCCACTCTGTTCCCCCTGCTCTTATACTAGCCGTTGTGGTCATGACAGCCGTCAGGGGTCGATGCTGTGTGAAGTGAACACAATTACTACCCAACCTGTCCATCACTGAATGCTAAGCACTGGAAATCTTGGAGGGAAATGGAAGCGGAGAGCTGCAGCCTCCCGCTGGTACCCGGACAAATGCTTTTCTTTATGTCTATGTAAATGTTGTATGTGCACTTGCTCGTCGGTGTAGAGTCTGTCGATCGCTCACTCTCTGGTACATTTTGCTGAGTATAATGGAGAATAGCAGGTGGAGTGGCAGCCCACGCTTCTCGCTCTATGTTTAACCTGTGAGATTCTACACCCCCTGAGGTGGTGTGACACGTCTCTCCCAATGGGTGCCTGCTTGAGCATAATTAAACTTTGGTTGGAACTAAACTTGTGTCAGTAACTGCTGCCATCAGCGATATGAGTGAAGTCAGCTTTCTTGTTCCCTCGCTATTCTCTTGATAGTGTGGCGTGCCATTTCTGCAGATTTATGTTCCATTTTTATGACTTATTGGTGAGTATTTTTTTGCTACAGCACTATTGTTGTCAGCAATGCAGGGAATTTGTTAGCTGACTTAACAGTTATAAAATGTGGTTTTATAGACCTCAGTTAAAAAGTGATTTGTCATACTTACTGAAGAGTGCAATGGCATTCCAAAAATATACTTTATATGAAGTCTTTATTGTTTATAATTGAGTTAAAGATGAGTAAAAAGGCCGGACATGTCAGCCTTGCTGTAGTAAGTTAATGCATTTACTCAAGTACTGTACTTAAGTTAGTACCTAGTTGATTTTTGAGGTACTTTACTTGGGTATTTCTGTTTTCGGCTGCGGTTACTTCTACTCCACTATATTTCCTCTTGTACGCTATTTGACAGCTTTAGTTACTTTAAGAAAAAGATTTGGCATAAGAAATACTTTTTATGTGATCATATTATACAACACACTGTTAAAGATTAGGTCAGCGATTCCAAACCATTTTGGCTTCAGACTCTTTACAAAAGAGCAGTGTTTGTGTTCAGATGTCTGCGAGTTGTTAGCAGTTCCACCAAAGAGACAATTCCCCACTTAACTTCTCTATGGTTTTGTTTCAATAAATGTTTAAGGCCCAAAGAGTTTTCATGATCCAATTTTTCATAAAAGAGCAAAGATCAGAGAAAAAATATAAATACCAATAAGTGCATGAGAATTTAGCAACTACAGCAGAAAAATGTTCCACCTTGATGCACAATTACAAACCCAATAATGTTACATAGAATATCATACATGGATACAATCAATATCACATATGGGCCATATGACTGCAGCACAGGCACTTTTGATACTCTAAATGCGTTTGATAACGATGAAACATGCTTTTGTACTTGTAACGAAATAGGACTTTGAATATAGGGTTTTCATGTATTGCAATATTGGCAATTTTACTTAAGTAAGGGACTAACCTGCTGCCCAAAAAACATTTCCCCATCCACAAGTATAAAAGACTCACATCTGTAAATAAACAGGACAGTACTCTTTGTACTAGGATTTTTTTTAAAAACTATAACGAGATTTGTATTGGGAAAAGCTACATTTATGTTTAGTCACCTTATCCCAACAGAACATATATTTGCTAAGGCAGGGTTTGGTATTTACTTGTATCTAAATGTTTGATTCCAGAGCAGTGACCTACCTCCTTCTTTGCTTGACGATTCCTATACCATGGAAATGCTGCTGGAGCAAAACTTAAATATTCATAATGCACTGGCAGATTTTCCACACTCACTTCATGAGGTTTTTACGACTCATAGGCTTGGCTCGATAAGATAAAGAGCTTTCGCTGTGTATTGTTGTCCCTGTAAATATCTTCGGACCATATACATATCGGCGGAGAGCACATTGTTGTTTGCTAACTGTACAGTTGCTTGTGCCCGCTGAAAAGCCACTTAACTGTGAGTGCATTATCCATAGAAAAAATTAAGTTAGCTGATCAACTTGGCAACCAGAGAGAGAGAGAGAGAAACACAGATCCAATTCAGATTAGAGAGGTACTGCATGATACACAGAACGGCCAGGGAGGCCTGCATGGAGCCATTTTCTTCCACCTCAATGGGGTTCCTTATGTTTGACTCAGTTATCTCTTTGGAATAGTGCCAAGGATGTCATCTATATTCCACTCATGAGACACAATTCAAAACAGACTCTGTAACTTCTACTGTGACTGCTACACTGTGCAGCATCACATCCCCTGAGCACTCAGAGAGACAGAACAGAAGGCTTGGTGCTGCAGGAAAATATCTATGCATCTGTGTCCCGGTCTGTGGATGCCTCTATGTTCTGTCTTTGGGAATTACACATTAACACTATCAACAAATCACATCCCATCCTGACGAAAACTCACCAGACAGATATGGTCAAGACTCTCACATTCTGACAACTCAAACCTCCTTAATCTAAATTCCTTTGTTTATTAATTTCAGTAAGTCTTCTGCTTAACACCGTATGTAATCAATCACTGAAGACTTGGATTCAGAACTCCAAACACTGATCTCACTCCATTTTCTGGAGTGAAATGTAACACTGTGTGGCCATGCAGCTGAGAAAACACAGGAAAAAAATGGCGAGAACATTTTCAGCTGCCGAAATTAAAGGCTGACATGACATGCTGGCTTCACGGAATACCGCTATACTTAAAAGTAAATTATCACACGTAAGGTGGTGTAATGTCTTAACGTCATTGGGCTATAAAACTTGTATTGGCCTCATTTATCGAGCCTTTTAAGGCATGCGGCTGTTATGTAGAAAGTCATTTAAAATATTACGCTGCTTTAACATTCTGTACCCTCAGGCAAAAGGAAAAGCCAGGCCCTTTAAAACTGCCCTCTCGAACAAGATGTACCATCTGAGCCTCATTCAACAACAAGCACTCATCCTCAGCGCTTCTGTGCCCATTTCACGTTCCACTTTTCTAATCTCCATTTCCTCTGGTCATTCATAATGGTCCCGTCTGTGTCCTCGCTAAATAATTACAAGAGGCCCATCCTCACCTGTCAGGGCGGTCAGGCCCTTCGTTGAGAGTATGACAGCCATCTTTGTCCCCTCACTCCTCTACTTCCATTAGCGTTAGTGGTCGTCGTGACTGTGGGCCCATTCCAGGGTCAGGGCCCTCCACTATGGGCTGTAATTGCAGTGCGTTGAGCACTCAGGAGCCAATGCAACCCACCTAATGAATTGTCACCCAGTTTAATATGAAATTACACAGGGGTGAATCGTAATAGATTAACAGGGTTGGCAAGGTTACTCTCAAAAGATAATCCATTGTAAATTGCTGATTACCTGCCTAAAATTATTATAAGGAACATGTGAAGTGGATTACCCAGCCTGAGTGATCCAATCTGATCACCCTCACCTATCACTGGATTACTTTGTGCAAAGACGGAGAGGAATGCTAATCCTTATCCCGCTTTAAAAGGTATTGGCCATTAGCTTGTTCTTAAAGTGGCTACAGAGGACACTAGAACTTTTTATCATGATGATGGTACTTTGATAATTATTCTAATAACCCAAGCCTTAAAGGTATCTCATATTTCATTAATGTAAGTATCTCATCAGGACTGACTGACTAACTCACTAATGTGTCAGCCCACAGCCATGATTATCATCTGCTTTTATTCTAAGTTAGTTCAGTAATAAAGCCTTCCCATTTTCAATTAAAATATAATTCTGGTTTATTTCAACATCAGTCTTATTGGTTATGATAAAAGGAGACACATTCAGATAATCCTCCTTCAGATGCTATTGGCATGAGGACACTGGAACTTCTCATCATGTTGAGGCTGGTTTAATAATTATTCTTAAAGATCCAGTTTTAATTTATGTAAGTATCTCATCAAATGGATTCAATCGCTAATGTCACTGCCCAAGGCCATACAGATTATATGCCTGTATTTTAAGATATTGCTTCAATAATAAGGGCTTCCTTGCTTCAACTAAAGGATAACTCCAGTTGTTTGAGACGACAGTTAAGCCAGTGTATCCAAACCACTGTATGTGGAGGTAAAACCGACAGCGAGAGAGTCTGAAACGCCAGGAAGGAGCTGTGGATTTCCAATCATGTTAACAAATGGTTTTAGAAAGAGCCATTATTTTCATACAAACCTCCACATGAAAAAGAAACAATGCACATATCATATAAACTGCACCAGTATTATGTACTTTTTTGTATTACTAAATGTATATGGTATTGGTTGTCACAGTCGAATGAATACAAATGATTCAACTGTTTTCTTTCCTTTTCTTCTCTACACTGATGGCAAAGGCCAAAAAAAGATCCCAGTTTTAAAAAAAGGAATTCAGTTTTAGAGTTTTTCTGTCAAGCAGTAGGCAGTCAGGATGTGAAAAATGAATTATAATGACCACTTTGCTCCCTCGTTTTCATAGAGATGCCACCATAAATAATTTTAAGTACGAAGGCCTATGTTCCGCCCCTTCATATCCGAATCAGCTGATGCATTTTTCATTGACCAGGCTCCATTATACATGCTGATTGATGTGTCTCGATACTTGAGGAGCACATTTTCATACATCCACACACGGATGATTATTAACAGAGATAAGGGGAGCGAAATGACACACAATTACACTCTTGTTTCTACCCCCACCCCCTTCTTTCTCTCCTCTCACATCTAACATTTTACACCTCTAAACCTGACAGGCCAGCGACCTAAAATCAGAGATACATTTCCAATATGAATAATAGCAGACTTGGTCATATATCTGGTGACGGATCCCATTATTACCAGTGCCCTCGACCAGTAAATATAGGAAGGGGGCAGCAGTTGTAAGAGTGATAGCACCCCAGCTTGTTTACACCTGATTCATCTGACAGCATGATCTAAAAAAAGCAGTTAACTGTTGAATATTCTTTTGTGAGGACAAGGCGGGGATAGCAACCAGTAAAAGAAAATGTACAGATGTTAATGAGTTGTCAGTTATCTATCTAACGGCAATCTAACTCTTTGATTTCCTACCATTCAACAAACTTAGCTCAGAGTCGCTGTGTTTCAGTCCAATCATTCAGCGAGTCCAAGACATTTTGGTGCATTGCTGTAAAACTGTTTGGCGCCAAAACTTTCAAATCGTTTTGTGTCAACAAAGATATCACGTCCCTGTCCTTCTAAGAAATAACTCAAATAATTCAAAGCAACTTTTAATAATGGAACCTGTGTACACAGCTGGAAGAATATAGCTGAATGTCTGTAACATCCCGTGAGTACGTGTGTAATGGCAGACGTTCAATAAGTGCATGTGGAGTGGACTGAGAGTTTATCATCATTACCGTCCACACATATAGCAACAATCATCCCATCTTAAACCTTGCTCTCTGCCCCATGATGTTTACAAAAATGCATGAATGAACTCCACTTGAAAAGCCAATCCGAATAAATAGTTTTATTGATCTGTTGTTTTGCCACATAATTATCTGAGAGGTGTAGCCCTTTGAATAGTTTTAATGGATCTTGGCCAAGCGTGTGGGCTTGTACTTACAGATGACAACATGATTGTGTAATTATTCCACCACAATAAGTTGAAGACAAAGCGGAGCACTCCCTGTTGCCAAGCGCAACGATCTCCACTGCAACACTAAGTTCACTTGTAAATTTTCTGCTGATACATTTCCAATCCATCGTCTTTTCTTTTCTACCTTTTTTTCCTACGGCCTAATTTCTGTTATCTACAATGTCACGTATTTCCATTTACAACTCCAGTGTTGAGCTTTATCTCTGCCGCACTCAACCGGTTAAATTCCACATCACTTTTCTTGTATGTGCTCAGATCGACACGATGCAGACGCCAATCAAACGGTCCCGACTGACTCCCAATCTCCCAGCCTTCCTGCCCCGGGCTCTGGAGATGGAGAAAGGCCGTCCTGGGGTCACAACGCTGCATGTTCTCATTCAGAGCAACCCCACTGCTGTTCTTTTCTCATTACCCACGAGCCCCATGTCTCTGCAAACCCCCTTCACAACAGCATGCCTCAGCCTAAGGTCAGAGGTCAGCTATTATTGAAGTTGTTTTTATTTTTTTATTTCTCTTTCACCTGCTTCTATCATTGTCGCTGTTACCATAAACAATGTTGTCTGGGTGAAAATCCTTCACACAAAAAGAAGTGGTTTGGCATTTTCAAGTTGTTTGCCCATCTTTTAAGGAACTTGAGTGCACACTCATGTCCCATGACCAACTAAAGAAAAAGTATTACTTATTCAGAAACCAAAAACTTGTGCAGGAGGAGGGATTAATATCAACACCCACAGAGGGAGAATGAATAGCCTTTTGTCAGTCCCCCCCAGTCTCCCCAAACATCTGCAGGAAATATGCTGCCATATTCCTAATTAGTAACAAAGAACCGTATGTTACAAACATGAGGACGACAGACTTGTAATATTCATGCACATGTGAAATATAATTATTTTTTATAAAGAGATGGATGAACTCAAACATTCAAGTAGTGCAGTACTGTAGGTGCCTTTGCTAGTACAGACAGAGGCAGGGTTCACTTTTGCAGTGAATCAGTGGTAAATGGTGCCAAACACCATTTCCAAAAACAGAGGATTCAAACATTTCATCTGTCTTCTATTGCTTCACAGCCGTCAACCACAGCAATATGAAATGATGAAAACAGTCTGAAGCTTCTCACTACAGGAAACTCACGTACTTGAGCTGCATCTTGATACTCATGGACAGGGTTACCAGTACAGGGACAGGTTTAAAATGATGTACTCTGGCTACCCAGATGTACAGTGCTTGGATAAAATCTCCTTCCCTTCTGCCATCTCCACTATCGAGCCCAGCGATTGTGATCGATTTAAAGAAATACAAACAAGCCGGAGCGCTTGCCCTATCCCAGAAATGATAAGCGGTATAGCCAGACCTGGCTATGCAAGGTTAAAAATGCTGTATGCTGACTGAGCCTGTGATTATTCTCATTTGTCCAGGCATACTTCCCCGAATAACTTTAAGTCAAAAGCAACTGGATTTGGTTGTGTGTCTAGGAAACCTTCTTAGACACACAACCAAGTCCAGTTGCTTTTGACTTAAATATCTTTGGGGACGTATGCTGACTATGACCCTGTTTACATTTGATTATGCCCCTTGGGTGATCGGATCACAAGTGGACAGAGCTTAAGTGCTGAAGTGTAAAGGAGCACCAAGACGACTTGTGATGCGATCACTCAAACCACTTGCCAAGCTGGTCTGGGACACATGGAACATATCTATTGTCATGCAAATGTTAATGCCTCCCCAACAAGGACGTAAGAGGAATATACGTCATCAATACAGAGCGTGCAGAATGCTCTACAACATTTTATGAAGAGTTGGTGAAGTGAAGTGAAGCGTGACCGTCTGGAAGGAGTTGGGTTGGGTTCTGCTAACAGCGATATCTCTGAACAAACAAGGCCGCTACATGACCGGTGAGACTGTAGACTCCAGTGTAGACTGGCATTAGTGATATAGGCAGTAACGAAATCTGAACACAAAGGATCAGCTGAAGACGCATAATAGACACATGTGAACGGGTGTCTCGGCTGTAGTGCTATGTTGCAAAACAATCATTCTCAACACAATATACTGTGTCACTTGGTGGAGCTGTGAAAAGAGAGAGGACCACAGACAGCACTTTGCAACAGAAACTGCTGACCAAGTTTACCAGAAAAATGGGCACAAGAGAGAGAAGAGAAACTGTGGTGAAGCCCTACCATGAGCCATCACAGAGAGGCAAGTTTCAAAAGGAGCATGCACAAAAGCTTAAGAGGCTATTTATTGTTGTTGTCAGAGCTACGGAAACCTTCATCAGACTGGTTGAAATTCATTTTTTACAGTGTTGCTGTCAGGTAAAAGATTAAAATAATTTTCCCGGGGGGATTATTAAAGTATTGCTGATTCTGATTCTGATTTTGAGGTGATATCCGTTCCCGCTTCACGAACCTCATGAGGCTATGATACGTTTGGATTATACTCAAAGTTTACAGGGAATCTTTATTCGTTTAAATTTAAATGAAGTTAGAGATTGTTATGAAATCTGGGCAGATACCAAACATTGAGTATTTTGGGAATAAACTAGATCGACGTGAACAGAGCAAAACAATTTACCAGATGTTATATCCCACAAACTGTGCCACTTCCGTCCGACTGCTAAATGAAAACATGGAAAGTATTCTAAACCAATGGATACTTTGTATGGTCACATTGGCTATTATAGTTTGTGTCAAAATTTGGGAACAAAATGCTAAATTCACTATATTTGACAAAGGAAACCAGTGCGATTTAACTTACGCCTTTAAAATAAACATTCATGTTCAGGTTAGTCTACACTGTGTGGTTGTAAAGCTCAAGTAAGCTCATGTGGTTTTATTGTTTGATAGACAATAAAGAATATTTATTGGTGTGTATTTCAATCTATTCTCCAATGAATACACAATAATTTAACTGGGGAAGTGTGAGACGGACGAGCCTCGGGCGACGACCGGGCTCCCCTCGCAGCAGCTGTTGGTGCAGATGTAAGGTGACAGTAATCAATACTGATTATTAAAGTGGGAACACCATCTCTAGTGTGTGATTAATCTTCATTCCCCCATGTTTACAGAGCCTCTTCTGGCCCGCTCGCCTCAGAGGGGGAGCGCTCCCCATTATCTATCCCTAGAGACAGGAAAAACAAAACTGCGTCACCATTAAAGATACTCACTGTCACTGTGGAAGGAAGCAGGCACGGGTCAGCAGTGGGATGAGGCCCACATGTGTTGCAGTCCCAAAGCACAATGTCTTTAACACATCAGAAGGAAAGCAGGTACAAAATATGTGTTTGAAATCCAAAGCATAACTAACGGAGCAATCCAACCTTGTGTGGTTACGCCGTGGAGGTGCAAAGGCGGAGCGATTACACACAAGATGAGCGGAAGCATCTTGAATAAACAAAGAACAAAAAGAACTTGAGTTCGTGTTCATATATAAATAGTTTTTAACTATGTTTATCGTCTTTATTGGTGAGAAGCACATTTTTAGTCTTGGTGGTTCTATTTTGTTCTAGTTATGCTCTTGGTGTCACCGTCTCCTTGAAAATATGGTAATATATTTGTGACTGGGAAAAGCAATAAAAGAAATGTAAAGCTGCCTGGAATTCTTTTTTTTTTTTTTAGAAATCAACACATTGTAATAAGGAAATGTTCTTGGTAAATGTACGTTGTAAAATGTTCATACTGAACCAGCCCTGTCTCCTAAAAAAACATGTCCCCATACAACTCAACTGCATTTTTAACTGCCTTTTGAGGGAAACGTGTTTTGTACCGGGTTACGTTTGTCTTTGTCGTATCAAAAATGCGTTTCTAATCAAAGTCAGCGTAGTGAGGTGGATGAAGGCATCCAACAAACAGATCTGTCACCTAGGAGTCCGCTGTTTGTGTAGTTCAGTTTTATAGGAATATATTTTTCAGGAGACAGGGTTAACATATCTGTAAAATGTCCCTGACAACATATTTCATTTTTTTTTCACTATAATATCTTGCTGTTAAAGCTTGATAAATGGTTTGTGTTCATTTTTAGGCAACTGAACGCGTTTGGTTGAGTCCTCCAAATCAAAAAAGTGTTTTTCTTCTGTTTCTAGTGCACGACATTCTCCTCATCTGAGTCTGGGTCTGACTGACGCCAGGTTCAGGACGCCGAAAGTATAACTTAGTTGCAGATCGCTAATGTAAGCTCCACGGGCAGGCGGCTTGGCCTCTGTGTAATCCATCCACCTGCAGGGCTCGAGGAGGGGGCTCCGCTGCCCCGTCACCTCCTGTCTATAGCTGGCTACAATAACAATAACAATCTCTCGCCAATGTGTTTAGTCATATTGATGAACCATTTGTGCGCTACTCTTTCACCTCAGGTCAACCTCAGGTGGAAGCTAGAATGTAGTTGCTGAAGTCTCAACTTAATGTGAATACGCGCAGGAGTGCGAGCACAAGCAGCGGCGGGCGGGGCGAGTGAAGATGCAAAATTCCTCCATTAGGGAGAAACAGTAAATGTGTTTCAAGCTAGGAAAACCAAACAAAATATTAACCACAGCAGGGTAACCTTTCCAACCTTTCCTTATATCCTAAAAAAAATGGGTTTTAGTATATTTTTGATTTTTTTTCCCGCCTTTTCAACTTAATCCGCTCTAAATCTTTCTCTGCGAGTGGGAAATGATATTAAAACTGCAGTAGGCTATGTAAAACCATAATGCCATAGATATGCAAATATATTATCCAGCCAATAACCTTGCTCGTAATTAACGCCGTGTCTCTGCACGGTACCCAGTTGCTCTCTTCAAAAGTTAAGTCCTGTAACCTTGCTGTATGGCAGCTACTGCTGAACAAACAATTCATCATCCTTGCTCCACTGCATTCACAATCAAATTCCGATTAATGTTTAAAACAAAAACAAAACAAAAATCTAATTAGAGCCACTTAGAGTATGGATTGTTTGGTTTGGGGGCATTTATGCTACCAGGTCAATTAAAGTAAGAATCAATAAAACAATAATGAAACAATAATGAAACTTTGGCATCGTGTGCAGGAGAAAATGAAACAACCCAAGGTGATAATGCTAATGTACAACAAGCATCCAAAGCATGTGGGAGCAGGTATGAATCGTGTATCTACAGTAGGAAGGAGAGTGCTGCTCGGTGCGCAGATGTGCGTTTGATATGCATCATCGGCACACCATTAACATTTTTGGACTGGGCTGAAGGCTCCCGGTGCCTCTCGCCTCCATTGCCAGTGACTGCAACAGATGGTCACCCCCTTTCTCGCAGACTCCACCCCCTCCCTGTGTACTCCCCCACAGGTGTCAGGCTCCCACCCACCCCTCCTTCATCGTTAAATAATCACCAACAGCAGCCTTGCCCCACCCTTCCCTTCCCCCAGTTGTCAAAAGGAACGCCATCCTTCCTCTGTTTAATCCGCTCTTACTCCTCCTCTCCTGGCCTCCCTCTTCCTCTTAAGGACCCCCATCCCCACCCTCCCATCACTCAGCACCTGTGAGGATCCCACAGAGAGTAGATAAGGCCTTCTCTCTCCGTGAGTGGGGTTGGAAGATGAGGGGGGGGGTCAGGTAGAACAAAGAGGGAGAAAGCGCATGGAGACATTGGGAATTCTTGACAGCTGTTTCATTCGGAAAGGCAATCTCCTCTCCCGAGTGCCATATCTGAAAAAAGACGAGGGGAAAAGAAAGACAGCGAGTGGCTGCATTCTCAGGCAGAAAAAGGGGAATAGACGGAGATCTTTAGGAAAGTTCAGAGGATTAATTTGACACAAGGCAGAGAGGATGGTAGAAGGCACGGAGGAGAAAGAGGAAGAAGGGGGAAAAAATGCTTTCTTTGTCAGAGTAATTGCTCTCAGCCAGTCTAGTGTGCAAACTGGGGAGAGATTATAGGATTTATTCCCATGTAGATTTTCAACGGAGACGCTTTGCTGGAGCCATTCTGTACCCTTCAGCAGAACGTGTGGCCTGGGATGTTCTGTATAAATACATAAATACATAAATACTGCTAGAGCACCATGTCTTTTATTCCCCAGGACAGTGAGGCGGCGCAAGTGCACACGGATCAAATGTTTGTGTGTCAAAGCAAACAAATGAAATGTCAACATAAATGACAGCACACTATATACTGTATTTAGCGTATGGGAAGCTGAATGGCAGCTGCAATCTGCATTGTTTTGCAGCAAGAAAACAAGGCTTTGTTCGGTGTCAGAAGGCAGAAACTCTCTCACAGAATCCTAATAATCTCGACAGTTAAAGGTGGATGAAGCAGAAGCAAGCAAGAGGGTTGGAAATACTAATTATAGATGCTATCGCACGAGTAGATGTTCAGTCGAATAATTCATTTATTTGATGTTGAAAACACAGAAACAACCTGAATTTGGGGGAAGAGATTATGATGAGATCAAAACCGCAGCGCATATTTGCATTCGTTGTGCTACTTTGTTTACCAGCATACTTCAAACAATGCATTACCATTTCAAAGCTGGTCAAGTACGTGTAAATCCTTGTCCACACATGAAAACAAGATGAAATTGTGTTTGTCGATTTTACTTCATTATATATTTACTTGCTCGAGAGTAAAAGTGCAGCTATAAACCATCCGCCTATCTTTGCACTGAACTTTTGCTGACTCTCTCATGACTTGCATAAAGCAATGGGGGTGAGTAGCGTTGTGTGCATGCGAAGGTGCCTCGTGCAGTACAGATGCAAGCCTCAAAGACATTTTTGAAGAATCAAAGGCTTGTCTGTTAGAAAAGAAACTGTCATTCCTCACAGTTTCTATCCACATGTGTCGCCAATCAAATGGCCCTCAGAACACCTTCTGTTTCCAATCGGGCTCTTTGACAGGCTGCTTTACTTGAGGACAGGGTCCTGAATGTTCCCTGTAGTGTGTGTGTGTGTGTGTGTGTGTGTGTGTGTGAGGGTGGAATATGACAGGTCCCATTACCTTCAATGCAGCTCGCCAGGGAATGCCCCATAGTTGCCCACAAGCTTCTGTTTCCAAAATAATATGACCAACAGCAACAACATGTCATACAAGCAACAACAAAACACCACCACCAGTTTTCACAGGCCTAAATTACACCAGAGTGAAGTAGCTATCATACAAACAGTGCTGAGGCTTCAGAGGAGACAGAGTATAATAAAACCATGTTTCTGTGTAATGGAGTAACACATAACCTAAGAAGAAACCCAAAGACTGCTTCATGTACTTTGTCGCACGTTCCACGGTGACCTCAAATCCCACTGGCGTGTAAATAAAATGCTCAAGTAAAACATCAAGCCCAAACTTTCACGAGGGGGTGACTCATTGCACATGTGTAGCCTTGTTATCGTGATTGTTCCTCCTCATTTTATGAGGAAGTCCTCTCCCACTGTCGCCTCCAGGGCTGTAGCTGATCCCAGGCTGCGTGTGATGCTCCATGGGTGGCAGGATGAGAAAGGGCCTCAGGTTAAATTGGCACAGGAAGAGGAGGCCTATCAGGGGGTTACTGTAGCCTGGTTGGGAACCATTATGGCCCAAGGGGGACCTAATTTCATGCTGTGCACTGGGGTCAGTGATATGGCAGTATATCAGATGGTGAGCTATTAGTTTGACCTGCCTGTTGATGATTAACATGTGCCAAACAGACGCACAAATCAATGATTGTTATAGTCTCTTTCACACGTACGCACTGCAACCCTCAAATTATCTGGATATTGCCTAAAAGACATGACCACAGGAGTGAGTTACCTTGCACAGATGTTTTCAGTGATCGACAGATGCTTCATCCAATCACCCGCCAGGTTTTTTTCTTTCTTAAAGGGCCCTTTTCCAAACAGTTTTCAATGATGGCTTCACAGTTGGTTCTGTGTAACAAGCCATCTGATGCATCATAGCATGAGAGCACTAAACAGACTTTTAGTGCCTTCACGTGCCATGGAAAAGATGGTCTTTTCCACTTGTCAACTGGAAATTACCAGTGCGTTGTGTTCAAATGCGTTTGTTGATGTAGTTAAATACATGGCGGACCCAACAATCCTGATCTGTTACTTGGGGGAAAACATTTTAAACTGCCTAATTCATCAGCTACAGCAAAAGGGATGGATTTATCAAAACACAAACGGTAAATAACATGCTGTGTTTTTTATAGATCATGAATAGAAGGACAAAGGAGAAAACCTAATATTTATGTTTAAGCTTCATGAGCTTGGTCTGCCCTTATCTGAAGCACATAATCTTCCCCACCAGCTCACAAACAGTGTTGTTGTAATAAAGTAGACTCTTGCGTTGCACTCGGCAATGTTAAAAAGGTCAAAGGTTATCTCATCTCGGCAACTCCTGTATCAAAATATTCTACGGGTTTCACAGTGGAAATTACCACATGAGGGGGTATTCATGTGCAACTTTCACGTCGGAGTTTGGTATTTACCAATTTTCCATAGGACTTGAAGGCTGCCGTCCAACTGTACAGGTGTGTAGTTGAAATTTAAATAAAGGCGTTCAAAGATGGTTCTGACCCGAGCAATGGTACCACCTCGAACACACCCACACTTTACGCCTCTTGCTGGATTTGGCGTCACAGCTGGTGTAATCCCAGCAACATAGTCTCTACTTTGAGACTGCAAAAGGTTCATAACCAAATATTAAACATGATGATTGTTTTTAGGTGTATGTTACATAATATGTTTATCAGCCGGGATTCGTACCAGCAACACTCCTGTTGAGAGGCGACAGTGCTGACCACCACACTAAAAATCAGCAGTGCTATAATAGTCCTGTGGACCTTTATATTTAAACAGTAACCAGCTCAGCTTGGCACTGTCCGTTAAAACAACAGTATGGTGGGAACTAGCTTACCTGTTGGAGGAGAAAGTGGTTCATCCCGGGTCAGTCATGATGAATCCAGAGGCCACGTCGTCTCCGTGAGACACATCCACAAGACCACAAAATGTCGCGTTCAAATCCCCGGTAAGGTTGGCGAACATCCGTGACAGATGAAAGAAATATGAGCCCTTATGTGTTCATCATAACTTAACGTTAGCCTGCGTATTACCGTACTACCGGCCTGTTGCGCACTAGTATGGAATCACTACTGGGTCAAACTTAGGTGACTTTGCCTACCTTGAGTGGGTGACTCTTCAGTAGCTACTTTTTTTAAATTTTTTTATGGAAACAAGCAGTAGAGGAGCATAATATTTGTTTTGTTTTGACAAGTTGTTTGAATAATAGGTTTTTAAAACATATTTTCTCCAGAGAAAATTCTTGTTTGTACGTTTTATTTTAATCATATTATCTTATTATTAAAGGCAATGTGGTATGTATCACGTTGTACTGAAAGTTTCAAAATTGGTACACCCCTACTCTGTGCAGGTGCCATTCTACGCCTGGTTCCTGAAAGGGGCTATATAAAACAAATGTATTATTAGATGAGTGCTCCATGTGTGAAAGGGCAACTTGGGATAAAGTGCACACCTGATTTGTCGGACTTTGTTCAGAGTTCATTTGAGAAAACTGCTTCAGTTGGGTGACCGACCTGGAGGTGCACAGCAACTTTCAGACCCTTTCAAAGTGTTCTGACAATCTCACAGCGGGTAGAAAATACTGGATGAGCAAAGCCCTGTGTGGACCATGAATGGAGCGTGGACTGGTGGCTGGAGAGGTGCCAGTTCATCTCCTGGGCACTGCCGAGGTGCTGTTGAGCAAGGCACCGAACCCCCAACTGCTCGGGGCGCTGGTCACTGTCAGCCCCCTCGCTCTAACATCTCTCCATTAATTGCATGTATATAGGTCCTGTTTGTGCATGTGTGTGTATTTCAGGCCTGTGTGTGTGTAACATGAATAATATTAATAGAGTGAAATAATCAAATATCCCCATTGCGGGACTAAAAAGGAATTCTTCTTCCTCTTCCTCTTCTTCTTCTTTCTCTTCTTCATCATCATCTTCTTCTTCTTCTTCTTCTTCTTCTTCTTCTTCTTCTTCTTCTTCTTCTTCTTCTTCTTCTTCTACTACTTCTTCTTCTTCTTCTTCTTAATTATTCCACTTATCCCCCCTGATGTGGAGGAACTTCACCTGGAGGTTGTAGAAGTACAGACTGCCCAACAAAATGCACCACGAACAAACTGGTGTATTTTTTTCTTTATACCATTGCTTTGAGTTGAACTAGGTTTTAAATATACTAAATATACTTTATATACTTCCTACTTAGAATGTAAGTCTTTGCATGGGAAATTTTACGGGAACAAATTCAACAAAATGATTAAAATTATGATTTTAGAGGTGTTTGGGATGTGACTAACACAACCATGCAATCACATGTTCAGGCTTCTTTCTTGTCAACTACAATAGAAGAGTCAATTAAACATCTAACTTGGATAAAATCAAGAAATAATCCAATACAATGGGGATTAACAACATCATTTCTAATATATTATAGTTCTCCTGAATCACTCTTTTTACAGTGTAAGTTAAGACACTATGATCATACAGCTTTTATGCTTTTGATATTAATAATTCCTTCCCTATTGTAAAGTATTTAAGATATATGAATGATGATAACTCAACGTCCATATGCTTTGAATTCCCTCAGATTTGTGAGTCTTAAAAGTTCAGTAAGCTAAGTCTTGGTGTCTTCATCTTACACCCCGTCCCTGACTGCTATTAAAGGTCAACCCGTGGGCCTAGTGCCAACATTTACCTCCAATTTCGCACAATATGTTGCTGTGCAAAGTGCTCGGATTCCAGCTGATGTAGGAGGGAGGTGAGACTATTCTGGTAAGCACAGTGCGGTCTCTGTGTTCCTCATCTGGTCATCCTTTCAGTAAGGCAGTCACAAAACCCACTCCATGGTCTGGAGAGTGAAAGGCATTAGCCCCCCTCCTCCACCCCCACATTACAGAGACCAGCCCCTCCACACGCACTCACCAGATGTTGCCCAAAGCTTTAGGGAAGAACCCCCAGGTATGTGCGTGTGTTCGTGTCAGCCTCACACAATTGGCTTTTCTTACGCATCTGCCAAGATTTACGACTGATTTTTCTTATGTTGGCTTCCTCTTTTGGAATCCCATTGGGGCAACAGATCAGGGATCAGAGGAAGAAGCAGGTTCTCCAACCCAAAACAGGTGACTCTCATTCACCAGGCTAAAAAGAGGGTTAGCAAAAAACCATCTCCCAAATCCCCAGATCCTAGCGTTTTTTTTATCTACTGGCGGTTCACACGGACCCCATCTGCTTCTTATATCAACACTTGCACTTGCCAACACAGGGGTCTACTGGTCTGGCCTGCAGGGGTCAAGAGGACAGAGTGGAGTAATGAAATCAAACTGGCCGAATGACAGAGTCTGCTGTTGATCACTGTGGAAAAAAGCTTTCATCTATGAGTATTATGAGGGCGGGGATGCAAAAGGGGATATTAACGACTTAGCAGAGCTCTTTCAGTGTGAGTAATGATCAGACCAAGCGGGGCGATAGACAGCTTTACTGTTCCCTCAGGCCTCAAAGTGTTGAAGATGCAAGCTGATACAGCCGGGGATCCACTATAGGTTACATGCTGCGTTGTGTATCATGCGACCTATTGTGCTTTGATGGCTTTACATTACTTCTACGGATAGGTCAACTGGATTCATCCATGTGATGTCGGTTTTGTAGCGATGATGTTACATGAGAATGTCCCTTCTATATATTTCCATCGTAGAAATATAGTGACAGAATGAACAGTTTATTGTGCGTAAAAGCTATAGATTCTCCATACCATGGTATCTGTAATCCTAAATGGTATTTATATTCCTGCAGAGGACTATATTCTCTTCTCTATTAAACCCTATCCGTCTGAGTGGAATGTCAGTACACGTGCACACGCTCGTGCTCGTACATGTGCAAACACGCTTTACAAAAGCCCACCTCCCTCAAACGGGCCGTGGACGGCCAACTGGCCGCAGCTAGGCGCGGAGCGGTTGCACTCACACTGGTCAAAGGAACTAGGCTTTACCCGTAAAACCTGTTTTGGCCCAGTACAGAAGGACAGTGTGAGTGCGCCATAAGTCAACATATCTGTTCCTTACAAGCAAAACGAGCTATCATACGTGCATGTAACCCCTCCTTCTCCTTGAATAGTTTCTGCTTTGTTTATTGGTCATGATGCTTTTGTAAATTATACACATTTTAAGAGCAACTTGGTATCTTCTTGTCATCATGCATTGTTTATAGGCAAACCTAAATATTACATGGATATAATCGACCATGAAGCTTGAACGCAATCATTCACATCTAATAAATCATCAACATTTTCAAACACTCCTGGTTGTGTGTTGAAAATGTGCAATAAACCCATATCTGAATCAGAGTTTGAGAGGCTAATAAATAAATCAAAGTAGAATAAACACACAGATTTTAACCTAAAGGGGTTAACGGCATTATAACACTCTTAGTTAAGTAATTTAACTTTATAGCTTGAAACACTCCTATATTCTTCTAGTACATAAAACAAAACGAGCACTGACGAGCTTTTTTTAAGAACAAAAGGATATCGTCTACATATAATGAAATAATATCTCTCATCTAATCTCATTTTCATCCGCTTATCCGGGGTCGGGTCTCGGGGGCAGCAGCTCCAGCAGGGGACCCCAAACTTCCCTTTCCCGGGCCACATTAACCAGCTCTAACTGGGGGATCCCGAGGCGTTCCCAGGCCAGTGTGGAGATCTAATCTCTCCACCTAGTCCTGGGTCTTCCCCGAGGCCTCCTCCCAGCTGGACGTGCCTGGAACACCTCCCTAGGGAGGCGCCCAGGGTTCATCCTTACTAGATGATCCTGAACCACCTCAACTGGCTCCTTTCAACGCAAAGGAGCAGCGGCTCTACTCCGAGTTCCTCACGGATGCTGAACTTCTCCCTCTCTCTCTAAGGGAGACTCCAGCGACCCTCCTGAGAAAACCCGTTTCGGCCGCTTGTACCCGCAACCTTGTTCTTTTTCGGTCCTGACCATGAAATAATATGTAGATGTAATGTGTAGTATTTTATACACTGAAATCCTATAAATATACCGATAGCAGGGGTTATTTTTAATAGCAAATCAAATTGGTAAAAGACACTTGTCTTGGGCCACGTGGCAGGGACAAATATGTGGATAAAATGTCTTTGCTTGGGGCTTCTACACAGAATCTGAAAGGCAGACTGGTCCAAACGCAGGATCATTTCTCCACATTTGTCTACTGACACTTAATCAAAGGAAATATTGAAGGGAATGGACTGTGTCTCTGCGGGGATGGTCAAAGAGAGTTACTTCATAGATGGTGCTTTTTAAACTCCCTCTGAGGTATTATTAAGGGTTAAATATTATCTCTGTCCTCTCACTGTCCGGGCAAAATTACCACAGTTCTGTCTCCTCTCCCTCTACACTTTGATTTCACCTGTATGCCCAAAGGTGATATATAGACGAGTGGATGTCTTTATCCTGGATGCATGAGCTGTCTAGTATATTTCCACTCCGACCAGACTGATTCTTTCAAAGGCCTCTCCCTTCCTCAGGATGAAGACAGATTTGGCAGGAGCTCTGTGATGCAGGGCCAAATTCTAAAACCTGCCTTTCCCCTGGAGTTGAACTTCATAAATTTGACTATTGTCTTTCTCACCATAGGAGAGATCGCAGGATGTTATTAGAAGTTCAGCCAGCTCAAGGCAAAATCTCCCGGCCAGCCATTACATAGACTTATCAGGAATGGAGATTAAAGAGATGCAGAGACGGGGAGGAAGTCGTTTTAACTTCTTCACTGCCACTTCAACAAATGTGTGAGCCACATTTTGAGCTGGTGCCAATGTACAGTTGCAGCTATTGCAAAGGTTCATCTTGTTTCGACATTTCTCCAGTCGAGAGGAACCGTTCCAAAAATGATGTTTTTATCTGAACTTTATTACATTTTTAGCTGTTACAGTCACAAGGAACTCTCTTGCTAATAGATGACTGCTATTGTTTTTGTTTAACAAGTATTCATAGTTAACTATACATCTGAAAGACACAAGTCAGATTCATAATTATAATGGAAAAAGAAAAATTCAGCAAACTGCATTTTATTTTAAATTCTTGAATCCAAAATAGTATATTTTAAGGTCGCATATCCTTTTCATTTTGTCTGAATATACCTGTATGCGTCCTCTGTCTGAACGCTGTTTTAGCTCCTGTCACTTTAAGCCCAGTCTGCTCTGATTGGTCAGCATTTCCGTATCCTCCACATCCGTACTCTTGGTGCCTCTGCACCGTCATTGCAGCTGGAGAATGACTGTAGCAGCACTTTCTACCTATATATAGTATTTATTCATTTTCTACTTATTTATATATGCACAATGATAAAAAACAAGAATCATATTTTACAATACAAGGTGAATATCTACGCAGTAGAGGAAAAGAAGCTCAGGGCTTATATAAAATCCTCCCCCTCAATACAAAAACCACTAAAACAGATTAACTAAAAGAAAAAAGGGAAAGAAACAAAGAAAAGACACAATAAACAAATAATCAGAGCATGAAAAATATCCATAAAATTTCACATGAGTATTATTTTGCCTGGATAGAAGATACCTCACCACACTGGTCCTAAACATTTCGTAGAATGACGTACGTTTAAGAGAAGTATCTAAAGAGTTTCAGAGTCGGGGCCATTGAATTTGATAAAAGATTTATGAGTTAAAGTAATAGTTGTGACATCACAACTGCACAGAAGTCCTGACGGCTCGTTTAAAGACACAGTTTCTGAATACGGGCTGTGTGCGTCTCTCTGCGGATTGAGCTTTTTGATCATTTCACAGGACTTACACCTCAACCTGCTTGCTTTATAATCAAAAGACATGGAACTCACTTTTTTTACATGGGGCCTTTAAACCAGTAATATATCTTGAAAATTGCAGTATGGCAAAAGCAAGAACTGTGTTTTTTGTTACCCTCTAATGATGCATCTTAATTCGCTGGTGTGTTATCAAGAGGAGAAACGGTTTGTGAGTGTTAAAACATCACAATCAAGGGAAATATAGTTACAATAATTTGAATCCAGCCTCGTTTTATTCACTGTAGAAATGTTTATATTGTATGTACAGAGAATGGCAGAGACAGTTCTTAATGATACACTGTTGTGAAAAGGAAAATTGCACTGTGCTTACATATTAGTCATTCTTTACCACCATAGTACCATACTGTGGATAATAAAATACAATGAGGGATGGTCGTAAAAACACAATGAAACAATATATTTCTCATTTCTCCCAGGATGAAAAAAAATACCCAGAAACAATAGCTTTATGGGAAGAGTCCATGTGTCATAGAGGCGGCGCACAAACATTAATTACACAGTGGAAATAATAAACGTGCATTATGGGATATTATCAAATTTGCATATGAGGAGACAAAAAAATTGAGATATTGCAGGCACTTGAACCCCTCTCCAGTTCTTTATAAAACATGGGAACATCCGTTAAAAGAGCTTCTCTGTCAGAGCTGGACCGCCCTCACACACCCGCGCGCACACACACACACACCCGCACACACACACATGTACACACACACACAAACACACACACACACAAACAAGACCCAGTGTGATTTTGCCCCAGACAAAATCTGTGAAACTGACATATGAAGGAGATAAATGAAGAGAAGAAGCAGAGGCAGCAAAAGTGAACACAGCCTGGTTGGTAACCTCCTGTTTGTACTGCAGACTCGGAGGAATAGTTGTGATTACTCCATTGACTGAATCATCTGTGAGGTCAGGCCTCCCATCTTCTCTCCCTCCTACTCCTCTGCTCTTCTCCCACTCAGCAGCCAAGTGGTTTATATGGCTGCCAAGACGTATTCATAGACATATTGGAGCATCCAGTAACTGGCAGCGTTCACAGACACTTAAACACATGTCCACCTACACACACACACACGCACACACACACACACACACACGCTGGAACATTGGTAGATGAACAAACACACTAGCATTGTACCTTACATACCCTTTGAGTGTGAACACAATTTTGTGTTCATGTACTTGTGAGGCCCATAGACCCTCTACTGCAAACCTTTATTCTACTCCTGACCTACTCTAACCATTGAATATAAACCATGAACTTTATTTTAGTCTTGTTTACGGTCTTAAGTCTAAAGACTCAAATAACAGGTTTGTGTAAAAAAAAAAAAAGTATCCATCACAAACGACATGGCCTATTTTAAATTTCATGCATTATTTCCAAAAAGCAGTGTGTTTACATGCACTCGCTGTATTTAAAAACACAGGTAACAGCTGAACTTTTCCTGTAATTTCATGTAAACCCGAAAGGCGGTTTCCATAGTTCCCATGCTTGAGGTTAAGGATTACAGAAACCTTAATTCACCAGCCCGATTTTTGCTGGAGAAGCCCGATTTCTTGGGCTTGTAGACGTGTAGCCAGGGTTTTACATGTGTGCATTTGCATGACAAAGACTTTTTACAGGGAAAGTATTGCAGACGGTCGTGCAGCCGGAAAGATCAATAGGCTGTGGAGCAATGCATTCTGGTATTCAAAAGAATTGCATCCCAGCTGACTCCATCCTGAAGTCTAAATAAGACGTCAATTTGTAAAGTTATTTCACATTCATCACACAGCAGCATTGTATTTCTGAAACAGTTCAAATACGTTTTTAATGCTTTAAGAATAAAGTTGGTGGTCGGAGAGAAATCTGCTGATTTACCCTAACCACGTCACTAAGGTAACTCTTCTCCAGTTTGCTGTGCACTCTGGTATTTCTGTTTTTTTGGAGTGCAAGTAAACACACCGAAGGGAAAAATGACGCCTAAAGTAAACCCATAAACGACTTTAAATAGTTCATACTTTACCTAAAATAAACCCAAAAGTATTTCTCACCTTCCTTCAAGAAAAACCGCCTCACATTCTGAAACATTTCACAAACACAAAAGGTCACACACACGCTCTCTCACACACACTGGAAAAGCACCACTTATTATTGATTGAACGACGCAAATGCTCCCGAGTGGTTTTCTACCAATGGACAAAATCACGGAAGGAAAACAAAATCAGCTCCATTGTATCGGGCTGATGCAGTCCCACACTGAGGCCACCTACTGCTGATGCGGTTTTCCATGTAACCACCCTGATGAAATATTCAGCGCGGAACAACTCAGACACCTACGGGCCAGCGGGCTTCGGTTACAGCAAAATCATTCTTGGCGAGGGCAGGGCCAAAGCCACGCTGGCAAGGTCGCTGTTGCTTCCTTTTCACCATACGTGACAACATACACACATACAAAGAGCCCATTCATTTTTAATGAGGTACATTAATTAATAACCAAGACCTGACCCCATTTACACTATGTGACTCCCCGGGTGGGCGGGGCAGAGTAGGAATAAAGGAGATCTGAAGCTGTTTTCCTCCAGTGAGAATGCCGTATGGTGAAGGGACAATGTGAAGAGAAACACAGAGATAAGGCCGCCAGCAGAGGAAGAGAGGATTCAGGATTATCATATTGAATACGAGACGGGGTTGGAAGGAGGATAAACACACCCCGGGTGAGAGTTGTATTTGAAACCACAGGGGACTTCACCCAAAACCCCAAACTCCACAGTTCACGCAAGCTGCTTTACCTCCACACTTTGTCACTACACACCCGCACTTACACACATATTGTGTGTGCACGCACTCACATGAACGCATAGTGCTCGACAAAGTCCCCATGAACAGCAAAAATGAGCCTCATTCACATGAGCGCGGTATCGACTGAGCACCCGAGTGGTGCAAAAACACGCCTGGGTCGTGTCTTGCACTGTTGTCAGATGTAGCGACGGCCCAAACCAACTACCTCCTGCTGATATGTCTGGTCTACTGACTTAATCCGATGGATGGGTTGATGCTGCAGGTCGTGAGCCAAACAAAATGGGGCTGATGTCTACAAAAGTGAACAATCGATGCACTAGAAGGCACTTGGGCACATAGTTAGATGACAGTAAAGTATTTCAAATCATTTCTTTTTGATGCAACTAAAAAAAGGATAATGGTTCATGTCATTAAAAAAATCTCTTTTTAAATATTAACATTTTCTATCAACAGTCCTATAAAAATCTTTGCATCTCAGCATCTCATAAAAAACACAGACTCATTGCCCTCTTTGTAGTTTTCCCTGTTAATGCTCCTTTGAATCAGTCCAAAAATTCAATTTCCCAGTTCTCGTCACTGTCTCAGGAGGAGTAAAACAGCCTCCCTTTCTCTGAACCCTGGAGCCTGTTGAGCTTAGCGAGCTGAGAAGGCGACGGGGGTACGTCCTGTCTGTAGGGGCCCTTGGACTGAGGTGGGGCCTGCACCGAGGCAGAGGCTGGGGCCTGAGTGTGGTCGTAGGTGGTGCTGCTGCTGGGGGTTTCCTGTGCGGGAGGTGGCCTGGCCTTGTTGGCCTCCTGCTCTCTGCGTCTCTGCTCCTGCCTCAGCAGCTCCTGAGTCTCTAAGAGGACACGGGCATTGAAGTTGGACGTTCCCAGGTAGCCGTTCCGTGATCCTTGGCTGCCGGAGTGGCGGGGGTTCTCCTTAGATGTCTGGAATCCCTCTGCTGGCATGTACGCCTTGTCCCATGACTCCTGGGAGACTGTGCTGGGGTTCTTACGAGGTTGCCTAAACACATAAAGACATGTAAAGAGGTCAGTCGCGTATTGAGTGAGTCAAATAAAACAGCACCTGAATCCAAAGAAGACAGAAGAGGAAAAAAATCCTTTATTTCTCCCTGGGTCAGCACTATTGAAGGGGAATTCAAAAGAAATCGTACCTCAGCAGAGAAAGTGGCCATGTTCACATTTTTTGAGATTAAAAGGGGGGAAGTGGAAGTGGTGTCAAGTTAAAAAACTAAAGGCAACATGAGCGGAGGAGAAAGGGATCTGTCATAGTCTGCTGCATGATTACACTGAACCCTGTGACACGAAGAGGGACGTGAAAGAGACGGGAAACAAACGCGGTAAGCCTGAAACGCCCACAGCGCTATTAGTTCCACGTTGTAAACAAACACAAATGTTAAAACCTCTCTTAGAAAAATGTCTGCTTTCATCCATTTAACTACTTTTTTGGAGATGCAGACGGGTGCACTTACAGCACAGACAGAGTAATGGCAGGCCTTGTGGCGCTTCTACTCATCTTCAGTCTGCCTGTCAGCCCCCTATACACTGACAGGACAACCCGAGATGCACACATATTATCTCTCAGACAAAAAAAAAAACTAGCGCTCCAGCATGCCTTCCGCTACACAGGCTCCCCTTTCCGGAAAGCTGTCATTGGGAAGTGCCTGGTCTTTGGCTAAAGTGTTCAGTCTGCTCCTCCATTATTAGGATCCATTAAGGCCGCCACACGATGGAAGACCTGTGACAGTGTCTTTTATCAGGGTTGCTAAGAGAAATCCCATTCACACCTCACTGACCTGCTGGGCGCTTATATGGCTTTTGAGTTCACAGCTCTCAAGCCTGCAGAGGGAGAACTTTTAGGCGCAAATGCCTCCATTTCTCATTCCAGAGAGGCTGACAGGAGCAAAAGACAGAGCAGGAACAAAAGACGGAGCAGGCTATTTATTGTTCCAAACACTTGGGTTTCTGTCAAAAAAATAAATAAAATATATATATATATATATATATATATATATATATAAATATATATATATATATTTTAAAACTGAAACCTCACAATGGAGATAATGACAGTCAGTTCTACCTTGAACCTTGATTTCTTACTTTGTAAGTATTGCAGTGTTGCTCCACAAGAATAATGACTTAGATGATAAATTTAAAAGAGCTAAAAATAAAAAAAACATAAATTTTCCAAAGCTTGATTTATAGTTGTACAACACTCCAAGATACATTGTACCTCATGTGTTATCCCTGCTTAAAAATGTAACTACATGCTCGAAATACGGCGGCTACAGAGATTCAACTTGGCCACCACGAGAACTGTCATTGGCTCTTTCCGTTTTTGTCCTACGAGCTCCTGATGGTGATGGTGACAGAGATTGCTGATAGTCAAGACAACCTTAAGGAAGTTGAAGAAAAACTAAATGATCTGCTGCTTTTCAGTACCACAAGACAAAATAAAGTAAGAAGTTTTTGCGGCTCTAACTCCGGTCCTATAAGCACATGCGTAGACTGCCATTGCTCTGTATCACAAAGTGAATTACAAAAAAATAAACACAGTAGCAGGGCCTGATTATGTACATTACAATGCATCCCGGCGTTGCAGTTGTGCAGGCTGGTGGAGTAACCTAATATGGAAATACATATGGTAATACATGGAGCGTTGTTATGTTATTAGGGTCCATAAATAAGGTAACGTATTCCTTTAAAGTAACAGAAAAAAAGAGAATCACATTACAGATTCATTTAGTATAATGGGGGTTATTAGCAGGATTGCAATTACATTATGTTTTGTGCCTTATATACTCATGAAGGTAATACAATAATAACAGAGGCTCTGCAGTCTGAACCGGGGCGGCAGTAGCTCAGTCCATAGGTGACTTGGCTGGGAACCGGAGGGTCGCCGATTCGAGTCCTTGTGTGGAGCGTGGCTGGAGAGGTGCCAGTTCATCTTCTGTGCTGTTGAGCAAGGCACTGAACCCCCAACTGCTCAGGGCACTGAACCCCCAACTGCTCAGGGCGCTGATCCATTGGCAGCCCCCTTGCTCTAACATCTCTCCATTAATTGCATGTATAGGTCCTGTTTGTGCATGTGTGTGTATTTGGGACTGTGTGTGTGTAACATGAATAATAATAATAGTGTGAAAAAAATCAAATTTCCCCGTTGTGGGACTAATAAAGGAATTCTTTTTCTTCTTCTTCAAAACTCTGTTGTTCCTACCTTTCACAATAAAAGCCCTTTTTGAGTGAAAGCAATGTGGTAATGTGTTGCGCACTTTCATAGTAGGTATATACACATATTTCCTGAGCAGAGGACACGTTATTAATGCTAGAAATCTTAGTTCAGAAATACATTTCTAACCCAAAAACCATAAATATCTAGGGCAGGACGTAAACCTCTTGTGTCAAGCATAAATCCAGCACAAGCATTTTAAGCAAATAGTGAAAAATATGAATTATCGATTTTCTTCTTCTTTCTTACAAGTTAATTGAACTCGCTTTTGTTTCTATCACCATCTCTATATAATTCTAAAGAAAGTTCCAGACTTACTAATGAATGCCCCTGAGGTCCACGTTACCAAAGCTGACGCATATGGCCCTGCAACGTGAGAATCTGAGCCTTTGGAACTTAACGCTACATTTATGCATGCAAGGACAAATGCGTATGCATTTATGTACTGTGCATGTGCAACGCAAACACATTATCTTGTTCCGCTCTGTGTTTGTGTGCATGCATGTAGAGCATGTGTAAGTAGGAGGGTAATTGGCACAGGGGCAGATGTAGGGACAGACTGCAGAGAGAGCCCCACCACATGCTCCATATCTGGGTTTTGCTGTCTGGGCGAGCCGCCATGCATTTACACCCCGGCTTGGCTTACAGAGCAGCCAGTGCCGTTCACGAGGGAGTTGCTTATTTAGAAACCCGCCTGTTGCACGAGGCAGCGATCTGTGTTTCCAGAATGACCTTTTAGGTTTTTAAAGTAGAAAGGGGAAGACGGAAGATTTAGGGTAGAAACGGCATTGTTCCACAAGAATGTAATCGTGATTGATGCGTCAGGGGAGTCGGTTCTCTTATCACCTCTACTCCTCTGCCAGAATATGTCACAAAGTAGATTAGTTACATCTAGAAAGGGAGGGGATGGGAAAATACATCATGCCAAAGACTGGGGTAAATTTAGAATGACAGAACATAACAAACAAAGCCAGGATGTTGGCTCGCAGAAAAATTTGTGGCCTCTGTGTGTTTCTTTAAAACAGCTGGGAAGAATCAGAGTTTATGAGAAGGAGGAGAAAGCACACATACGCATGCACAGACACAAAATGATTAGGGAAAAAAAAACCAGATGCATGCAATGGGCAGTGGAACACTCGTTAACAAATAAATTGTCTACAAACCTGGAATAATGTTTGCTTTATAGCGTGGAACAAAGTTGTTTTGGCCGCGGAATGTAAGAGCTGCACAGAGAGAGGGATGGAAGAGCTACTGGCAGTTCACTCAGGCCACATTTAAGAACCCTATCTTGACCGCGTTTGTGTGTGTGTGTGATTGTGTGTATTTCTGTGAGTGAGTGCGTCTCTTTCGGGCTAATCAGCGGTCTCTCTTTCCTACTAACACACTCGTTCCCTCCGCCGGCCTCTCTCGCCCTCCACTGCCTGTCACTGCTAATCCTGTTCCGACAACAAGCCTTCATTAGTGCTCTTCCAATCCTCACATCCCAGACAGCCAGCTAAGCCTGGCCGTCATCAGATAACCAGCTACCACGGCCACTTCTGGAAGCTCTTTGGGAAAGAGTTTTTTTTTTTTTGGTGAGGGAATGTCCCCTTTCGGCTGACTGCTCAAGCTTCCTGTTTTGGAAGAGAAGGACAGGATGAAGGGGGTTCCAAGAAGAGAGGTGATTGGAGTTAGTGGGAATTGTGGTTATTCATCTGGGGATGTGAGACTTTAGCTCTTTAATGAGGAGCTATGCCGAGACATGAGCTCTGAAAAGCCTTAGCAGGGGTCAAACGTCAAGCCTGAACTCATGCGACTCTTTACTAAAAAGACGCTATGAGATTACGAGAGGAATGCATATCAAAGGCCGTCCTCGCCTGGCTTTTTGGCCGGCCAGACCAACTTTCCCAAGAGAAGGAACTCGCTGAGCGGGGAGGGCTTGAGGCAACTGTCACATCACATGAGATGCCAGTAGATAACACCTATGAAGTGAATGCACGGATCGCTCCGGCTTATACAGGCCGCATTGATTATGCTTCCATGCAGACCGCAAATCCATAGCCATAGACAGGAACATGTTTTAATCGACCCGACTGTGACTGTTCAGAGACAGCAGAGCAAAAGAGGAGGGCTATGAAGAAATGATTGCTGTTTGTGCAGGGAGAGATTAAAATCACAGGAGAGCAGAGTTACCCTGGCCAAGAAAATGAAAAGACCACACACACACACACACACGGGCACACACACACGCACGCACACACACACACACACACACATATACATATAAACACACTTTAAGTTTTCTGTCTTTGTTTAAACTGGCAGCAGCAACATTTAAATAAATCAGACTTCACTTTTATCATTTTAGAACACGCTGTACACTTTATAATTTGTTTTCAATGAGCAAATATTTAAAAGCGAGAGGAAACAATGTTTATTTTAATACTAAATTTAAATCCCTATGTCAGTCAAAGTATAAAATATGTCTTTGGTTACTCTCTCTCTCTAAAGTCTCTTTCACACATGTACTGCAAACTTCTCAGCGGGAATGTCACACTAAGTCTGTGTAATGTCTGATTGATACTATTCCCATCATGCACGTGCCCAAACTGTAAGAAAACAAATGTCCAAAGTGTAATCTGTGCCATCCTTCTCTCGTGCACGCTCTACCCAGATAACATTCCTCGCCTAAACCAAAAGTACCTACAGTAAGTGAGAATGCATCTGACATGAAGAATCTCCTGTTGTGTGCTGCATGTGTCAAAGAGAAATTGGGCGTGCCAAAACCTGGGTATTGGACACCCCGGGAATGAGAACGGACTGAGTGAAAATGTGGAACTTTTCCCCCCAGCAATGGTTGGCTTTGTTATATGCATTGACTCAAGTACGATTAGAGAGCTTCAGAGGATTAGCAGAGGCACAGATACACATATACAGAGGGAAGGGAGGAAATGCAAATACCGATACTAAAGTCTTAGCCCCCCCAACACCTCGAGATGTAAGATATGGTAAGCTTTATTGGCATCTCTTTGAAATATATGCAAAAGAATTGAAACAAGAAGTTGGTGAAGATGAAGAGCAGCGGTTGTAGCTCTGAACTCGAGCTGCGTAAGGCGAGAGATTGCCAAGAGAGAAAATTCCTTTTTCAAACATGATATTGGTGCTGTTTTTCATTATAATGGAAGTGTAAGAGAGGGGTGGGTGTGACAAAGTCACTACTTCCTCAGGGTCAACATTGACTTAATGAACGTGGAAATCAGTCATATCGTTCTGAGCGATTACATTAAATGATTTCATTTGAAAAGTTTTACTAAGAATCATTTAAATGTCTGGAGATAAGTTGAAAGTGGCTTTGTGGTGATTGACTTTGTAACCAAAGGGATACGTTAAAGAAAGTGTAGAGAAAGGAGGGTAAAGGCACAAATATGAGCGAAAGAAATGGATGGAAAGATAAAAAGTCGAATGAAGAGGTTGAGAAAGGGCAGGAAGAACGTGATAAGTCACAGAGAGGGGAGGGAGGGAGGAGTATAGAGACAGAGAGAAAAGAAAAGGGAGAGGAGAGGAGGTCTCACCGTGGCAGGGAGCTGTACTGTCTCTGTGCTTGTTGGAAATCCTCTCTGTCCTCGTGCTGCTCTTTCTGGACCTGAGTGTCAACCGTTACAGAATGGCGTCCGCTTGGCGCCTCCGTCCCATTGCTCACCTATAACATCCACCAAATGACACATGTCAAGATAACAGTACCATAGCAACAAATGAAGACAAATGGTTGACATTTCTGTCTTTGGACACACACACACGCACACACACACACACACACACACACACGCGCACACACACACACACACACACACGCACACACAGCAGGTGGTTTGTCAGTGTGATGCCTCCTGTGTATGAGGCTACGCTCAGGGAACAGTAGTTAGTAGGTGTGATTCCATGATGACAACGGTACTGAAAAATGCACCTGTGCTTGTGGATAAAAAATGTCCCCTGATATTTGTTTTTAAAGGCACAATTCACCAAAATATGATTCTTCTAAAAACTGAAAATCCTTTATTCACTAGATACCAGACAGCACAGTTCGTAGAAACATCGTTGATGTAAAAGGAGGCCTCCAAAAAGGACAGCAGTATACAAAGGTCGAAAATAACGAACCACACTGAGCAGAAATGAAGATTTGTTTGTCCTGGAAAATAAAAAAATGTCCTTGAGGACTGGACATATACACGTTCGAAACAGAGCAGATGGTTACTTTGGATTTTACCAGTCCCTGCAACACAGAGTCAGTCTGTTATCTTAGTCTGTTATATCACAGTGTTGCAATATTACAGAATGACAAGATGATGTTGAAAAGACTCAATTATAATCTTATCCTTGGAATAAACTCTTATTATATTTTAAAATTGTATGTCCAGAAACAGTAGCTGGATTTTTTGGGTGGGTACACTTAAGCCGTGAACACACAGGGGGCTTTCTAGCTGTGCGCCTTTCATTTTCAACCTGAAAAAACAACTACAACGTAGAATGCATTTTGGTTTAGAACGCATTTCTCATCACTGAACTTCACAATCAATCTATGGACTCAACTTCTTCCTCTACCTCTACTCTGTGTGGATCAGACTGCTTATCACATAAAATTTGATGTAACACAGTAATATGTTTCTAAAGGAATGCTGTGTGTTCCTGAACAAAGTAAACACCACTATTACGATTAAATATAGATGAGTATCACCAGCCACTGCCTCAATTCACGGCGTTGCGTGTGACTTGACTACACATCACTAACCTGTACCGGTGTGCATGTGTGTTTGTTGTCTGATCATTGGCGCGGGTTGACATGGCGATATCATCTCCCTCAACACAAGCACACTGCTAACGAGCTGGCTGATGAAAGAACACGACAAGCCAATTAAACAGAGGCGAGCTGAGTAGGTGTAGCAAGCGTGGCTTGACCAAGTGTCACTTTTCATGAGGCGTAGACGGTAATGTGTTCGGTAGGTGGGTGGGTGGGATGTGGTGCGGGAGGTTTGTGTGCATACGTTTATGCAAGAAGTAAATATTAACCAGTATTTTTCACACTTTCACCAGCCAGCTGAGTTTTTAAACTGCACAGAGAAGCCAGAAATTCAGCGTTTGGTAGTTTGGAAAGAGATTTGGTTAAGTGTAGAAAAACTGTGTGTTTGTGTTTGTGGGACGAGTGGTAGAAGGGGGGTAATCGTACATGACAGGATGGATTGATGGGGTAAAGGTGTGTTGGCAGATGGAAAGGCTGTCAGCAAAAATGTCTTCTTGGAAACATCTTATGTTCTTGAAATGGTTGCTTCCCTCCTCACTTGGACAGCTGCAATAACAGCACAATTACATTTCACTCAGCGTCGATAACAAGTCCTTTCTCGAGCGCTCCGAGTTCTAAAAAAATAATAGTACTCCACGTGGGTAAAGAGAATTGGACTCATATGTTTCAGGTTTCGCTGCAACAACACATTCCCCCGGTTTAGAAAGTGTATGTAGAGCACATAAACCAATATCAGATGAACAGAAATTATTTTACTGGGACCAAATGCGGTGGTGAGAAAATAATTAGTCACGCAAAGGGAAGGTTCTTAATGTGATTTGAAAGGAAGTGGTGAGGAGGAATCCGGAGGCGCTCGACGCTTCGGTACAAAACTGAAGGGTTGAGGTGGATGACGCCATGCCAAGAGAAATGCATGAGAAATAGCCAGGAGAGAAAATCAGTCAGTGTAATGGTATTACCCAGGGAAGGAGAATCGGATTATTCCATGTTAGGCCAGGAATACAATGCCATATAAAACATGACATTTGTTGAAATCGAATCAAACAGACGTCCGTGTTCGTTTTTATCCAATAATGTGAAAAATGATGTCAATACGGCACGCTTCTATCTCTCCCTTGTTTCCTCGGTGGTGTCACAGACGAAGCAGGGAAGAAGAAGAAAAAAAGAAACATCCACCTGTTTAAACACAAGAGCGTTCACAGACGGTGAGTCGTGGTTGGGGGACGTAATTATGAAAATTATTTACAGCTATCAAAAATCCGGGAACAGGAAAGCAGCTGGGGAGGCGTTGAGCTTTAAAAGTTTCAAGGTATGAAATATTTTGGTTCAGAGCTGGTCACAGACTTTTTCGGATTTCAAAGCAGGTTGCTGTGATGGGTCAGCGCTAAACATATGGCTTTCCGCCCCCACTATTCATGATGCTATGTTTGCAGCCCCACCACATAGGGAACCGTTTTAAGACAGCAGCCGTGCTGTACACAAACACGCATATGGAAGACATTTAAGCTGCTAATGGGCAGACAGAGCAAGAAGAAAGTGAAAGAATAGTAGTGAAATGCCACATCCTGACAAAAGCACAGTAGGATAATGATTCCCTCTTAAAGTCCTCGACCCAATTCCGCCAATTTATTATAAGCAAGCCCAGTCCATTTGTGGTCACCGGGGTGCGTAGCTACGGGCGTAGTATCCATCTGAGAGCGAGCAGTGTGGTCTGCCATTTCCCAGTCCCTCGACCAGGAAACCGTGGTGCATGGGAGGTTGGGTTGGTTATCTCCAAATCACTTAAGAGCTCCATAGTGTGCACAAATGGCAGAACGAAATGTTAGTCTTATCTTTTATTGTGAAGATATGTGTGGATAAGTGTGTGGGGTAATAGTGCTGAAATGTATTACTGCGTCTACATAAGAGAAGTGTTATGGCTTTGTTCTTCTCTCCTCCCTCTGTTCTCAGTGTTCACACACACACACACACACACACACACACACACACACACACACACACACACACACACACACACACACACACACACGCACAGACACGCACGCACGCACACACAGTTCAGTGCAGATGTGTCTTGAACAATGCAACAATATTGAATTTGCCATGAAAAAATCCATTTCACACTCCTAACGAGATAAATAATTGTATGATTGTGATATGTTTCATTGCCTTTGCGGTTTTAATCGTGAGATCAGTAAACCATGCTCGCTACATGCACAACATTGAACAGCAATATCTATGATTCACCCATGCAGCCTTGACAGCTGGTGAGCACACTGGTAACAAAAAAAATCCGAATCTACATAATCGACAAATCCAGCTGTGGTTATTTTTGGTGATGGAGATAGTAGCAAGAGGACAATGACAGAGTCTAGATGCCCAACGAAAAGCCTCACAGCTACAATCAAGATGACCTAAAGGATTTCCCTGCTGTTTTTTTACAGTAATGGTCCTCTTCTGCGAAGGCTGTGGTCAAACTGTGAAACTCTGGTCGAACTGTGGCCTGCCTTTAAATAAAGATATGTCTGAGAATGATAATTCTTATTTAAGGTCCCATATTATGATAATTTTCATACTTGTATTTAGGGTGTCTAATTGAATGTTTACATGCTTTTATGTTGAAGAAACATGCCTTATCCCATACTGTCTGTCTTAATACACCTGTATTTACCTTTACCTTATACTTTGTATTCCCTCTGTCTGAATCGGTCCGTTTAAGTGCCTGTCTCTTTAAGAACCCCTCCAGAGAAAAGCATGGCTGTGATTGCTCTATCTTCTGAATCTTCTGAATCTGTGCTCTTGGCGTGTCTGCGCCATCATTGTAGTCAGGTAATGACTGTAACAGAACTGTAGCAGCACTTTCTAACTATACAATATATAGCACAGTTGCAACATCACAACAGTATGCAAGTCCTGACAGCTCATTTCTAAAAACAGCCTGTATGCATTTCTATGTGGATTGACTATTTTTATACATTTATAGTATTTGACTGCGGTTAAAAGTGGCTTTTTCTTCACATGATCACATAGGAAAGAGTTAGCAAGAGACATGAATCACCAGCTTCAGAGTAACCTAAGATTGCACAAACACAACAAATGCTTGTAGACAGATGCATCCTGGTAGCAGCAGATAGTGAAGATAATAAAATCAAAAGAACTCCCATAAATAAGGGCTTTCCAGGCTGCCGTTTGATCCAAGGTATCAGCATGGCACTCTCACTACTCCGTGTGGTCATGCTCATTGGCACCCAACAGCACAAATTGATTTTATTGCTGCAGAAAGAGAGCGAGAGAGAAAAAAGGCTACTCTTTGGAAAATACATAGTGCTTTATGATGAACATCTGGAAATCCCCTCTCACAGAGCGGTGGGGAGAGAGGGAGGGAGAGAAAACATGCCAGCTCTAATTGTGTGTGTTCGCTTGGGGGCTGGATGATAGACAGGGCTTCTCGTGTCCTGGTCATTATTATCATTATAGCATTGTCATTACAGGCGTTCACAGCAGACATACCTGAACTCAGTCTCCAACACCCCAGAGAAAAGCCAGGGGTCAAACTGACAGAGAAGGAGCCTCACACCTCAGGCTGCTCCATGTGCTTCCTCTCTACCTGGTCCTCATTATGATGAACATTTTATTTACATTAGCTGTCCCTCCCACACAAAAGTAAAAAAAACATTTTTTTAAGAAGTAATATGTGACAACAGTTTGTGTAGAATCAGCCGAAGAGGATATTGAGTGACAAATAACGACATCAAAATATATATATATATAACTTTAGGCTGGGCAGACACAGCATTTCTATTCATCCTATTTGTTTTGTTATTTGGTTTTAAATAATATTTTTTGGCAGTTTTCCACGCCTTTATTCTACAGGACGGACAGGAAATGGGGTAAGAGAGAGAGGGAGAGACATGCAGCAAAGGACTGCAGGTGGTAGTCGAACCCGCAGCCGCTGCCTCGAGGACCTTCAGCCTCTTAACGTTGTCTGACTGCTCTAACCACTCAGCCAGTGGCCGCCCCTCACACTATGTTTTAATAGGCTATTCTGCACAGCCAGAAGCTGTGACGTTTACGCTCACACCATACAGATCCACTGACAGAACCAACGGTTACTTTTGTCCAGTGAGAATTTCAATAAAGCTTATTCAAACAAGACTGCTGCGTAACCACTCCTAACAAAAAGAGAGGGAGCTAGGATTACTTTGAAGAAGATTATTAAGAAATATTCAATTCAATTCAATTTTATTTATAGTGCCAAATCATAACAAAAGTGATCTCAGGACACTTTACGAACTAGGTAAAGACCACACTCTATGATCAACATAGACCTAACAATTCCCCCGTAGAGTACGGTGGCAACGGAAACCTTCACTATAACAGACAGGAACGTCAGACAGACCCAGCTCTGTGGAGGACGGACGTCTGTCTGCACCGGTTGGGGAGGAAGAAAAGGAGAAAGAGAGAGAGAGAAAAGACTGCAGATGGACAGAGAGACAGACACACTTCCATATTGGAGCCACAGATGTTAAGATGAAGAAAGTCAAAGGTCTGCAGAGAAGCCGTTTTAATGTAGATCGCAGTTTCAAGACTACAATTTTAGCCAAAACATGTAATAACACACTTCTCTAATAATATAATTTGTGTGTTCAAAGCTAAAGCTGCGGCCCCCGCAACCCGACCCCGGATAAGCGGATGAAGATGAGATGAAAATAAAGTTTATTCAAATGCAGTTTATTGAACATTTCTGACATGCCGGACATACGGATTGCTAATCCAGTTTGTTAATCGTTCAGGTAATTAGTCAGGCGTTTTGCCTCCCGTCACACTGCACATCAAACCCCTTCAGGGGAGATCAATTTTGGGCTAAAATCTGGCGTAATCGGCTTCAGCTGAGTTTCTAAGTAAATGCTTGAAATCTGAAAACAGCTCTTGAAAAAAACGTCTCATCTGACCATTCAGTTGCTGTCACGCAGCTTTCAAACTATTGAAATTTGAACATTCTCATTTCCATAGCAACTGGACGGACACCATATGCCACTAAAGATCACGCAATTTGATTAAAAGCTCCTTTAAACCGTTACTAAATAAGAGTGTTTTTGTGAACGGCTGTTTCCAAAGTCAAGACCGAACGGTGAAGCTCAACTTTTATGCCAAAACGGATGAGAAAGTCCATGAAGCGTCCATCTACATTTTACATAACACCTCGGAGAACTCCATCCACTGTAAACGATCATGTGATATGATCCATAACAGCTACTAAATGGACATCAGTAGTACTTCGATCATAACACCTAAATAAGCAATGGAGCAAATGTGAGCTGGTGCTGTTTGTTTTAAAATAAATATACAGTTTAAATATTACAACGGAGCCATGTCTTGAGATGCTAGCAGCCGCGTCTCTGTGTGGAAGCCATTACGGTGTAACCTTGAGTACTCAGGGACGACGTGCATCAAAGTGCAGCATTGCAGACTTTGATGTGGTAGGCATTTAACTGCCTTCTTGAGGATTTTGCCTTTTCATGGTTACATTCACTGAATTTTTTGTGGAGGTCGCAGAGGTTTCACTTTCATCACTGCGGACAAAATTCAGAAATTACTCAGAGTGACAGCCATTGTAAAAAAGGAGATATCGACCTTCATCCAATCATCCTTGATAGGTGAGAACAGAACACAGACACAAGGTTGTGTTCTTCATTGTGGTTCAAAACTTTTTCCAAAGCTATTGTCGTCGCAAATTCCTCCACCTATACTTATGAAACCCACAGCGAAATGCAAATGTCACCTCACACGTTTGCCTTTTCTTTCCACGCCTTCCCCTGGTTTTATATCAAAATGATGGCCCATCTGCCTCGAAGAGACCCCCATCCATCCTGCTTTGGGATGACACTAAGACAGGATTTCCCTTGAGTTCCTCTAATGGGTGTCAACATTGAGCATGGGCACGCCTGTATCCTTTCTTAACAAGCTCTGCTATTGTGAATCCTTGTTCACGGGACTAAAATAACATGAAAGGGGACTAATAAAATAGACTTCAATACTCTGGGGCTGGCTCTATATCTTATTACCAGTGGAGTAGTGAGGGTATGCTCAACAATGTCAACAATCACAAGCAATTAGGAGCTCAGAGGCTCAGAGAGACAGACTGAGACTGCTTAGTGCTGAACAAACAGTTAACATCAAGAATGGGAAGAGAGAGAGAGAGGGAGAGAGAGAGAGAGAGAGAGAGAGAGAGAGAGAGAGAGAGAGAGAGAGAGAGAGAGAGAGAGAGAGAGAGAGAGAGAGAGAGAGAGAGAGAGAGATTAAGAAAACAGTGGTGAGAGATGTCCGCTTTCAGTGATTTTCAGTACGACTAACACTGAAGGAAATCCAGAGCAAATAAATTCTCCCCATAAAAAACATGGTGGGAATTATGGTATGTCTAACTCAGAGTGATTCAGACAAACCTCCACTCCAAACCAATTTTATTGACAAACTAACACCGATAATTGTCCAGAAAATTGGAGGCCGAATATTTTAACTCTCAAGGTTCGACTTTCTGACCCATAATTTAGAAAATAGCTCTATTTGGTAGGATAATTAGCCAGGTCGGGACAGTCACAGGGCAGTAAAAGCTATGTCTTCAAACCATTACACCGCAAAAAATAAACAATGTTTGACCTCTTGACCCACTTATTCCTGTGTGATCATACGAGTTTAGCTCTATTTTTGTTTGTTCATAGTTAAACATCAGAAAATGTATGACCTCAAATAAAGTGTCAACCAATGAGTTGTTTTGACATGAAACAAAAACAGCAAACGGCAAAATATACCAATAAAACCAAAAACAATAAAAGAAAGAAAATAAAAAGGTCAGCAAATGTAGGCATGTAGGCCTGTGTGTGTGTTTGGTTGTGTGCGTGTGTGTGTGCATGCATGTGTATGCGTGTGTATGCGTACGTATGTTAATGTGCAAAGCAGCTGAGCCCTGGGTTTGTCTCGAAGGGTCATTAATGTAGTAAAGAAAGATTTCCCATTTCAAATAATACCTTTCCATCCTGCCCGTCAAAGGGAAGGATACCCGTTTACATGCTGCTTCCCCAGCAAGCAGATTGTGGCCGTCTGTGACCACTGGTGCGTGAGCTGACTTCCATGTTGAACAAGCAGTCTCCTAGCCAGCATGATACATGATAGCAGCCTGAACCTATCCAGTGTGTATTGAGAAAGTTGCTCAGGGTGGATAAGGAATAAGTGGATTTGAAGGGAAACTTCCTGAACATCAATTTTCTGGATAAAGTCGTGAACTGATAACCAAAGTCCCACACTCTGGGTCAGCACCATAAGACATGAGTTAATGTGGCATCGTCAGAGCAATTTAAGACAATTTAAATTCAACATGTAATTTGTTGAAGGATTTGAGGTCCTGCTCTGTGTAAAGGTCACCAATCACTGCAATCCCAGTACGCAGGCAGGGATTGTACCGTATACTAGAGGTTGTGTTCTGAAAGGGGTTGAAATTAAGGATCTTTGCCGTCTTCTTTCAGACCCCCCTTAAGACATGACAGCACAGGATGAGTCTAAGCAATGAGTTCTATCACTCCTAACAAAGTTAGAAGTAAAGAGTTGAGTAAATGGTGGCACGGCATGTTAAGATCATCAGTGATACTACAGGGTGTGTGGGAAGATGAAAGTGTTTCCTTAGTTAAACTCCGGGCACAGTTGCACAGCAGGAAGGAATATGAGATCAGGTCTGAATGAATTAACAAAGGAATTAACTTGATTACATTTTTCCAATTATGAGGAGTAAATCCCATTGTTGGTACAGATCAATCATGGAAGAGAATGGCTTAAAAAAACCTCTCATATTCTAATTTAAAAGTTCTTAATTGAAAGATCCATTTAATCAAGTCTAATGGAAATGAGCCTGACTTTCTTCAGTTTCTCTCCCCATAGTTTGCCTCAAAGTCCTCAATATTCACTTGCCATTGGATGTCCCCATTGTTAATCTCCTCTCCTCCTTCCTGCCATAAGTGTGTCATATTTCCAAGACAGAGGAGGCACAGACAGATGTGAGTAATTAGCAATTAGTTCCAGGTCAAAGGTTGGACCCGGAAATTAGAACTTAGCCAAAGAAATTTTAGCAGAAGTTGGGACTGAAGCCCTAAGTTTTAGCGGCATGAGTCATATAGTATGGCAGTGGTACAACACAGACGATCCAAAAGGATGACGGTATCACATTACTGAGGCACTTCATGGAAATATTGGAAGTTAATATTGTGTTGGGCTTCATACTCTGTTATATCCATTATTATTCATTTCACAAGTATGATTGTTATTATGATGCAGGAATGTATGACTCTCACTTAATTGCAGTCTTCAGAATGTCTCCTCCTAGTAGTGATAGCAGGAAATAATTCACATTTATGCTCTTTTTTCACTTGTTTCACTATAATCCGATATAACATGTATTGTAACATGTGTATCTACTGTATATTTGATGAAATGAACTGGGTAACAGCTATAATTATCCAGAGAATACCAAAAACAAAAGCTATTTTCTAATCGTCACATAAATGCAATACTAAAAACAGGAATTGATAGTGCTTGTTGTGAAAAAGAAACAATATACATTGATATAATGCTGTGTCACAGGGTAATGCCGAAGTCTGATTGAAGTAAGGTCATGTCACAAGTATATAGTCAAATAAATAAGATTCAGAAATAAAACGATTTGAGTGTAAGAAATCCATTAAGCAGCTGGTGGCTTTGGAGATAATCTGAGTCCAGTGGTGCATCAGGAGAAATCACTGTTGCATGGTATTTTAAAGTATGTGTATCTGGGTCTGTGCGGCTCAGCACCACTCTGATGGAGCACAAGTCCAATCGAACACTCACCCAGGACTGGTTGAAGCTGTAGGTGTGCCTAAGGTCGTCGACGTCATCCTCTTGCCTGGCCTGCTGGAATTCGTGCCTCAGCCTTTGTATCCGGTCGTGGTTGCTGGGAGCCATCTGACTGCTGGGAGAGAGAGAAAGAGGAGGTGAAATAGTGACACAAGCATGCTTAGCAGTTATCCAGAGGTACTTTTTCAGTAAGCCCTCACTCAGAAATAATGCCTGGCACATTACTCTGTGGTTACTGATGCTTTTTCATACCTGAATAATTCACTTGACCATCCTAACACCCCTCTAAATTTTGTTGAGGATCCTTTCATCTGACAGTTATGATTCCCTTTTACATACCTGCCTGACATCCCTTTGCACTTTTTCTTCCCACCCTTCCTCCTTCCAGCCTTTGCTCCTGAACATCCCTATGACTGAAAGTGTCCCTTGTGCACCATTGTGAGTGATGCATGTCCCTTTTAGACTGCAGGAGAATGTTGGCCTTTTATGGTACGCAGTCATTAAACACTGTGGAAAACCCTCATTTACATCCTCTTCATTAAAGGGCTTTGAGGAGCCTGTCAATAGGAATCAATAGCCTTCCCTCAGCTTAATCAGGCTCTCATTTTATCACCAGCTACAGAGGCAGCACATGACAAAATGTATAATTACGATGAGACAACCAGCTTGATAATAGGCCTGTATTTATGCATACCACAGGCATGTAAGTGCCCAAAGGTTAGGAATTTGTACTGGGAGGGGATGGGAGCTTGAAGATTTAGGGAGTGAGATGGATAGGGTGAAGAAAAGAAAGGAAGATAAAGGTTGGACGGGTGTTCTTGGGGATGGCGCTGAGTAAAAAAGGGAAAGGTTAATCAAGACCTTGTGAGAGACCTGAAAGAAACAAAGTCAGCCAGGACCTGCTACCCTGTCATTCAGGGTGTTCTCCTGAGGAGCACTTACAGGTGACACGCCAGCAGTGGAAGTGATTGCTTATTTGGGCCCAGAGGATACTGGATGCAATTACGGTGATAATTGTAGATTAGAATGAGCACATCCTTCTGATGATAATGGGCACTAGGACATACTGCCAATCAAGCTTCATTAAAAGCACAACAAATAGCAGCTCATAAAGGATGAACGGATCTCAGCGCATGCCCCTGAGTAGCACTTGGTGAGGCACGTGTATCGTGTTATTCGTACAGCCTGATCAAAATCAATTGTATTAGCTATAGTCCATTTGATTCCTATAGCTTTATGTGTGTGGGAGCACAGGAAATGTACATTAAGCCTTTTATGTGGGTATGGACAATTAAGTGGCTCACTGGGGTGTGAGGTGGCTTATGCTTCTAGTGTGTGGGGTTATGGTAGTCTTTCTATTACTGTTGATTACAAAACCAATGTTCCCGTTATATTAGTATTGCTTAAATAGCATATGCAATGTTAAATGAAATGACTTAATTGTAGTCTATAAAAAACAGAGCTATAGACTATATGTACAAATCTATGGCAACACTTAAAGCCTGATACTAGCCCTAATGTGCTCTCTTTTATCATATCAAGGTTTTATTTAATTTTAATTACAAAGGTAGCACACACGAGATATGTGCAACCATTACCTTAGATATTGTTATAGTTACTGGAAGTGTCTGTCTCTGTCATTGTGTCTGTCTTTGTCTCTCTCTGTACATCTGTCTGTCTTTTCTCTCTTTCTCTTTCCTTTTCTTCCTCCCCAACCGGTGCAGACAGATGTCCGTCCTCCACAGAGCTGGGTCTGTCTGACGGTCCTGTCTGTTATAGGGAAGGTTTTCGTTGCCACCGTACTCTACGGGGGAATTGTTGGGTCTATGTTGATCATAGAGTGTGGTCTTTACCTAGTTCGTAAAGTGTCCTGAGATAACTTTTGTTATGATTTGGCACTATAAATAAAATTGAATTGAATTGAATTGAACTGAATTGAATTACCAGCTGTGTATGTATGATCGTATCAGTGCTACATAGTTTTAAGCCCTATTCGGACGGGATTAGTTAAATGTGAGGACGTCGGGTAAAATAGTTTTACCTCAGGACGTCTGGAATATAATTGGCCAATTCGCACGGGATTAAGAAATCCCTGTATTCTACCAGAAGTGGGAGGGGTTACTCGATTTACGCACTGCTGTCACCTCCCTCTCGCCTTGCTTCAACAGAATCGCTTGTCTAAAAAAAGTGATGAGTACCTCCATGCTCTATAAGTGCCTCCATGTGGAAATGTATGTATTGACGGAATATGACGGTATATCAAAATATATTTTACAGAGGGTCATGTTCTGACAGGACTAGTTTTACCTGAGGTATCTTTTACGGACCGTTTTACAGAAGATGAAAATTGCTATAGCAATTTTATCTGGAATCTCTCAGTTCGTTTTTGATTTCCAAAGGGCATTATCAACAATGAGACTAAAATGCCCCTGGACACAATTAGATAGACCAATCATGAAATATGACCTGAGCAACACATGCAAGTTGAAGCCTTGCTTGGTAAACAATACACTAAAATGCGTTTCTGAAAACATTTTAGGTGAGAAATAGGCATCACAGTCACAGAGTAGCTTGACAATTTGATCTGTACCTTTCCTATACACCTGCTACATACGTATGTTGAAATACAGTACATGTCATCTTCCCTGCTCGAGACAAAGGTTTGATGAGACTCCATTGGATGGGAAAAGACCAAACACTGATCTTGGATGTCCATTGCATGCAATTAGTTTAATCCCTGAGGCTGGTCAAAGAGTAGACCTGGCTGACTCCAAACAAACAGCCTCAAAAAATTTTCTCTTTGACCCTCCAGGGAGGGTAAGTGCTAGCATCAGCTTCTCCAACATGAACCACTGGGTTTGAGGAAGCAGAGGGGTCAGTAGGAGCCAGCTGGAGATCCAGAAAGGGGGCCACAACCCAGGTTATAAACAAGATTGCTTGAGTCCATTTACACATCCCACACGATAGGACCTATTGCCCTTCTCTCACCCACTGAAGCATCAATCTAAGAAAGGGGGTTGATTGTATATTTCAAAATTTCGGCTCCAGTGTGTGACGAATGACATGCTGTGAAGTGGAATGGGAGAAGATCAGCTGAGACAAGATCTCCGGCAAATTAAAGAAGTAGCAGCAAGGCACTTCAATATATTTTCCAAAGTGCTACAAATGGAAATTGCATCGCATAGGGAATGGGAGCGGGGGTGGGATTTAACGAGGGGTGAATTTGTCATGGCAGTTCAAAGGAGGCCTGTGCAATATCTTGATTATCTGCAGGGGGCTTCTCCTCTTGGTCCTCCACCCATCATGGGGGCACCAAGTTGATGGGATTCTTGGAAAAATGCTCCATGGAATTCTCCAGAATAAATATATTCATATGGAAGGGAAAAAAAATGGATAACTAAGCACTGGAGAAGAGCAGGAATCAAGCACAAAGAGGCACCACTATCACTGTAACAGCCGGTAGCAAGCCTGTATCCACACATAAAGAAGATGGATTCAGCCGCCTTTCCTGAGAACTCCCCAATGCTTGGGCACCGCAATGTTTAATAAGTCAGCATGATCGTTGCCGATACATCAGGTGTCACTGCTTATGAATTCCCATGTGAATACATCATCGTCTGTAATGGGACTGGAAAACAAGAGATGTAGGAAAAGAAAGGGTGGGGGGTACTGGTGACAATTCACGTCAGTAGACCACCTCAGTAATTAGGATGAATGTGTCACCCGAGCCAGCGATGGAAGGTCGTGAGGGAAAATGAATGAGGGATGTTCATCAGTTTGCCATAAGCCGGGTGTTTGTGCATAAGGGGAAAAGGTCACAGGTTGTGTAAGTGTACTCAGGGGTACAGACAGGCTGTCTGCATCATGATCATATGAGCTTGCACAGTTTTGTCCCGGTGCTGTTTTTTCCCCCGAAAGCCCTCTTTCAAAATGTGAGTCAGTGGAAAAAAGGATGGTGCCCGTAAAGTAATTAAAAAACATGCAGATAAAGTATCTGTATGCCACAGGCAGCATCTTCATTCTGTCCTGTATAATGAGATTTGCTCCAAATTCATCTGTCTATTTGCAGGCTGAAATGTCAGCACTTGGCCTCTCAGGTTTGTCGCTCCCAAATGCATACCTCTGCAACACAGTCTGCAACTCATAGATGTAGAAAGACACACAAAGAAACCGACACACACTCTCCCTGTCTCTCTTCTCCTCACTTTACAGACACTTGTATTCTGTAAAGTCACACTGCTGCTGTATTTATAGCTTGGCTGAAAGCTTATTCTGACGGCTTATTGGGAGAGGTGAACTTGTGAATTCACAGGCATGCGGAGTCAGGTCAAACAACAAGGACTCGGGTCCATCTGAACAATAGCAGACCCGCTACTGATCCCCTCCTCCTCCTGCTGCTTCAGCTCAGCCACCACCTTATTAAGAAGGGATTATAAAAACTAGTTGAAGTAGAAAAAAAAACACAAAAAGATGCAAGCTGAACTAAAGTATTGTGAACAAACCATACTTCAAGGTTTCAACATCTTACAATATCGCAACTCATACAGGAACATGTGTTTTGAGACCCTATAGTGCGCATGCGTCTATGTGCATACAAATTAGTGACCCCCACCCATCCCACTTGTGTCTTTCAACCTGAACCGTTGACAGGGGTCACAAGCCCTCTAAAGCTGCAGTTGGGGGTATGTGGACGCCTGTCTGTGTAATAGTCATCCTTTGATCCAGGAGGATTTGGCAGATGTCTCGCACACCACAAGGCTTAGGCCAAGGATGCAAACTATGGTACAGTCCCCCTGTTTGCTTCTGTTGGTGGATCAAAGCCGTGTTGAGTCTTGGCATGCCCTATAAACACTGCCACTGGCCAATAAAGGAGTAATCCAATCACTGAGAGTGTAACATGGGTCATATGAGCATACCTAAGGTCAGGGGCCAGTACCAGCCAATCAGAATTCGAGACTGAGAGCGTTTTAATCCTTGGGGTAACATTTCAACAGAAGTTTGACAAGAGTTCTGAGAGTCGTCGCAGACTTGTTCATTCCCAAATAAAAGGAAAAAAGCTGAACTGTTGGGGCTTCGGTGTGACTTTAAAATCAGACAGTCTGTTATTTCTTATCTGATCACTGCTGATTGAAATTCCATCAGATTATCTGGTTTCTTGCTATGGCCCCAGTATCTCCGCGCAGCAGATGAGGGGGCAGGCTTCTTAAGTTTGGGCCCTTTGGCAGTCTTGCATCAAGTCAAAGGCTTAGCTCATCTTTATTTCATCGCCCTGTGGACTTTCATTTATTTCAAAGACAGAAAGATGAGGCATTTTTGGGAGATGGGCAGCCTTTGGGACCTACCGCGATGATAGAAAAAGATTAGATCTGCATTACCGCTGGTCATTTTTGAAGGGGAGAGCGACAAAGATAAAACATTTTTTAAGTCTTCAGAGGAAATCAGCATATATCGGCCAATCTGCCATGATTCACGCAATCAAACGAGAGCATTTGAAGCATATAGCCCTCTTCCAGCATTTCTTTTCCTCTCACTTTACTCTCTTTTCCATTTTCAAAAATATATATTCTAGTTATTTCGCTTGCATCATCTCTCCGGTTTATTTATTTCTTTTCTTCCCATATGTTTTTATCTCTGAATGCCTCAGTGCTCCTCTGTGGTTACAGGGATAGGTCATGAATTCCCTTCTGCCCCCCTCATCCTCTCCCACTGGCCTGGTAAATGACAGCTGCAGGTTGGACAAAGGCCTGATAATACCCTGGATTTGTCAGGCTCTGACTTCACCCATGTCCTCCTGTGACTGATGCACTGACAGTGGCGCCTTGCCAGCTAAAAACCCCACTTCTAGATGGGGGCTATTGCTCTGTTGTTGAGCTGTGTATAAATGTGTGTGTATCCAGGGTTCCTTTCAAACTCCAAAGCAGCCAATGTGGGGTCCTTGGGGGATCTAAGACGCCATCATCTGGGATGCCTGCCTAGGCCATGATGGTGGTGTGACTGGGGAGTGTAGAGCTCTGATTAGCAAGGCAAAGAAGCAACGCCTGTAGAGATCAAGCCGGCTGTCCAGCATGGCTGGCCTCTGGTGTAACGTTCATCTCTTGCTTCCCTACTGTGAGAAATGAAGAAACAGCTATGGCCTGAAGGGAACCTCAATTAAGAAAACATTGTTTTTTTCTTCAGATAATGAAGAAAATAAGTAAATCTTCGGCTATCTCTTTGTCTCCTAATAAACCTACACCCCTCAGTATTTCAAAAAGCCCCATTTGCCTCAGCACACATGGAGCCTACCACCCCCTCTCCCTGACTTCAACCCAATTTGCTTTATTACCCAAGAGACACACGCTACAACCACTCTTCTCTACATCTCAAACACTTCCTCTCTATTTCATTCTTCTGCTTGAGGGATTGCCAATATACAGGTGCAAGTGAGGAATTGGCCTTGCAGCTGTCTACATTCGAGGGAGACACCATCGATGTGTTCTGCCCAGCCTTTTCACTGGCAAGTTTTATGGCTTCAGTCCCAATGAGAATGTTCTGGAACTGATCAAAGGCGCTTTTGTTTCTGCATGTTATGCCGTGTGGATGTATTACACGTGGTTAGGAGGAAACAGGTGTGACCTTTTCTACAAAAAAGGAACTTTAACATTTGTTTGTTATAAAACTTTCAATACTGTATATGGTCCTTGTCTTGAATGCCACAAGAGAAAGAGGCCAGTGAAATGGCTTGAGGCGATGGCATGGCATAGACAGCTGGATGGCCTGGAAATTCTAGTAAATAAAAGTAACAAAAAAAAAAAAAATGGATGCTCAGGTGCAGTCTAGAAAAGGATCAATTATTCAACTGATCCTGTGCAGCTGCTCTCACTCAGAGCCAAGGACAAACTGGAGGACAGACAGGAGGTCATAGTGGCTATCCATATGAAGTAAAGGCAACTTACAAAAGCTGACTTCAAAAAGTTTGTTTTCACTGTAAAAAAGACGTGATTTATTGTAAAAATGCGGTAAAGTGTGGTTCTTCCATGTACATTGTACAATACAGTTAACGTTCCATGGAGAGGCACGTGCATTACCAAGACTGTATTTTACAAACGTTCTAGGACAACAACCTTAAGATTAATTTACATAACTCTCATGAGTTGCATCAAGTTCAATCCTGTGTAACCCCATTTATACTCAAACTGCAGCAACTCTGTTTTCAGTCCTCAAAAGAGTCAAAATATAAAATAAAACAAGATTGAAAATTCAATGCAACATTCAGATGACATGTTTTGCACTATTACACGGGCACAACTTAAACTTTATATGGTTGATAGCCTCTCTGAGAACTTTTCTCACCTCCATTGTAGGCAACTTTTCTTTAAGTTATTTTCTTAGAAGAAAGGAACCAGTCAGCTTCTGACTGACAGCTGCGTCCTCTATGAAGAAAGAGATGAACTTTGAAGTTAAGGCCCGTAATCCCATTCCATTGATTCAGAGGCACTTGCTCACTCGGAGAGAGAGAGAGAGAAAGAGACTTGGAGTATGGTTGGGACTGCATAATGTATTCACACAGGCACAAACACACTCACAAAGGCATAGGTACATGTCATCGTAAGTTCAGAGCAGTGTCACTTTGTTATAAGACAAAGCTGTGCTGCATGCTAATGATTAAAGCTGATCACATGCGCAAAACTTGCAAAAACACACAAAATTAATTTGCTAGATCATGACCCAGAACCCTAGTACAATAAATCTTTTATTTTGTGTAAAAGTCTCAGAAGAGGTTGAATAATTCCAATCAAATACGACATTCTCATGTCTACCTCTGTACTTTGCAGTGTTATAGCTATTAATGCTGAACAGAGGCTTATGATGAGTCAACAAACCTCTTCAGGAAAAGTCTTAAATAGGTTGTGAAGGCCATAGGCTAAAGTATCCATCTAAACAGGTTAGCTCAGCTTTTATGAGCCCATCAGGCCTTAAAGACAGCTTTTATGAGATATCAGCTGGCTTGACACTAAGAGGCCAGAGGAGAAGTAAGCTGGGGTAAACTATATGTCTTTAGCTTCCAGTAAACTCTTTTATGGACTCTGGCACCAAAAGATTTGGTCTAAGTATAGGTTGGCGCCATGAAATATGAAATTGGTTGCTGTATTTTGCATTAGGTGACCTCAAATAAATGCTGGTGTGCTGCAGTGACAAGTCACCTTTGCAGGTCTCTCTTTTAAGTAGCACTCCAATACCCAGAGAGGGCTGGAGAATTTGGCAGAAATGGCGGCTAGACGATTGTCAGCACTTAGACAAGAAGGAGCCGATTGAATCTTGAGATGAGTTTGTCCAGCCAAGTGTGGATGCCTCAAGTGCTTTGCATAAAAAAAGATGCCACATCTGAAGTTTGACAACTTGCTAAGTGAAAGTGAAATTAAGGGAAGGAAAATAGAAGGAGAAAACCCTGCAAAACTAATGAATTCAACACATTTTGGAACTATGGAGAATAAAAAGAGAAAAGGGGGAGCTGCTCGACTGAGTCTTGGTTTACTGCCATAGTCACAGTCCCACATAAACAGTCCTACAAACATCTCCAACCTGCCTTACCAGGTCCAACTGAGCTCATCACACAGCTGTGTGACCCTGCAGCCCCCTGCAAAACCCCCTCCTCTCCACTTGACTTACTTTTTAACTTTGCATTCTGAAACTGCCTCATCCTTCAGCTGCTCTCATGCTGGAATGCCCACAGGCAGCTTATTAGAGAGGCACCAGTTTTTCAAGCACAGCATACCACAGTCTCAGCACAGTAGCAGGAAAACAGACAGGCTGGAGGGGAGCAGAAGAGACGGGTCTTGGGGTGAGCCCCTGCTAAAAACCAGAGCATGGAATGGAACATTACTCACATGAAAAAAAGTTGGTGATGCCAGCTACCATCAAACCTCATCCAGAACATGTCAGATTTCAAGTGGCTGCAACTTGGCCTTCACTGACTTGCTCATGTCTGAAACATTCACTGTATGTTTATATCAAAGAAAAGGCTTTCCTGTTTTCAAAATACTGTAACCCAGGAGCTTTTCTATGGCCAGTTTTTTTGCAAGTTCTAGATGATTACAAATTATGAATGATTTACAGAGTATTTTCCAGAGGATACCACAGTGTTTTGCATTGTCATCCCTGCAGGCGAATACTGTCATATGCTGATTTTGAAACTTGCAGACATAATTAGAAGGCAGCAGTTAACTTATTGGATGTCTGCGACCCAGTTGCCAGAATAAAAATTTGCCATTGTACGTTTCTGCAAACCACAGATATGTTGAACCTCAACATTTCTGACCCACTGAAACCCGGTCTCATTCCTTACTCGTCACATACCGACACTTTTTTGTGCTTCTTGACTGCAGTTTTAAACACATAATAACCAGTAATCACAACTACATGGTTAGGTGTAGGTAAGGTTCGTGTGTGTGTATGACCCAAACATCCAACCCGACCTCCTCCCAAAGCACGGTTTGAGGTTTGTTATACGACGGCACCTGACTTCCGGAGCACTTGCTCTGAACATGCAATATTAACGTAGGTAGAGTCACTTAAAAGCCTGGTACCTTGCATACAGACGTAAAAGGCTGCATAAAACAGCTAATATCAACGTTTCTGTGGTTTGCATAGACGCACAATTCCAACGGTTTTTCTGGTGACCAGTCTGATGTCTGAGTTTCTGACTACCACTTCAAAGTATCCATCCAAAACGTTTTAAAACAACCCCTATTTGTATCTGCATCACCATGCAGCATGGTGTGCTGCAACTTGAATGAAAAAAGCAAGTACACGGTTAACTGTGTTTGCAGCATACTGAGAGCTGGTTTTCATACCATTCGGATTGATGAAAACCAATTCTTGACTGCGGGTTGATAAAACATGTAAAAACAATAAATGCTATTGTTTAGAACATGTTGAACAGTGTATAGAAATACTTAATTGCATAAAATGCTGGAATGGTCCTTGAATGCAAATATATGCAAATGTGTCAGCATGTGAACGAGCAGATGAATCCACTCCAGATGCAGATATTCACATACAGAAGCTCTCCTACTTGTTTGCTATTCTAGTATGTTACCAGTGTGACACACTCTCACAAGCTACCTATAATGAAAGGCTAATATTAGATTTAAAATGGGCCTGGCTGACGCGTTGGCCATATATTACAAATGCCTTCTGAAATGCATCATGGGACATCTTTTCAGGGTAGGTTGGCTGGTAGGTTTACTTCTCTACAGCAACATTTCTGTAAGCGTGTCCACCTGTTTTCATAAATCCCCTTTTTAGCAACGAACAAGCTGCAGATATCTTGTTTTTCATTAGGGCCTCAGGGTTTTACTGGAAGGCCTACACCTGTAAAGCGTCTCATTTACTCCAGTGCAGCATCGCACTGTGCTGAATGCAGACAATCGCGCCATTTCTAAATGTCAGTGCCTGACGCTCAGCGGGCGAACCACGAGCCAGCAGTAAATAATTCACACTAGCCCTCCGTAGGTTTCCTTTCCATCCCATACACTAGCAGCCCCCAAGTCCTCTCTTCAACGACCCCCTGTGCCGCCGCTACTTCCTCTATACATAATTAACGAGAGAAGCACGGTAGGATGCCCGTCAGTCAGAGCCCTGCTAGAGCCAGGGCCACTTTAAACAATAACAATATTGATAGTGGGTGTAATAAAGCAGAATTAAAAAGATGGAGTCCAATGATTTTTTTTTTTGCTCCTGGCACAGCTGTTCCCAGGGGTGGGGGCGCAGGGGACGACTGATGGGTGGGACTTCTAGGGAATGGATGGAGGAACATCAAAAAATAAAGGGGAAGGGAACAGTAGGAGGAGAAGTGTGGAGCTGTTGGCCCTTTCCCCTCCCCACTTTCCCCTGGCTTCCTGTACTGGCTGCTCTCCTGTCTCGTCCATTACTGGATTAAGTCTCGGAGCCAGGAAGGCAGAAGAGTGAGGAGGTCACAGGTCGTGACCTTCAGTGATGGCCCATGCAGACAGACGAGCAAAATAAAGAAAACGATGAGGCTGGCAGCATCATTTCAATTTAGGCTATCAATGTTGTGTAATAATCAATGTGAGGGTCAAGAGGTTGGCAGATACTGACAGATGGGGACACAGAGAAGAAGAAAAAAAGGACAAAAATGGGAGAATCAGAGCTAAAAAGACTAATCAATGTCCACATAAATATGCTGAGACATAATGACAATAGGGATCTTGAGCACTAATAAGTGATTTACAAAGGATGATTGACAAATATATAGACTTTATTAAAAGTTAACTTTACACAAATCAAAATGTCCTAGAAAATACAGTGGAAATCACAGTGTACTTTTTCTAGTGAACAATAATTTGGGGGGTGTTATTGTTACTCATTTAGACCTTTTTCTTTCTATACAACCTTTGTGCATGGGAAACATATCCCCATACCAGATCTCCCTGTTCCCTACGTGTTAGTCAGCGTTGTAATGCATCTGTGCCAGTCCATAAAATCTGTGGAACCAGTGAGGGAGAAATCCTGCTATCTCCCATCAACCTCCAGTAGCCTTACATATGTTAATTCCCCTTCAACCTGTGACCCTCACATTCATGACATCATTATCAACCCAGCCAGACATAATGTTGGCCTGTCACCACCATGATCTATGGCCACAGTGGCTCTCTGCCTTAATGAAGCCGTAACGTTGCCTTAAACTGACGAAGCCGTGGCGAGCCTTTGCTTTGCCGTCACTCTGCCTAATGTGAGTATGCATCCATCATCTCGCATCAGACATCAATCAATCAAAAGCCCCTGTGACAGCTGGGCCCCCCCCCCCTTCCCCCAACCCGGCGCTACGACCACCACACACACACACACACACACACACACACACACGCACACACACACACACACAGACACACACACACACACACACACACACACACACACACACACAAAAACTCATTGGCTGTGATTATGATCTCAATTATCATCATGACTGCAGGCCACTACTTCCCCTGTGACCGACATGCTAATCAGGAGCACTGGCAGTCAATATTTAAGGCATGGAAAAGGCCATCAGGTGCAGAACTGGTCAAGCATGATTATATCTTTTAATGTCAATTGGTTAAATTAAAAGGCATGGACGCCTGTGGAGAAAATGATAATGTTTGAAGGAGAGCAAAGTCAACTTAAAACACTATGAAGAGGAACTGGTTTGAGTGTGTACATATTCTAAAAGCTGATCTTGTGAAATTGCAGCGAGGCCAAAGGTGATCTTAGAACGTCTTTGTCCTCCCTAGAGATTTAGTGGGCCATAACTGTCCATGTTCAGTGCAACAGAAAGCTATGAGGTCAGCAGTGACAAGCTTTTAGTCTAAAAGATAGCTGCAATGGCAGCGTCCCCAGCAACACACATGCTTACGCACAAACAGTCCACACCCCCTGCATAGGAGAGGCAGTGGCTAAAGCAGGTCTCACTGGTCATTTCTTCAAGCCAACACCGGCTCTGTCCTGTTGTTTCTCCACAGCCGCTGGGATTTGAACCAGTGTAATTTAAGATGGGCTTTGGGCCTCAGTGAGCACATGGAGATCTGATAATGTTTCTCCAAGCCTTTCAACAGACAGGCTAATAAGGATGACTCTGTCATGAGGCCAGATTTTTAGCATTTCACACAAAGAACTTTGATGTTTTGTCTTTCTTTCTCTCTCTCTGCAGGTGACTACAGGAGGACTTCCCAAATATGAGCTGTTATCACAACCCAGATCACAGTGTAATCTCTCCTAATCCTCCAATTTAACTGCCTCAGAGTCGGGAGAAACTGACTCAGAGGCAGTGAAGAGAGGGAGAGTGATACAATATGAGAGGGAAAGAAGGAACTGAGAATTTGTACAGAAGAAGCAGAGTCTGTATCCTCCGCAACAGAAATCTATCTAATTAACTTCTTCCACTGAGAGGAACTCCTGTTTGCCATTTCAGCAGTCATGAAAGGAAACTGCAGCTTCACAAGAGGACGTTGGAGTGGATATCACAGGGATGAGAAAAGAGACGGAACAGTTCTCATAAATCTCCTTTCTCTGCGTGTCTCTTATTTCATCTCATAACACAGTTCCTCCCTTTGGCAAAGCTTCGTGTCCATTGGCAAAAACCCTATAAGGAGCCACATCTTAAATGTGACACAGCAAAGCACTCAGCCCGGCTCCTAATGAGAGAATTATTCAGGCCTGGTTAGGTGGCTCACTTTGGTGCCGGGGGGTTTCAGGCTGCACTTTAAGTGAAGGGAGCTGAAAGGCACTGATGACAAAACACTGTCACCTTCAGGTGGTTTAAGGAATGGGTGACGGGGAAGCTGCTTGTGATGGTACTCCCACAGTCCCAGACAAGCCACAGAGGATTAGCCCCTAGTGCCGACAAATGAGACCAAGCGGTCATGGGTTCACCCACAGATGGTCACCGTGGTGGCTGATGTGTGAATGAATGCACCAGTGAGTCGAAACTAAATTAAGACACTATGGACACATCTGCCTGCATACACACACATATGGGCACACCCACCCATGTACACAAAATGCTGATTATCCCTAACCCCTAGCACAAGGGGAGGGGGTGGGGGCTTGCGAACAAAAGCATTAAGTAGGTGCGGGCCCTTTAATTATAGGCTAGTGTTCGGAGAACTCTCAATAGACCTGTGAACAATAGAGGTCTTTGGTAACGCTCAACCTGCTGAGTTAACACATATCCTTCAGGTAAAAAAACCCCAAAACAAAATAAAAAGAAACATATCCTCCCGGTATGACAAAACACAAACATACAGCCAAAGGCCATGGCATGGAAAATAGGCAATAATTTCACTGTTGGTAACTGAGAACTGAGTGACTACTCCCCCATATTAATGATATCCTATTATTTACCATAGTCTTTAGCTTTTAATTTAACGCTGCTGTGTGTAGACAATTTACCTAAACATATAACAAGCATATTAAATGTAATTCTACGGTATAATTCAATGACACTACAGGAAAATGAGACACGAGATGAAACTTGTTGATTTTACATGTTCCTTTTATGTGTCCCTGGTAGTTCCTGTGAAATTCAGAACCACCTTACAGATGGATCTATTAAATAAATAAAACGAAATTCCCAACAGCTGTATGCGCTATATTAAGATGTAGTTACCACATTTAAGGACGGTTAAGAGGTGGTACTGACTGAGTAAATTGGCTCTCTGATGGTCCCTGAGTGTGGCGAGTTGTTATGGGTGCTTGTAAATGTGTGAAGGATGAGACCTATAAATAACTTGAGTGCTTATTGTAACCATATGACCATATGAGAAGTGACAGCTTTCCCTGTCACTGCATTTGACAGGCTTAAGGATAACGCCACATGCCTGGCAAATTGGATTGGAGCTATGGTGGCTGTGCAAAGAAAAAAAATTGAGAGAGATGAATCCGTCCCCGCCTCCTCCCTCCACCCTTTTTCACCCTTTTTCAACCTCTCAGCATCCTCCATCCCCCCACCTTCAGAAATTCTGAATACCGTAGAAGTGAGTGATGAGCTGGTAATAGGTAATAGTTTCTACTACATGTTCAAAGTCAGCGTGGGAGGCTGGCCAGGAGCTGATAAATCATCATTGGTGCAGATTAAAGACCATTATCCCCTTTAAACAGTCACACCCCTTTTTCCAACAAAGCGCTGGCAAGGTGATCTCCTGAAGAAGGACAAGAGAATTTGCTTTTGAAACTTCTGGTGGCACAGAAGTGTCTGAAGGACACCGCTGGGTCACCTGGGAACGGCATCATGAAAGAGACTTAAAAGGAACACCTAACTTATTCCCAGGAGACTGTCAGCCGTCTGCACACTTCCAAATCCAAGCTATCACCATCAGGAGAGACTTAATGGGAAACAGAATAAAATTAGCTCAACAAGTGGTATCTACGCTTTTGTCATAGTCTAATCAAAACCAAGGCGTTATCAAAAATAGATTTAACAGGCCTCAAAGGCCAGTTAATATGGCAAAGCTTAACTTATTCCACACTCTGGGATCTTGTAAAGATTAATGAGAGGGGGGGAGGGAGGGAGAGAAAGCAGATTGATGTGAAAAAGAGAGGCAACAACATCAATAAGCAAAAGCAGCTGGTTGCAGTAAGCGGTTGCCAATTGGCCTGCGTTCACAGAATGCCAATCTCCAAAGCCGGGTGTGGCAGCCGTGCCAAAAATGGAACCAAAAAAGAAAAAAATAGATATTCAGCTTCTAAAAGCAGCCTTAACTTGGGTAACAAGAGAGGCCGGGTTCTTTTAATGTTGTAAAATATATTTTACTGTTAAGATCTGAGATTACAACATTTTATTACAACCGGAGAACACGCTATCTGCATGCAACCAAGAATGCATTGGCATTACCGTTGAGTATAAATATACAGTCCAATAAAATAAAAGAGCTGACTTACACTCCTCATTGGCAGGTTCGTGCTGATGAATGGCCAAATGTCAACGTTTACTCGGGAATCAATTGGAAAATCTTTAAAATTCCATCACATCAATGCAACTGTTACATGATTGTATTTCATTCCTCCTTTGCAGCTTTTATGTGATTGTATGTGTGTGGCCCATGCTGAATTCATTTCACTATAAATGAGCGTGTAATTCAATGCATTTCATTTTTTCTCTCTGACGTATAAACGAATGACTAAGGGATAATTAGACCTCTGACGCTGGAATAAGCACCGAACATAAATACCATGAAAGGGTTTTTCAATGCTCTGTAAGTTGTGCATTGGATGCATACATGCAAACATCAGGCATTGTGAATGTGACTGAGATAGATTTATATGTCTATGAAGTAGCTGCTGCTTGTTAAAACATTTTTCAGTAGCATTGTAGGTGTTTGACATTATTTCAAATTGACATACTGTGGCTTTTACTGAAACAACCCCCCTGACTTTGATGCCCCTGCTCCAACCATGTTTGATTTGTGATTTTAGAGCATCAAATAAGGACCAAGCACCAAAGCTGTTTTCTTCTGCAGCAATGTAGGGCTATCTAAAACATTTCATTTACTTGGTTAGCCAACTGGCTGCTTTCTGTTAATATGGATGCCATAAAAGCTGATGTTATCTCTGTTAGCTTAGCGTATACAATACATTGGTAATTCCGCAGTGCTAAAGTAATACAACTGCCACTGCTAACAGCTCTGGTACTATACATTGTGTATTCACATGGCAGGTGAGACCCTTAATTAGACATATACTTGTTGAAAGAAAAACATAAAAGATGAAAGAAATGCGTCGCAGTTCTTTCCGTACACAGAAATATGCAGGGACAGACAAACAGACAAACCAGTCTACACAATAGTTGTTGGGTAGGGTGAGCGATTACTGATTGTAATATTTCTTCAGGCTTTTTAAGAAGAGAAACCTCTTCATTTTACTTCTGTAAAGTTACGATAGTTTTCCCTAGCATACATCCGAGGCCATTACAATTTTCCCCCGGTGGGTGATTTCCAAACATATGTAGCATGAATTGGCTTTTGCTCCAGTAAGTCCAATATTCTCCACTGCCTAGGTTATTCCAGCAATGCCAGCTTTGTACGACAAGTGCTAACAGCCTTCTCCATAGGCACTTTCAGATTAATATCCTGTGCTGAATGGGAATAGATACACGAGACAGGCCCACTCCAGACAAGTCAGGTCCCTGTGTCTAGGATGTAAGTGGGCAAAGATTATGTGACAGCATTGGGGGTAATGAGAGCTTGTCACATGTTCTGTTCACTGTGCCCCTTCAAGAGGAAAATCTCTGATAATGAACTCTAGACCTTACCTCTTGCTTCTCAGAGAGAGAGAGAGAGAGAGAGAGAGAGAGAGAGAGAGAGAGAGAGAGAGAGAGAGAGAGAGAGAGAGAGAGAGAGAGAGAGAGAGAGAGAGAGAGAGAGAGAACTGGAAGAGCCTGTCCCCATCATATTTATGATCACCAAAAGACAGGCTGCCTCTCATTACTCCTGTCTTTTCTAACACACGGTAACACACTCAGCACTGTGCACTGACATAGAGTGTGGATGAAATGTGTTCTCAGAATGACACCAATTCATAAACACATGTTTTCAACCTATCGATTCATGCACACGATTCTATGGTCTCTGGCTGTGCTACAAATACAAATACGGCACTTCCGTCCAAAGCAACTTACACCCTTCTTCTCCACACATGCACACACTGGCAGCTATCTCACACTTAAGTCCCTTTCACCCAAGCGCTGACAGAAGCTGTGTGTGAGAATGCGTACGTTGGACCGGACATTCAACAAACCTACTATTACCAGCAGCTCACAGTAATCATCACCTCTGATACCATGTAACATTATACTATACTTCACTGTGCCGTAAAGGTCTAACAGACAGGAGACAAAAAAGAGAAAAATGTTTGCAATCTGGAAGGAATACCAACTCCAAATGCTGACAACTTACAGTAAGTAAAAGAACAAAACACTTTGGTAATAAAAGCAGGTGGGAAGTAACAATTACCGTGTCAAAGTCTTTTTTTATCATTCATTCATCTTCAACCGCTTGTCCCTGTCGGGGTCGCGGGGGGCTGGAGCCGATCCCAGCTGACATTGGGCGTGAGACGGGGTTCACCCTGGACAGGACGCCAGTCTATCACAGGGCACATAGAGACGTACAGAGACAGACAACCACTTACACCTACGGGTGATTTTTAGAGTCATCGATTAACCTAACACCTGCATGTCTTTGGATTGTGGGAGGAAACCGGAGAACCCGGAGAAAACCCACGCAGACACGGGGAGAACATGCAAACTCCACACAGAAGGGCCCCAGCCGGGATGCGAACCTGCAACCTTCTCGCTATGAGGCAACAGTGCTAACCAGGATTCACATTTAATATACATGTGTATTTATGTTATATTTTATGTCCACATGACGCACTTTAGACACATAATAACATTTCTGACATGTCAGAATTTCATCTGAATGTCCACTTGGTCCGGTGATGACCTGATCTCACTCCCCCCTGACATTTGGTCCGTGTCTAAAAAATGTTGTGTGGCTCAGAAATCGGGTCAGAAATCATAGAGTGTATGCTCAGCTTTAGTCAAATTATTTACATATGAACACAAATTATTCTTTATGTTATTGTCATATTGATTGTCTATACTGTATTTTTATTATGATGGTTATTCGCTATGATATCTATTGCATGTCTGTCTGTCCAGAGAGAGGGATCCTCCGGTGGATGTCTCGTATGCTGTGTACAGATTATAAAGCCCCTTGAGGCCAGTTTGTGATTCGTGATATTGGGCTAAATAAATAACATTGACTTCACTTGAAGGTGACATTGGTAACATAATCAGTTATTTTAAGAAATGCATTAAATCCCATTAACTCCCATCCCAAGGCTCTTAATGATTTTAGACCTGTGGCCCTGACTTCCCTTGTTATGAAGGACTTGAATAAAACTACTAAACAGAGATCTCCTCATCAGGACCAAGCATCGTCTTGACCCACACCAGTTTCTGTACAGTCTGTCTGTGATGTAGAGGATGCAAATGCTACTTTACTAAACCTGGTCCTCAAACATCTTGAATGTACCAATGCCAATGCTAAAATGCTATTTGTTGATTTTTCATCAGCTTTTGACACAACAATACATCACATTTGAATTGACCAATCAATCAATACTTTAAATTTAGATTCAACACTGTAGGCTGCATCCTTGATTTTCCAACATTCAGGACTGGGAGAGTAAGTGGATGCAGGCCGGGTTAGTCGACATCATCCACTGGGTCTCCTCAGGGCTCGGTCCTTTCTCCTCTCCTTTACATTCTGTATACTGATGACTGCCACAGCTGACGACTCTGAAGTAGTGCCAATAGTCACGATCCCATAGTGGATGACTTTGTAGAGTTGTGGGACAAGGCTTTTTTTAACACCACGGAGACTGAAGACATCTGCGTTGATTTTAGACGTAAGCCCTTCAACCTACAGAAAACCACCAGCAAAGGACAGACGGTTGACTTTGACGAAAGCTACAAATACACTCGGCAAAAAAAGGCCAGCAATGTCTGTGTTGCCTGAGTGAACTGTCAGAGTTTCAGGTTGACAAGTCACCTATGATCATTTTCTACAAATCCCATGTTGGATCAGTTTTGACCTTTTCTCTCCTCTGCTGGTTTGGTCATATTAATATTATAGTCTAACCAGCATTGATAATACGAGCAGAAAGATTTTGGGGATTCATCAGGGCTCATTATCTGACCTTTTGTCTGGGCAGACAGTTTGGAAGGCCAAAGCCAATCTTTCTGACAACTCTTACCCATTAAACACAGAGTTGCAGTTTTTGCCTCACGGCTCTCGGCTCAGATTTCTCCCTGCTAATACTAATGGACATAAGTTCTCCTGAATCCCTTCAGCCATTTCTCTTTTGAATGCGGGTGAGTGGAAGTCTTACTTGACCAGAGAACTGTGGCTGGTGTTGATGCTGTTGGTGGTTAATGTTAACCACAGCATTGATTTAGTTATATGTTTTTAGATGAGGTTGTTCTTAATTAGCTGCGCCCATGTGTCTACTGTTGCTTCGCCATACTGTATTCTCCCCCCTCCCTCATTTTCTCTTTTGGTTCTTTTATGTCTTCATGTGTTTTTTTACTTGCTGTACAACAAATTGCCCGACAGGGATGTTCTGAATTTAACTCAATAATTCAATAATTTACTATAATGTGATTCCTATTGGTGAGAAAACTGATGCAAAATAAGTTGTGTAATCTGAATTTAGGTGGGTTTACTTTCTATTAATGCTACACTATGCTATACCACACACACACACACACACACACACACATACACACACGCACACACACACACACACAGTATTTATCTGTATGGTTTACACATCTATAAAAACACGTTAACAACACACATTTGCTCTCTGAGGCAGACCTGATCACAGCATCTGATTTCACATGGCCATCTCATCGATCACAGCTTATAATGTCTGAGATGGACGGCCGCTGTTTAGAGCCAGAGGTCCCCGCTATTACAGAGCCATCTCATCCATTTACTCGCAGATCAATGGGACGGTTACTGAAATGGCCCTTGGAGCAGTGTGTCATGCAGCCAGACGCTTTAACTGCTTCTGTTGTGCTCCAACTCCTCTCTCACTCACCTGAGTCTGTGTCTGTCTTCTCAGGGTCGTCCTCTCTCACCTCTATTGTTTGTTTGGGAGATGGACTCTGTGACAATCCCGCGACTCGGACCAGTGAGTCGTATTAAAGTTTGATGGCTGTGCCTGGAGGGGGTTTTGTTGGCTCGTGTTCTTTACAGCGTCGCTCTGATTAACAGGTCGCACGGAAACAAAAGTCACTTCATGAATAAGTAATAGATCTGCCTGGACACTGCCAAGTTCCCTTTTAATTAAATGGAGTCACATTTCTAAAAAGAAAAATGAGGAGAGGGGAGAAAACATGGACTCCCCTCCTCATTTGGACATGGAAGTGAGGTATGATTGCAGCGTAGTAGGGGATTAACGACTCGTCATTAAAGGCGATGATGATTCTTGTTGTGGCTGCATCTCAAAGTCGCCGCACAGAGAAGGGGAACCTTGGGAAACCAAAGTGAGAGAAATGCATGCAGGGGGTTCAGCGGAGCCTTGAACAACACTGTTTTTCTTTAGGCTTTTTCTCACGCCTGTGCACTTGCATACAAACACACACATACACATGCATACACACACCCTGGCGTTCTTTTCATGATGGACTGACCACTGAAAGCCCTCCAAAGAGAAGGAATCAAATAAAGCCGTCAGTGGATGGAGATTAAAAGGAGTGCTACACAGTAAAAATCTGATTTATGAAGCTCCGGCTGGGTTTCTACGGGGGTTTTGGTGCCATGGTAACCCAGTGAACGGTGAGGTCGAAGGGGCAGTTGAATAAGGAGCCGGAGAATGGGGAGAAAAGAAAGGAAACTTTTAACCTCTCAGTGTTCACATCTTTTCATCAAGCCTTTACCAGGCTAACACATAAAGGTAGAGTTTCAATAGAGAGGTCAACGTCCTCTTCATAAATTATCAAAGCCTTTCTCATTGTCTCCATTCAGGCCAGAAAAGACCTATTTGTGTCCTGAATAGGACAAGGATTTAGAGGCAACAAGTTCATGATTTGAACTAAATCGAATTGTCTCTTTTCATACTCCTGAGCTGTATTTCTGTCTGATGCTGTCGTTCCATTCCCTCCACCTCTCTCTGCCTCCGTCACTCTCCTATCTCTCCGCTATACTTTATTGTTAGTCCACCGCTGTGCAGGCAGTCATCCAGCCAGCTTGCGTGGCAGTTCTGAGACCCACCGCGGTTAGCGCTGCCTCAGTGTGTTGTTGTGTTTTGTCTGTGGGAGCTGTCCTGTGCCATGCTGCTGTGTCCGGGGCCAAGGCCCTTTCCTATTGTCTGCTGCCATATGGAAGCCAGCACCAACATGGAGATAAGCCTGTCCTCATGCTGTTCCCTGACCTTCTCAGGCACCCAGCTGGCACTAAATGCAGAAATAATTATTATCCCAATTACTCTGGCCAACTCTGTCCCCTATTTGTGTGCTGAGGGCGAAGGGTGGTCGGTGGTTGTCCTCTGAAGTGCTGGGGGGGAAACTGTGGAGGGAGCTCCCACACAAAAGAGGACCATTAAGAGGGTGGTCTCATGCTGCCTCATACATTGTATATTAGCTTGTCTGCCTCTTTAGAGCTGACACAGGGTCTACAGATCTCGCTGATGATGCAATATTATGCTACTGACAATTATATGAGTTGTAACCTAGTTAAGGAAATGCTATGCAAACATGTCTTGTTAAATGATACAAACATTAGTTGCATCTGTTTGGGGTAATGGTCACTTGTTGTAGACAGAGCCAGAATATTCTGGACTTTTTCAGAAGTTAATACATTTACTACATTTTAAAGTAGAGGATTTTTTAAAAACATTTCATAAAAGGATTAAATACATTAGCATTTGAATGATACAATTAAAATATTATACAAAAAACTGTTCAATTTAATAAGTCATAATGTTCATTATTCAGTCTTTAACGACTCTCAAGGATCATTAAGCTGATTTTTAAACAAAGCGCTCAAACAGATTTTGAAGGGCTTTAACATTTACCTTTGTTATTCTATTATGTAGCACAATACCGAACCCTCAGACACAGTGAAAGGCCTGTTTTTAGTAGCTATAGGAAATAACTGAATAGTGCTCACTATCAGAAGTTTCTTTAGACATTTACATACTTGTCTCAACTTGTGAACAAACTCGAACAGCCACCATTTCAACAGTCACCACTATAGTTTAGATTTTGGAAGACAATTGCATAATTTCATTTGTACATAAAGTGATAGGGAGAATGCAGCATTTGAAGGCACACTAACACACACATACAGAACTTAATGATAATTGATATTACTTAACCGCATATGACCACGTAGACATTCAGGCTAAAAAATAGTCCTGCATTGAAAAAATGCAAGGTGTTGCATTGGTGGAGCCATTATTGCTTCAGGTACTCGAGACATGATCCAGGAAGTGCAGTTTGAGGGACATATTTGCACGGCTTAGCAGATGCTAAATCACTGCACAGTGGTTAATAATACTATGAGACAGACTTTCATTCTGTTCATTTTGTGAAATGAACACAATGGCAACACTTTATCATTCATCACAGTGATGCAAGGTTAAAAGTAGAAGTATGGTGTCTGCTTGCCCAGATGACGTTGCACTGCACGGTGGCAAAAGTTGAGCCAGGTTCAACTTATTTTGCTTAAAGACCTGGAGTTTTATTTTAAGCCCTTTGTGTTAACGCATAAGCCTCTTTAAAATAAATAAGGGCACACATCTTTCTTCATGTTTCTCTTTTTGTACTCCATCTGGCTGGATCAGGTGTAATGTTCGGCAAGAGAAGGGCAAGTTGTCACTGGGCATTTGGTACGTTTTTTTTTTTTTAATGAGACACCCTGACTGCACATTCAGGTCCATAAATAAACATTGTTCAAAGAGAAGCCCTTTAATCCTGCAATAGACACACAGGTTTAATAAAGTTAGCACCAGCCTTTAAAACCTGCAACTTTCAACTTCTCACCTTCCTCTAATCAGTTCCTGGTGACACCAGGGTCGTTACAGGAACGCTCAACAGATGTCCCAGCCTTCCAACTGCTGGAGCATCTGTGTCATAAATGCTGTCGGACGCGCAGAAAGATGGATGGATGGACAAGACAAGTGCAGAGCTTCAAAGCAGGAAGACAGGAAGAGGGGAATTGTCGGCGGATTTAGGTCTCTCACAATGGATGTGTTCACTGGATGTGGAAAAACCCAGTGAGAAAGATGTCTTTGCTCGGCAGCCCCGTCCCCCCCAACCACTGTTGAATCTGCTCCAAGAGTCGGCAGCAGAGGTTTAAGGGGGGTTACAAGAGGAGAGAGAAAGTGGGAAAGATGAGGAGCCCTCAGTGGCAGAGCAATGTATAGCGTGCAGGGGCGAGTCATCTTCTGTGCTGAATGCTACATCAAAATTGAAACCTACGTAGCTCCTCAAGAAGCTGTAATAAGATAAAATACTGTAATATTTGCCCACAATAACTTTAACATAGTGAAAGTACAGTTTACTTGCAAACGTGCAACCATAAACATATGAAGCAGCAACATTAACTTGCAGCCGGTATACAATACAAGTTGTAGAAAATGGTAGGCGAAACATAACAAAAACACTGAAAGCATCATTAGTGGCAAAACTGTCTGCACCATCAGCTCATCTTATCTCTGCACTTTTATTGCTTTCTCTCCCTGTGGTGAAACGCTAAGACTGCTGGGGGATGTTGCTGATTCCTCCCCGAAGATTTTTATCCTTACTGAATGCCACAGGAGCTTCGAGGCGCTCAAATCACTTTAGAAAGCTGTTTTTTATTGAGTAGTTTTGCTTCAGGGCTCAATCGCCAAAGAATGAGGGGGGCCAAAAATATCATATCCATACAAGATAGATAAATAATGAGGTAAATGCCACGATTTGAGGAAAAAGTGAGGCCGGATTATTACATAGCTCTGTAAACCAATGAACGTGTAATGTCTTTACGACTTTGGCCTGTCAGAGCTTGTCCTCTATTTGATACGTAACAAAGTAGATCCACATTCTATACTCTACAGCCCGAGGTGCTTCATACAGAATTAAGCAATTTCGGTTCTTTAACTGGAGCAAATTGTCGTCTTTCACGTTTTTTTCGAGAAATCATTTTCTGACTTGTAGCATCAAAGGGACTGACCTGAAAGAAAGGAAAACAACGCACACCTCGGCAGAGTAATGAAAGCAACAGAGGGTGGATTTGAAGAGATTAGCCTGCAAGCACTTACATTTAAATGCCTCTATCTGGTCTTGCTTTACTCCGCCACATAGAAAATGGTAAGAAGCAGAGAAGGGAAAACAGCGGGGTTGATTAGAGTGAGGTTAGGGGATTAGGTCTGAGCGAAGGCACTTTGAGTTATTTAAATCTGCCCCCTTTGTCAAGGTACAAAGCCACCGTTGGGAAGGTGCATCATGACTTATTTGAATGCAGTGAATGAAAAGGCAGAAATAAAAAGAAGCAGATAAGCGAACTGCCCCCGATGCTGTTCAGGGGGCGGCTTCAGAGCGTTCTGAAAGTTTTTCCATACACATGGGCTGGTTAGGGTCAGCACGGTTTGGCGTGCCAGCCCAGCGTGGAAGAGATTTGCATTTCCTTTCTAAGAGAGTCTTTAGTGGTGTGGCGTTTCAGGCCTACGGCTCTATGGCAGCTTTGTGTAGCTTGGCTGTTTTTGTATTTTTGAACATTAGTGTTCTGAAAATATTTCTCATGTCACAGAAACCACTTAGAGTGAATCCGGATGTTACTGTTGGTGATGTCGGACGCAACGTTTGCTGTTATTAGAAGCCGGCGGGTAGCCAAAGGAGCGCTGTAAATTCTTCACAGTTAAAGTCACCTGTTATGAAAAGCTTTTATGAAGCAGCAAAATCAGGAATTGCTGAGCTGAGGAGGGGAGTTGTTATGATTAGGCTGTGCTCGGTGATAGGTCTCCATGGCACACTTGGAGGCGGGTCAGGTGCACTATGGCCCTGCTCCGGAGAAGGTCCATTTTGGCACGCTGAAACTGGTAATGGTAACACAAATCAGCGCAGTATGGTTTGGCTCAGTGCGTCCCACAGTGCCAGTGAAAAAAGTTAAAAAAAGAAGTGCTGGATTGGATTGTCCTGTGTTGGCAGGTGTGCGGCTAAAGCAGAGGCTCCATCCAACCGGGAAAGCTGACAGAGTCCACTTTTAATTAGCGGTACCTCTGTGAAAGGTCACTCAGTAATGAAGAGGTGGTAACTGTGATGTAATGTCACCTTGATGAGAAAGAAGAGAGCAACTGAGCTGCATGCCATGAACACTGTTGAGATGTTAAAGAAAAAAACTCCAATGCAAGTCACTTTGTCAATCACTTTTCACATTAAACATGAAAGAGTCTTAAGAGTCTAGGCATGTAGCTTCTCATGTACTCCCACCCTTATAGGCTGTTCACTGGGGTTTTCTTTTGTCTCTCTTGCCTTGCCAAGACTGTGATCCTGACGCACTGTGTGTCTGCGGGTGCCAAGGAATGACAGACTAGCATTGCCGCGGGAGACGAGGAGAACACTGACCTTCTGTTTGCTGTTACATCCTCCACAAAAGATGAAAATGACAGTGTTTCTGATAGTCACACTGTCTCATCGGTATATATTGGATGGATCGAGAGATTGTGTGTGTGTGTGTGTGTGTGTGTGTGTGTGTGTGTGTATGTGGAGGGAGAAATGTGAGAAAGAGAGAGGAGATGACTTGGTGTCTCAGCAGGGGGACGGAGCCATCAAAGAGAATCCCAAAAGTACTCATCTCCCTCCGCTGATGAGACACTGCGCTCACACTGGCAAAAGCTCAGCACTGTGTGTGTGGACATACATGCATGTGTGCTTGTTCATTCTAAAATCCGTTGCTCAAAATGACTTCTCAGAGCGTCTGACCTCCATCTGTCGGGTGCTGCTAGTACCATATTTATTTTTGTTTCATCTGCTAAGAATCAAAGACTGTAATCCCGTTGAAATGGGCAGCATCACAGGCTGCCTTACAAGAGGAAAATGTGTAAGTGTGATTTTTTTTTGTGTGTGTGCGTGTGGTTGAGAGGGTTTGTGGGTGTGTGACACCGGAAGAACATCCATGACCTGACTCGTCAGCTGGCTGCCCCACTTTCTGTCTGCTCACACACACACACACGCACACGCACACACACACACACACACACATTCTTTGTATCTTTTACAGTGGCCCCAGTAGCCCCTCTCTTACCCCAGCAGACAGTGCCCCAGTCTGTCTCCAGTACAGAAAGACCCTGCTCTGACTGTATGTCCAGGGTGTGCATATGAGTGTGTGGCTCTGCCTTTAGGGGGTATGTGTTTAGTTGAGATGGAGTTCATATACTGTAGCTCTTCTGTTGTCGTCACATCTTCCTGATTGTGTTTGCTGGATTGTACCCCGGAGAGACTGAAGTCAGTGAATGCTCAAAACATAATCACTTGCCAACAGCACTTCTCGGTCTTAGCATAAAAGCCTTCAGCATCAATTGCTTCACAGTTTACAGTTAAGAAATAGAGTGTTTATTAGATTTATATCAAAATAGGATGACCCAATCTCAATCCAATAATGACCCACGCCAATGACGGGTCTCAGGAATGAACCTGAGGGCTGGGCAAGTGTTCCTTTGTAGTGTGTCGTTGTACTGTAGCAGACCGATTCCATGTCTGGGAAGTCTCACAAGGACCCAACAGACGAGCGGGTCTAAATTTTTTATATTGTTTGCCTTTTCTTGCCTAGTGTGACAACATCTACGACATCTCTGTGTCTGTAGAAGCTACAATCGCTGACATTCATCCAGGACGTTTGTCCCTGACCCCTCCAGCATCAACACCTTTGCAACTCATGTAAATATTGAAATAAACTATTATTAGTGTGAGGTCAACATATAGTCTGACATGGCAAAGTTACAACTGGATTTAAAGGCACCACGATCGACCCATCTGGCACAGCGACCACCTCAAAAGATAAAGATGTCTGATCCCTACACCATTTCTTAGATATATGGTATTAGCTGTTCACCTATCATGGAGTCCAGCTACAGTAAGAAAGGTTGTAAAAACACACAATCATGTCGTTTGTCCTCAGACATTTGACTGCAATCAATAAAATTGTTGAATCGAGATAATATAATTGAGTTATTTTTTATTTTTTGAGTACCCAACTACTGTTTTTACCTTCCCAAGAAAGATCCTGACTGACAGAGCAGCTGACTCTAAAAGCTTTTCTGAAATTCACCGAAAAGTTTCAGTGTCAAAGGCTGCTATAGATGCTGGTCCCATGCGTTTCTCCCCAGAGAATCTTCATTTCTGAAAGAAACGCAAAATATTTCATAAAAACAATCTTCAGGTGGGCGCCAGAGGGGTGAGGTCAAATCTAATGAACGTTGATTTGTTGTCATGCACAACATTTTTGACCCCGTTTTTAGGCTGTCTAGAGAAGAGCGCTGATTTGAATGACCTTTCACACTTCTGTGTGACAGCGATGGCAGCGGCTCAGGATGGATGACCTGGAACTGGAAGGGCTCGGGCAGGTGAAATGCTACGAATCTGATTCAAAGTGATCCGGCTTTTCTGTCTGCCAAAATGTCAAATGACAAGCCCCTGCACGTGCGCGCACACACACACACATACATACACACACACACACACACACACACACACACACACTCCGTCTGTGTGAGTAATACTGCATGACATTTCATTGATCAGCAGTCTGGCTTCTGAGAGCAAGCTGATGATTTTGATATGAACTTTTTTCCGAGTCATACTTATAATCTCAGCTTGATGGCTCAACAGAACAATTTTAGATGTTAATGCAGCTGTTCAAAGGTTTGCATGTAAAACAAAGCTATACAGTCTATGCAAGATGGATGTTTGGATGAAGTTTGAGTTTAGCTGTATTGATCTGCAAGGCATCAAAACTACTCATCTATGTACTTCAGTATTTATCAACAATTGAAAGAATGCCTGCATGTTTTTGTGTTTTCACAATGCCAAACACATTATAAAGACATGTCCTTCCATACTGGTGAACAGACATGGGTTCATTGTTGTGTGTGTTTACTGTCAGAGATGTCACCCCGGTGAAGAGACGCCTGCACAGGTGCCATTAGAGCTACACTGAGAGCGCAGTTTCGTTCATTCTGCTAGTACAATCTCTTTAGCTGATTGCTTCAATTGATTGCACGGGGCGGTAAGAGAGTCGGTCATAGAACACCCCACCATTGACTCCCTGCACATGGGAGGGACTGTGCTGCATCGGTGGAAATAAATCATGTGTTAAAATTATATTCTGATGTGGGGGCCTTGAGTGCATATTGATTCGTAATTATTTGTACTAACAGTGGCGAGGGAGGGACAATGCCATCCATTACTGTGTGAAAATAGGCATGGGGATCAATGCGAGTGGAATAAGGATTGTGGTGAAAAGCACGGCGGCCATCCCTCTGTCAAAGGCGATCATTAGCCCGAGCAGAAGGGAGAGCGCTCTCTGCCATGACCACGGCTTGCCTTTACAAAGCCGATGGTAAATTACATTCCATTCACAGAGGGAAAGATTGACCTCACTGCTCTTGTGGTGGCACATGCAGCTATGTAATAACAGTGTCTGTGGACTTGGGGGCAATCATCCATTGCCTTCTGCCTTTTTTCTCTCTTTTGTACGTCTTTTTCCACACCACTGATATCTTATCACTTGTAGTGTGATTACAACACATCAAAGACGAATGGTGTAACAAACTGAGACCATAATAAGAGCAGAGGATGAAGTACGAGCTCCGCACACAAATAAAAATGAGCTGACATCAGCGTGGCCTGGCAAGAGGGTTGAAATGTCAAACGTCGAAATTAGACAAAAAATAGGACACACACACACACACACACACACACACACACACACAGAGCCATGGCAGCCCGATATTAAGGGTGTTCATGGTGGTCTGCACTATGTGATGCTATAAGAAATATATTTGGTGTTTTAGTTATGAAGATGACTCATGGGTCATGCTTATGATATGTCTTTTCTGATAACACATTTTCCATTATGTAGCCCCCCCAAAAAAACATGCTACACACAGACAAATGATGTCAAGGTAACAGGTAAATTGGTACAAATACTGTGCTATAATGCACTGTTTTGTAGTGCATAAAGTACATTCAACTTTTTTCCAGGCAAAAACTGAGGAAGAAGCAGATCCAGAGAAAATGCGACAGCTACAACAACACTGTTTCAAGCTTCTGCTAATTAAGACAGGAAGCTGTGAAGTGAAACAACAGTAAAACAACAAAGAAAAAACTACCTTTGCCTCTGTTGGAAAATAGGAGAACAAATGTGAGCTATCTAAACACATTAACCCAAGCCTACAGGCCCAGAAAATATAAACCTGCTTAGCTACCCGCCATGTACACATTCACCCACATACACACACACACACACGCACCAAGGAATGAAAGGCAATCTCATCCACCCATTATGATTTGATAGCTCAAATTGTAGCAATGATTCAAGTGTGGTCCTGTGGGTTTTGTGGATGAGCCCAGAGCCTGTTATTTCACCACTGGGCACCAGGGGATGGGAAAGGATGCTATTGCAACCAACAAAATGACCATTAAATCACAGGCTATGAAGCCACTCTGGACTGTGAAAGACTGTGCACCTACTGCTTAATGTGGCAGGAGCGCGGATGTGTGTTGGACAAAGTGCTTTGCTACCGATTTACATTGTTACCTGCGTGTCTGTGCCGAACAAGTGGAAATTGTTTGGATAAAAATTGTATAGATGCACGGTTCAGTTGCTGAAAGGCACATTCTGTCAGTGGAAATTGTATGGTGGTGTAAGACCACTGAAGTGCAAATTGTGTGTATACAAATTATGCGGATGTGCATGAAGCGTAGCCAAGGATTTTTGTTTATCTCCTCTTCAAACTGTAGAGGTCATGACAGTGAGCATGGTGCGCCTGCCTCCCATTATCATATGAGACATTGTGTGTACACATGCTGTATAATATGGTTCCAGATAGGTCGGTCATACTGTATGTTTACAATGCAAATGAAATAGATAAATGTGGCAATCGAATACATAATGTATCTTCTGTTCTTTGGAATGTGATGCTGTTTGTTAATGTAGCAGTTGTGTGTGCGCCTGTGCATTTGTAAGTGTGTATAACAACATGTTTTTGTGTCACGCCCTGTCACAGCCAATTAAAGACACCAAGTTTGCTGCTGGGTATGCAGTGAGAGCAAAGACCCAACTTATTAAGTGTCCCTGTTTGTTAAATGCTCCAGCCCTTGGGTATACTAAAACTAAAGTAGTTTATTTTATTGAGTGTTATCTTGAAAATAACTTGGCTTATTTCTTTGAACTTGCGTTTTGAATGACGCAAACTAAGAGTGAGCATGCGCACCCACTGTTGTGGGCAACCCTAAAGGATTCAGGGGCTCAGAAGCGGATACTGGTGCCAGAACATGATGGTTAAGATCGATGAAATACGATAGATGTTGTAGAAGCTGTTGTCAAGGGGCCTTGCAGCTAGTGAGAGCTACTTCTATGATCAAACTGCCAATCATTTCCCATGCTTACAAGAATAACTTTGAGCAAAAACATGACATATCTGTGAGATGCCCTGGAGTTGAGTGATGCAGATTTCACATTTTGCCTCTGCCTTATTTTGTTTTGGTAAACAGGCTGATTCAGTGTTGAAGAGCGTGATAATAACGATGCAACTTGGCAAGTGTTTTCACTGAAATGTGAAAAGATCCTGATGGCCTGATTTCAGCTGCCTGTGTACTCCGAGGTAGGAAGAAGCTCCAGCTGTGTAAAGGCCATCCCTCCCTCTGCTTCGCCCCTAGCCAGGAGCTACATGGGCTGGTTGTGGGAAGGAGGGTGGCTCTTTCGGGGGATTGGAGTTTGTTGGGTGGTAACATTCCTACTGGGTTTAGCACCCTGCTTAGAGATGACATATTGGGGGGTGCGAGACCCCCCTTGTACTCAACTGAACAAAAAAAAAACACAGCACTTTCCCCATGCGACTGGCATATCCTTTGAAAACAAGAAGTAGGGTGTGGTGCGTTATGTGAGTTGCTGCACTCACAGTAAAAGGTAATGCCACGCCACGCAGGGGGGAAAAAGACATTTAAGAAAAAACACTTAGTGACTTATTTCAGTCCTAGCAAAAAAACAAACAGATGTAGCTGATGGCTACAGTCTAACACCTGTGCCACTCATGATTGGTACCAGAAGTACTTCACTCAGCAGACTAAAATACCTTGATCAGTCCACTTACGCTGGGTTCCCATAGAAACAACATGGAGGAGTTTAACACAACAGCTTGTACTAAAAAACACCATCTAAAACAAGCGTGCTGTGCTCTCGTTGAGATATTTTTTCTCTAATAACTAATTAATCTTTATTGCTTGTTAAAACAATTATGTAAGTGAGTAAAATGACACTCAAATGATACTTCTTGAAACATTTTAATGAAACCGTTCAGAGCCGGTTCAGTTGTTCTGCATGACTCTGTGACTCCACTGCCGTTCTATTGGACACATGATGGCTGCTTTAAGGTTGTTAGAGTCATGCAAGTGACAGATAGATCTCTCTTAGTGTAACTTTATGAGGAAGCACATCAAAGGCTCACAATAGGACATCTGTGGATATCTCAACCCCCTCCCTGCCTCGGCCCAGTGCAAAGGAACGGTGAGGGAGCGCAGGAGAGAAAGAGAGGAAGGGGAAAAAAGAGAGGTAGAGGCTTATCCTTATCTCCTCCATGCCTGCCTACCTCCAGAGGTATGAGCTTGGAAGGTTTCAAAGTGCCGGGGTTTGGCCCTTGTTGCAGCATTACTGTGTTTCCAATAGGCCTGCTAAGCTGAGGGAGAGGTGTGTCTGAACCGAGATGTGTCAACAGCAAAAGGGATTCTTCAAAGTCAGTCCAATAAAAGATGTGATTTGGCTGTCAGCAACAGTAAGTTCCACTGAGGTCCAGTTAAGTTTGAGTACAGGTCTGTCACACTTTGCAAAAGCTAGCTCAAAGTTCAGTTCACACAGATTAAAATTAACTAGTTCATGTTCACAGTTCAGTATTTCAAATTTTTAACCAGTTCATTTTAATTTCTTCAGTCCTCTTTTTTGTATGCGCTTCCCTGAGTTATTATATTCAGTCGAGCCTCCTCCTACCAATCCATCCTCAGCGCCAAACCATTGCGACTGCCCACTGACCCCTTCCCAAACTAAAGGAATCACAGAACCTGGACTGATTTGTTCATAAAACTCATTATGAACTGCACTCAAATATTCATATGGACTGGCCTCAGCCGTGCCAAGTGCATTGTCTGACTTGCCAGTCGCAACCATGGACGACTTGGATGAAAATCATCAGTTAAAAACGTTCACGTTCACAACACACATGTTCAATGAACGCACTCTTCTGGCGTGCTCATGCACAACACTCCCCAAAAAAGGAGCTCAAGATTAAAGAATGAGTGGACATAGTATTCTGTCTGCAGGAGATTTGATTTACACCAATAATCGTCTTATAATCATCACTATAGGATCATGATGCATGCAATGGTGAAGCCCCTGCCCTCCATGTCACATATTGATTTGAATTATACAGTCACACTATTTCCAAAGGCCGATAGAGTCATGTGGACACACACCAGGACTGTGTGAAAGCCTGTTTAGCCTCTATCCGCCAATTTTGACAAGTCTGCCATAACCTTTTCCTACACTCTTAACTTTCCTTTCCCCTCGAGCCACAAGAAGACTTTTGGTTCACCTCAATCTCTTAAATCCCTGAGTGTTTACTCAGGAGAAAGCGCGGCTGTCTTTTTAAGTCCAGCTTTAAATGACACAAGTGTAAACAAGGAGACTTCTGGCTTCTCTCCAACATGAGATGTGATGCCATAATTTCTCTTGACACGCGGGGCTTCAAATTGGCATTTATCTTAACAGGCCGGGGAAACAGCGCGGTGAAAGTGACACATGTTAAGACTCAGCATAACAAAGGCAGCGGGGGTGTGGGGCTGTGGGGGCTGGAGGAGGCGGTTGACAAGTCAAAGGTCTCCCTCTGTGAGAGTTGACATGGTAAAGATTAAAACAAGAAAATTGCATTAGTTAAGTCATTATGGGGGGTTTGGTGTGTGACTTTTGACTTTTGCAAAGGAGGAGAGTGAATCATCAGCAGCCCATATTTGGGAATGGCCATGTGTTAGCCTGTCAGGAGCGAAGTCTGCTACAGGTGGGAACCATTCTGATGGTTGAACTGGTTGTGTCATTTTCTGTGATCAAATGTTTTCCAGAAAAGTGTAGGATAACAATTCAGTCTAGTTGTGTTCGGGCTGATGATGAAAACCAAATAAACAATGATTCAAGTCAATTCCAAAAAGAAAAAGAAAGCCCAAAAAAACAAAAGCAAATGAACAGTTCACAGTCCCCTATGAGAAGTCAGACATTTAATTCCCTATTACACCTTGCCCCAACTGTGCAGGAATACGTTATTCAAATGTCGGCTTGTGTTTCCATCACCGCCTCCCGTTCACATGTGAATTAATTCCCATAAACACGAGCCCCTCTAGTTGGAATACATTTTCATTACAGAGATGAGAGGGAGAATAATAATAATCTTTGACTCACAGTTACAGCAAATGAAAGATGGTATCTCCTGGTGCCAATATTTTTCTCCTCACAATTATTAAAATGAATGTCTGAATGTTTGAGAATACAAAACAGCCGTATTCTCCGCTGAGTGTGTGTGTTACTGAGGCGATTGTCTTCAAAGAAGCTCAGTCAAAAGCAACAAAACCAACAACAAATAGAAACTGCATGTATTGTAATTGGCAAATCCTCTTTTTTGATATCAGCCTTTATTAGATGGCACGCATGATACATGAGAATATGCATCATTATGAATGAATCAGACACAATCAACTCATCCCTTTGTGCGCATTAGAAGCCTTTTTTGATCTATCTAGAAATCATCCCAGCTTGGGATCAATAAAGGCTTTCTATTCTCTTCTAAGTATTGTGGCTGCTTTGTAACTCGAAAGCATGTTGCTTTGCTTGGTAACTAGTGATGCAGCACATGCTGAATGCCCCCTGATCACAACTTTGCGTGCATGTTCATCAGTCTTGACTGTGCAGATGGTAAAAGTGTGTGCATGTGTGTGCCCCTGGGTGCCTGCTCCTGCTGCATCTCTTTTCCCCAGGGAGTCGCCACAGCTGCATAAACCTGTCGGCTCACATGATCGGCAGGGCGATGCGTGGAGACGCACAGTGACAAGGCCCACCTAAATTCATTAGACCTCTTAAGGACCAGATCCAGACTGCACTGCGGACTGGTGTCACTGCTGGTTACCCTGACACACACAGGTACACGCACTCACACACACAAACATAACCGAAGCGAAGCGCTCTAGATGGGAAAGACATGGAAGAAGACCTAAATCGATCTTGATACAATGTGAGACCGCTGAGCAGTCAATAGCAGACAATTCATGTCAAGGAGCACGGCAGGTATTGCGTTTGACGTCTGAAACTTGGCTTCAGTTGACGCCATCAGGACTGCCTAAAGTTGATGGCAAAACACAGAAACAGGGAATAAAATGGCAGCAAAATGACATACTTGCGAGTAAATAAGGTTTTGTTTTCTGGATGCAGGAGCCAGCTGCTGCAGCGTGAGTATGTTTAGCCCAGAGGGCAGAGAATCAGGCTGGTTAGAGACTTGTGACTGGCTGTGAAAATTTGATGATGAAAATGGGGGAAAAAATAACACCTTCCTCAACAACTACCTTCAAGATACCCTTAAGCAAAGCACTTCAACTGTGCCATTAGTAGTTACAGTACAGGGTCGCTCCAGGTATGAATAAAAAAGTGGATCAGTGTGAAACATGGATGGAACGAACATGCGTGCTCAGAACACTTTCCTTGCATAAACAAAAAAGATAGACAGACAAACCCACCAAAAACATTAATCTATGCTCAATGACAGAATGATGCCAAAATGGTGTGTAAAGATGGCAAATGTTAGTGTGTGTATGTGTGTGTGTGTGTGTGTGTGTGTGTGTGTGTGTGTGTGTGTGTGTGCATGCGCATGTTTTTTCTGGTGCCAGGGCTGCGGCAGGACGGGCCACGGAGCTGGCAGCCATGCTAACCCCCCCTCCACTCTGTGTCTGCTCTGATTAGATGGAGCTTCTTACTACGGTGTGCCAGGAGCTCTGCCAGAGATAAAGACAGACTAACAGATGTTCCCCTTATCTCAGGACCAACCTCAAGCCCATCAACCCCTTAACACACACACACACACACACACACGCACACACATACACACACACAAGCTCACACACACACACACACACAGACACACACACACACACACACACACACAATGACTGGGGTGGGAGCTTTTGTTAAGTCTTATTTTACGAAGTGTCAAGTCTTGCACAAAAATACTTCTTATTTTCAACTATGAATACTAATTTGTGCATGAGAAAACACAGAGGCACACACACTCATAACTGCAGAGTACAAACTCCACATCTCCAGGCCCTGGTAGCTTTGTTCGACAGAGAGAGAGGAAGCATTTTCAGCCGCTCCGCCCTCTGCCTTCCTCCAGCCGCTCCGCCCTCCGCCTTCCTCCAGCCGCATGCAGTTAGGGCCGAAGTGGAATGTTAGGGCGTCTTTGAAGAGGTGTCTGCTTTGTGTCAACTTGACGCAACACACTTACTGTTCTCACCACGCACGGCTGATTATATTATCTCTCTCCTCCACACGCCACAGAAAGAGAGAGTCTGAGAGATGGGGTAAGGGTGTGGGTGGAGAGAGACAGAGAAATGGAGACAGAAAAAGGAGTAAAGGGAAAAGGAGAAAAGAGTGGAGGAGGCTCTAAATCAGGAGACAGAGAGATCACGGCACAAAGACGAGAAGCAGAGCTCCCGGGCCCCCAGGGTTTGGGGTCTATGTGTAGGCATAATGAGCAGAGCCAAACATATCCAGCCTCATTAATTTCAACTATCAAAGCCACCTTCTCCGCGCCATGCTGCCTGCTTCTTCTCCCGTCTGCGAAAGCCCTCACTTGTCACCTAAGATCAAAACGAGCGAGAGGGAGTGCTAGGCTAGCGGAATGGAGAGCAGGAAAAGACACTTTTTTTCAACATACAAACATCGGAAAAAAACATTTCTGAGAGAACGTCTTGCTTTCTGCGGGATAACCAGGCAGAGTCTGGATATACTGTAGATGCCTAAGAATATCACCAAACACCTGGTGTGGAACGGAGGCTGTGCGCTGTAATGCAAAAGGTTAAACATCAATACTTATGAAGGGCATCTGCTTGGGATGGTAACAAGGAGAGCAAGGGTCTCAAATGTAAACGTGCAATCGGACTGGAAGAAAAACTACTACCCTCGACGTTGATGAGTCAATATGCCAATTAATCTCTGTAATGAAAGCAAAAACATTCAAACTGTCGGCCCAGCAACATACAGCTGGGAAGTAATACCCACTGAATGAATACATGAGGATCCAATGAGAGCAAAATTTAAACGGTTTCAAAATCTTTTGAGACAATAAGAATAAAACACTGATCTTTCTTTCAAACAAGAAGGAGAAGAAGAAGAAGAAGACAGTTGCTGAGGCATTTGTTCCTCCTTTTACCAGTTTGTAATGGTGTTTTTCCTTTTCTTTTCTACCTAATTATTCATTCATTCATTCATTCATCTTCAACCGCTTATCCCTGTCGGGGTTGTGGGGGGGCTGGAGCCGATCCCAGCTGACATCGGGCGTGAGGCGGGGTCCACCCTGGACAGGACGCCAGTCTATCACAGGGCACAAAGAGACGAACAGAGACAGACAACCATTCACACCTAAGGCGAATTTTAGAGTCATCGATATACAGTATTCTTCAACAAGCCGCAGCTAGCTCTGTAAAGCAGCAACATTTCATAAGCCTGTTTGCTCGGGGATGTTTGTGGTTTCTCTTGGGAAAATAAACTGGTACACACCTCAGGGCATCTGGAGCTCAATACTCTTCTCACAGTGGCTGGACAAGGTGGTCATTGTAACGTTATCTCCATCGTGCGCTGAGGCAACCAAAACCTCCAGATCTGGGTATTTCATGGTCTCCCCTTAACTCATCCCCTCCTGCTCGCGCTGGCTAAACAAAGCCAGCCTTGATTTAAAACAAAAAAAAAGATGGCAACACTGCTCCGATAACGTCGGGTGTTTCACATGTCAAGCGAAGTCTGATGTTTCTTAGTGTCGGGCACAGAGGCCGCTTTTGTGGCTCTGAGTTAAACAAATAAACAGACTTTTCTGAAATCAGAGGAAAGAAAGGTCGCTTTTGTGTAGCAGTCGCTTACACAACAATGGACATGCTGTTCATTCGACGAATAGCGTCCACCAGTAAATAACCTTGTGCATTAGCAGACAATGCCAGAACAACATTTGTAAACATATGGAAAACAGTAGGGGTTGTTTGTCATCCGAGGACACTATCTTACTATCTTAGTCTTACATTCCTGATCTTATCGCCGGGGTTTGATTCAAGTTCTGCTGTTGTGAAATGTCTCGGTGGATAATGTAGCATATCTCTTCTTGCCCGTGTTCCAAGTTTAAAAAATAAAAATAAAACAATCACCCGGTGTAAGCGCGAAAAGTGGAAAGATTGTCGAGTAGCCAAGTTGGTGTCATGTCCTATCTTGCTAGGTATGACACTTCATCGCAATTTCCTCAACCCCCCTTGCTCTCAGGAGGAGTAAAGTGAATAATAAAAAATCTCTGTTTACTGATTCTTTTCTTGTCTCTCACTCTATCTTTCCCTTCTTCCAGACTCTCACCTGCATTTCCCCTTTGAAAGTCCCATGCTCATTCTCCAGCGTATGCAGACACGTAAACACACACACTAGGGGTGTCAACAGCAACACCAAGAATGTGTCTGACCCGTTACATGTCGGCCTGTAGGTTCATTTGCATACAAATCGATTGCTGGACAGCTTTCACATGTTAAAGCTCACGTTACATCACAACTTTGTATGTTGTCATTTTGCATTTCTTTACTAAAATCAACCAGTTAGTTACTTTTTTCAAAAGTAAATAAGAACCGAAACACACATAAAGTTGCAGAAATATATCATCAATAGAAAAAGTGATTGTGAAAATGTTTCCAATGCAAAAGTTAGAGACAACTAACTCATAATGTGCATGCAGGTAAGGCGATGATGGAGAAAAATACATTTCCAGGATTCTTACAGCTTAAGGAAAGTTAAATTCAAGACTTTTAAAACACACGACCTTTATGTTGATTCTGCTATTGCAATCTGCATGATGTTATGATGAAAGGCTTTTGGTAAATATATATATATGTACAAAAAAAACCTAAATGTTACCAACTATTTTGAGATTTAACAATAATTACAACATCAGAATAAGTGTAAAATCCCGCTTCCCTTGTGTTAATTTTTTAAGACCTTTAAAAGTTTGATTTAAGACAGTTTAAAACAATTGAGGCTGAATACATAAAAATGTAGGTTAAAGCAAAAAGTGATTGGCCTGTAATCTGACACCGCTGGTGGCAAATCAGGTATGAATATGAAACGCAAAATGTACCAAAGAGCCTCTTTCTCTTTGCTCTCTTCACATTTATAAAGGTAGAGTGCTGAGTTCTGCAGATGGAGGTAAAGTTTTTTCATACAGCGGAGGCATGAAACAGGGAATTCACAATGGGGGCTGCCAGATATACTGTATGACTGCCTTTGTGTGGGCGGTGAAGCAACTGGGGAAACTTGCCATACTGCACTTTTATCAAGATTTTATAATGAATCAAATGTGACGGGCCCAACAAAACCACAATCACATCAGTGTGTTATTTTTTTGCTCGGGAGAGATCTGGGGTGACCTAGCAGGTAATTCCTGCGCTGTCATTTTCAGTTAAAAGGCCAGCTGGAAACTGTAGCTGTGCAAATTCAGTTTTTTTTATTATTTCACTAACTAACCGCAGGGCAAGTCATTTTGTAAATTAGGTATTTTCTACCTCAAAGGCTTCGTAATAAACACATTTTGAGAAAACTCTGCTATGATGGAGGTTAGTGCCAGACGAGAGCTACAGCGTTACTTTCAAATGTCCCGCAACAGTAAATCAATTTAACTGGATTTTCTTCTACAATACATTTATCAATTAAATGTTTCTATTTTTGTAAAGTAACTCTTCATTTGAAGCTTGTCACCTATCCACATCCATCCATTAACTTTCAATGAGTGGGGTGGGACATCTTTCCTTAAAGAAATGTTCACTTTAAAGTCAAAATGAAAGTTAAAGGGGATGCACATTTTCATAATTCATGTAATTATTATGGTTTTCTAAGACAGTCCAAATATGTTAGCGAGATATAATCAACTCTCTTTCAAATCAAAAAATCAGAGTGCTAAAATTAATGATGTATGAAATTTGCAGAGCCAAGACAAGTTACAAGACCTTTCTTAATATTTCCACAATTTAAAGGTTTTTAGTGACTTCTTGTACTAATTTCATTCAGTCTGAGCCCTGTGTGTACATTTTAATAGCAGCCATAGGGGTCATTCCAGTGACTCTCAGACACAGATCCGTCAGCGAGGCTTTAAGCCAGGGCAGGTCACTCTCAACGCAGTCACTTTCATTGAGCCGCGGCCCCTCTAAGCAGCCGTCACAGTGTGACTAGTGACAGAAAACGTCAGCAAGACACTAATCCCTGTTTAGGCCTGCAAAACAAAGACAAAGGCCTCTCCCTCCCTCTCACTCACTCTTGTTATCCCTCTTGCTGCCAGTCCCTCTCACCCTCCACCCAGCCAGTCACACACACACACACACACACACACACACACACACACACACATGCACAAACACATACACACATACACACTTAGGTCCATATGGAGAAGCCTGCTCGTTGCCATTGTCTCCCAGGTTATCTTTTCTCTCAGCACCTGGTAGGGGAAGAAGGATTAGCGGGCCTCCTAACCGCTTTAAGAATGCTCGCTACTCTTTGACTCTCTCCCGCCACACTTCCTGTTTTGTTCTCCTCCCGTTGTGGTCAAGCACCATATGTCGGATTGAATGAGGCTTATCCGCGAGGGGCAGGCTTTACATGCAGCGCTGTTTAGCTCCATACTGGCACGTGTTGAGATGAACGGAGGAAGAGGCAAAGATGAATGGGTCTAGGTTAAGCTACTTGACATTTTCACGCACCCGGGGCCAAATGGTGCACATGCACACTCGCCCTTTTGCATGCAAGTGTGCCAACAGTGGCACATTTAGACACGATGAGATTACACTGCTACACTGTGCTTATTTATGAAGCGGCCAAAAGAAGTGTGGCATTCATCGTGGTAAGACAATCAACAACAAATTGTGACTTAAAGTTATAAAGTTCGATCTTACATTTTTAAGAGAAACTTGTTACGAACAAGAAACTTTTTTTAAATTGATAACATTTTGTGTTTGATTTCCAAATGTGAAGAGAGTAACAATCAGGAAACTGTGCTCATGTGAGATTTTAATTAGTTGCTGAACATTTAAGTGTTCTTTGCTAACGCTATGGTGCAATACATTGGCAATATGCTGAAAGAAGAGCCAGAAGGAAACAAAAACAAAAAACAAAGCCGTTTTCAACAGAATTACCGGCTGATGCTGTACATTACGTTGGCGCAGTCACATGAGCACTCTTGGAGGTTTGGCCTGACTTCTTTCTTTCTCTTCTGACACTCATTCATTCATTCATTCATTCATCCATCTTCAACCGCTTGTCCCTGTCGGGGTCCCGGGGGGCTGGAGCCGATCCCAGCTGACATCGGGCGTGAGGCGGGGTACAATCTGGACAGGACGCCAGTTTATCGCAGGGCACATAGAGACGAACAGAGACAGACAACCATTCACACCTACGGGTGATTTAGAGTCATCAATGAACCGAACACCTGCACGTCTTTGGACTGTGGGAGGAAACCGGAGAACCCGGAGAAAACCCACGCAGACACGGGGAAAGTTTGTTATGATCTAAGATACGTAGGCTCTCGGCGGTTAATGCTATGTCATGTAAACAACTTCAACTCGTGTAAGGTGGAGTGATACATATAGTAAAAAGTCCCGGTGATGCTGTACTGTAAATACTGTTTAAATCGCCACTCATGGAATTCCTTTTGTGCAATCCCATTACTTGGTGGGAACTAGCTGTTCAAATTCACCATTTAAACATGTGACAGAATTTTCATATGTTGTAGAGCTCGACAGTGACTGCACACTTTTTGAACGACTCAGATTCCAGAAGTGAATTTTCCTCATTGATTTACTCCCTTGCCGTTTCAGAAAATCCTTACATTAAGAGTCTGGAACCAAGCCAAACAACTATAAGATCAATTGTTACTACAAAGCATCCGATGTGGCGCAAAAACGACAACGGAACCCGCAAACCCGTGGTTTCCAAGGTAACAGCAAGCTAAAACAATCAGAGACGTCACTGTTCTGCTTAGGGTTGTGGGAAGTGTAGTACTTCTCCATGACATCGCACATTAAAGATGTTTTTGTTTAAACAAGGTGGATAATATACGCAGCCGAAACCATAATCTCACAATCTTGTAGCTTGTGCTGAGTATACCTTTGATGGTTAAGGTATTACGGTTTCATTTTTGCTGTATTCAGAAATTATGTGTACGATGTGTTGATCACAGGTTGCGTAACCTTTGTGACTTAGCCCACACCAAGGACACCATTTGTGAGTCATTTGCTTTCTGATAAGATGGGCTGGTAAACAAACACTGAAGCCTTTGTGTTAGCGAGGTGAAGCCACCAAGGTCTCCAGATAACCTTGTTTACTCTTCTGTATGTATGTCCCATAAAATATGAAACTCTGCTGCCTTGACAGCCTTGTGGGGTTCAAGCAGAGAATAAACAGTGCTCTAAAGTTACCGCTGCCCTTCGCCACACGCTTCTGGTCACTCCCTGCAATCTACCCAGAAATCAGGGACTTATTTTACAGAGTGCTATCTGGGCTGTGAATTGCACGGAGGCGAAACAAAAATCAATAATTCGTTTAATTGTGTTAGGCTAATGTGCAGGAGAGCCATCTAAGCTCACATCAGCCAGCCTGGCCAACGCACAGACAGGCAGGGAGGCAGATAACGGAGGACGGCTCTGTTACACCTACGGGTTAATTACAAGTGATTCATCAGGCACATGCTGTGATGACAGTTAATTGATTTGTGAATTAATAATCAGCGGTAAAATTATTCTGCTGCCAATGTGATTCTGGCGTCACAGTACCTGCCCAACGACGTTGCGTACGCTCCGCATGCTGCAGGGTGCTTCTACTGATCAGACTGATACAGTGAAAAACAAACCCACTCTATCTCACAACTTGATATCTGATTCCTTTCCCAAATACAGGCTCATTGTCATGATAAGAGGTAATGCTGGGATCACATGATTTCTTCCAATTGGAAATCACCGTAGCTGGCTTAGTTAGATAGTTTTCTATCTTTCTGACACTGAAAAACAGGAAGCAGTAGGCTCCATGCAGAGAGAGTTTATGGGAAAACACTACTCTAAGATCCCTAGTTGAGCACTTTTCATTTCACTTGCACCTCAGGGTGCTCGGAAGAGAAAAAGAAAGAGAAAGGAGACAGAAGAAATGTAGCAAGGAAAGAGTTAGAAGCATGAGTGGATTTACAGGCAGCAGCAGGCCCGTGGCCTGCAGGGAAACAGGGTTTTACCAGTTGGTTAAAGGTTGTACTGTTGTCATGGCCAGGTATGGGGGATGGCAGCGTTGAGGTGCAGAGAGAGCACAAGGAGGTTAGAGGGTCACGGGGGACTGGAAATAATGAAGAGGAAAGCCTCATTCACTTCCTTGGTTTAGCCTTTGGCCTATAATGAGGGCTCTTGACACCGGGGAGCACACTGATATGACACATTTGGCAGCCTGGCAAATTGACCTGGGAGCCTGACGGGTGATTGACAGGGACACCTCAGGGCGCCTAAGCTGCCCTGCATGTAAGTGTGTGTGTGTGAGAGAGAATGTGAAGGAGGGAGTCAGACTGACAGAAAAGGCAAAAGGGACGGAGATGGAGGGAGAGAGAAAGAGGATGAAGTGACAAGGAGCTGCTGACGATGAAGAGGAAAAAAAGTCCTTAACCATCGCTAAAAGGGTAATTGTGGGTAATTTAGTGTAGGACCAAATTAGAATTGAGGTTCAAACATCAAAAGGGTGTTCTGGAAGTGTTTACCAGACAGGGTAATTCGATATTGTTGTGGGCACTGATGCATGTGTGCATACTTGTGTGTTGCTGTGTCTCAACACATAATGTATCTCTACTTTGACTCCAGCCAGATAAAGAGTTGCAGGTAACATGGAAAAAAAAAACACGTTACTATTTTACTAAGATGCTGTTTTTTTTTTTTTTGGCCTCTGTCACACTTAGTTCTACTGTGTAAGAAGCTTCTTCAACACTTCATTTAATTTAGATTAGTTCAAATTCACCTTTTCAGGTAATCTATTCCACATCACGATTACAATATAACTAATCATTATGATCGCTGTGAGTAGTGATAAACACAGCTGTGCAACGTCTTTTTCATAATTGCTGGAATCAAACTTTGTTAAATGGTACCTTATTAAATAGACCACTTAAGTTGAGAACACGTAAGGCGGCTTACACACAGCCTTGCAGCGGTGTTTTTGAAAAGCAGCTGGCCAAAACCTGGTGGTTACCGGCAGAAGCTCAGCACGGTGATCTCTGGGCAAAACCTGCGCGTTTTCAGGTAGACGGCAACCGCTTTATACCCTTACCACCGTGATCTGCCGCTTCCCCTCTGCCACCTTTCCTCATCGAAATAATCTCAGGAGTGATTAGGTTTATGGATTACGTTTGCTGTGAGAGTTGTGTTGTCCAACTTTTTCAAGCAGTTATTAAAGTGGACCCAGCTACACTAAAGAGGCTGCCCCCATGCCCTTTGCTTTTTCAATAACCTAAACAATGTTATAATGCAGTAACTAACTAGTCAATCATAATAATAGTTATTATCTATGTCGAGAGTGACTAGGGCTGCAATATTGTGACGAGTTATATGTGATCTCTTTCTGGTTTAGTCCTCTGCTAACTGCTAGATATTAGCATACATTTATGACACACATACAGGGGTTCAGTAGGTTATAAAAGAGCTAATGTACATCATTCATTCATTCATTCATCTTCAACCGCTTGTCCGTGTCGGGGTCGTGTGGGGGGCTGGATCCCAGCTGACATTGAGCGTGAGGCGGGGTACACCCCGGACAGGACGCCAGTCTATCACAGGGCACATAGATACGAACAGAGACAGACAACCATTCACACCTACGGGTGATTTAGAGTCATCAATTAACCTAACACATGCATGTCTTTTGGAAGGAAACCGGAGTACCTGGAGAAAACCCACGCAGACACGGGGAGAACATGCAAACTCCACACAGAAAGGCCCCAGCCTGGATTTGAACTAGGGACCTTCTCGCTGTGAGGCGACAGTGCTACCCACCATTAAATATTTATCAATAAGGGGGTAGGTTTCTAATCTTTTCTAACCATCCAAAGTGAATATGACAAGAAGCAATCCCCAAGCACACACCACATATATTAACATCACATGTGCCTGTGTATAAATCTTTGCTCTCGTCCCCTCTCCTCCCTCTGTTCAGCATGCATCAAACCTGCAGCCCATAACTCCCGCTCATATCTGTGGAATGATGGGCTGTGATGTTTGACTGGTGGACAAGGATGAGTGGGAGAATGAGATCTTTATGTCTCTCTTAACCGGGGGGGACATATATCACTCTGACCCAGGTGTAAACACTGACTAACAGCCTATTTATCTCAGCAGCCACAGAGACCCTGACCTCGCTGCTACTCAGCTCATAAAATAGACTCCCAAACCCGGAGGGGAGACTTGTACCTGATGTACTGTATTTAGATACTGTCACGACACAGTACCCTGACTGGATAAACACCAGTGTTAAAAAGGGGATTGGCAGATGGTGCACAAATAATTATTTTTCATAATACAAATAAATAACAACTATGGTTGGTTAAAACAGTTAAACACTCATTCTACCATCACACCTAAATCTCAAATTCAACACTTTAAAGTTTCTTTAATTTACTCATTTACTTTTGGAAATCACATGAACCACCTTCACAACCACCACAGCACTCAAAAGAACATATGTCACTTTAATGACTGGTGTATTAACTGCATGCACATTTAATCAGAGCCCAGGAGTCCAACATGCCCCCTTAGTGACAAACAATGTAGTATTTAAAAAACACACCATGCGCTACTTCATATCACTGCTATTTGGCCTCCATGACAACAGCGTCACTGATGAATATTTACCAAGTGTGTTTGCAACCGGTGGACTACACACGACATTACTCCACTTCACCTGTTCAAATGACTTTTGATAGGAGACACTCTACTGTCCTACTGTTATAACAGACAAGTGAACTAACCACAGACACTTGTCAGGTGCGCCCCTGCAGAATGAAACACCAATGGATGAAATTTCCAATCAGATTAATTTACTTATTAATCCCATAATTCCCGCCAGCTGTAACCCTTGGATAAACACTATTTAGAGTACAAGAGGGCTGAGTTCTTTAAAGCTATCAGCTGATGGCAAAATTTGATTTTAAGAAATAAGCCCATTTTATACGCCAAAATCAAACACTGGCACAGAAACAAAGAGAAGCACTCCTCTTCAGATACACTACAAATTCAACCTATTTACTATATTAAATTATGTTCCTCTGTGATGTTTCCTGGGTGGAGGTATCTAAGCACAGAGTGTGTCAGCCCACAATAAAAAATGTGATTTCCTGAATGCTATACTCTATGTCAGGGGTGGGCAATTCCCGTCCTGGAGGGCCACTGTCCTGCATGTGTTAGGTTCCTCCCTATCCTAACACACCTGAGTCTAACAATAATCAAACTGTGACGAGCATCAGCTGCTTGATAACAAGCAAATCATTAGACTCAGGTGTGTTAGAGCAGAGAGAAACCTAAAACATGCAGGACAGTGGCTCTCCAGGACCCCTCCTTTAGGTGGACGTTTCTCATTATCAGCAGCACAAACTTTCCAAAATGTCTGAAAAGAAACTATGGTATTTAATTCTGAGGGGGCCAACTAAAAGTCCTCTCAATTAGAATTCATGTTTAAGATGGTTGACTCAATTATGGGTCTTCTATATATTGAACTGATATTACATTGATCTGGTTATCTGGAAATTTTAGAAAAAAACAAAACACAACATCAAGCACCAGCATGGTCCAAACTGTGTATGGTACATTGCCCAGAACTGTTTTATTAGTAGTTAAAGGATAACAACATCATTTGAGATAATGGCTGATACCCACTGCAGGACTTTAGCCCTGACTTTCCACTCAGGACAGTTGGAACTCCCCGACAAAAAACCCCTGAACACAGGCACATCGGCGTTGGCTCAGCGCTTGCATATTGCCGTATTAGTGTGACGGCTGGACAGTTCAAAGGCACAAGCCGAGCAGCTCACTCAGCATTGCTCTAACAACAGGAACGTTATTATTGGTGCAGCCGCAGACAGACTGTGCTGCCCCGGGTACTGTCATCGGGCGGGGATCGGCGGAGCTGCAAGATCAAGCTCTGCTGCTGATCGGAGGGGAAGTCACTGCTGCAGGGTGTCCAGCTCTCTACCTCCCGACTGCAGGTCGAAGGTGGCAACAAAGCCATCTGGTGATAGCGATGTGCTTTCCTATATGCTGTGACAGCAGCTCTGATCTAGTAGCTTGTGACCCCCTGACGCTGGTCAGTCAGGTGAAAACAAGACGACAAGACGGCAAGTTGTGTAATGTGAATAGTACAGTGAACTTATGACTTTTGGAGGGAGAACTTAGCTTAAAGCCACAGAGGACATTGTTGAGTAGAACTCCCCTTCAAAAGGCGTGTCCAAGTATTACATAATTTCTTCCGTCCTATTTGCATAGTTTGATATTAGGAATCACAGGCAAGCCAAATAGTTTACACACATCAATTAATTGAATCAGAAGTTATCTGCTAAATGTTAATGAGATAAAAGGGATGGGAACAATGAAAAAACATTTTATCTTTTTTTGTAATGTTGTCTTGTACAAAGTAAATTAATTAACCTCAACTCCTCAATCATGTCAACACACAGTCTAAAAACACAGCTGTATAAGACTATTAAAAAAGCTGCTAAAGGATAATTAATTATGTATTTTCCAATAAGTGATGTAATGCTACGAGAGGCTGTGCAGAGGACTTGACACATGAAGGCTCCACTGCTGTGGCACACAGCCACCTAATTAACATTTATGTCCTGTAAATGTGCCAATGTGTGTGTTTTTATCATCAGTCAGATAGTGGGAATACAAAGCGGAACAACAACAAAAGGAAAGCTAAAGTATTTTGGCCCGAGGCATCAATCGCACTGCCATGATACGGACAAAGAATTATCAGCAGCGGAGCCCCAAAGCTGGTTTAAAAAGAAATAAGTAAATAAAAAAGGAAAAGGATGGTCTCACATGAATGTGAGCAATAATGACACGGTGACAGCTCTAGTTTATATGGCTAATAACCATGTCACAGCATCATGGAGCCCGCCTGCTGAATTATAGCCCCCGTAGACTCTATTGCTGCCATTTTTCCTAAAGTCTCCCTGAGGAGCAACACCGTCCACATGTCTGCCACATTCTTCTCCCCCAGGCCTGCAGGGAAAACGCTGGTAGATATGGGGAGAGTTACGCTCATGGTCGCTGGCTGTTACTTCTCATATCTCCAATGGTTGTTTTAAAGACAGACCGATGGGAGTGATGAGAGGGAGGTGGAGAGAGGCGGAGGGAGGTGGTGTTTAAGGAGTGTCTCTCCGGAGAAGAGGGGTTGAGTTATGGAGTGCGCTGGAGACTGGAAACATCTTGCACCGATCCGCTATGTCCGGATGAAGGATGGGATGGGAGTCTACAGCGGTGGCCTCGACAGGGAGGTGCTTGAGGGTGAAGCTGCAATCACTCTAGGAGGTCTGCTCGCCTCCCTGCGTTGTCTTCTTCTGGGTTAATCTTTGTCTTTTTGTCCACCTCTGTTTGGTTCACCGCCTTTCTTATTTTGCTATTTAGTTTTTCTCCCCCCTAACCTTCTAGTTGCTGTTTTTCTAGCATTTTTTGCCCATTCATCAACTCTCTTTGTGTTTATATCTCTCTAGCTGTGTCTTCCCTGTGGTGTCTGCTCATCATTCTCCCTAATTCATTCTCCCTCGCTCTTGCTCCAATAGGTAGGTAAAGTAAAAATACAATATCATCAAGTCAGTAACCCCTTGAACACAATCATCTCGATTTGCATCAGAACAACACCCCTTCTTTTCAGTCATAACTCAATTGTAAAACATAATAGACATACTTATATAATCAATTACTCCTTCCAGTGATGGCAATAGCTCTGATGTCCATCAAGGATAAATGTGCGTTAAAAACATCATGAAGAAGAAGAAGAAGAAGAAATCATTTTTCATAATATAAACAAATATCCAGCATTGAGTTAGTTCAGGCAGACTATTGAAATCACATTAGCTGCTTCCTTCATGTGGCTCATTCATCAGCTCTTTGGCTACCAGCTGACTCGAAACACACTATCATACTCATAACTCTTCCTGCAGAATCCTTGTTACGAGAGCCTCATGAAAGAGTAAACCTTTTTCTATCAAACCTAACTGTACAGACTGATGATATGAGTCAGTGACACCATGGCATTGTCCCAACTGTTTACATCACTCAAAGCATAATAGGATTGGCCGACATCGCCAGACCAAATCCCAAATGTGTCAGTTCATTTATCAGTCCCAAGAGGTACTATCAATAGCCATACACCAAAAGGCCTCTGGACACAATTGTACAGACATACAACCAATCAGAGTACTGAAACATATGACGTGGTGCTAAGCGAAGGAGAAATTATCACTATATTTTTTTTTTAAGATTATTTTTTGGCAGTATTTCAAGCCTTTATTATATAGGATGGGGGTGAGAGAGAGAGGGGGAGACATGAAGCAAAGGGCTGCAGGTCGGAGGCGAACCTGCGGTCGCTACCTCAAAGACCTTCAGCTTTAAGTGGGGCGACTGCTCTAACCACTCAGCCACCAATAGTCCAATAGTACTAGTAGTACTTATACTCAGAATCTCTCATCAACATAATTCTCATATGCATGGAAACTAAAATTCTAGTGTATGTATTATACAGAGACAATGCAGACATGTGTGCATGAAGGCAAAGGCTTATTTTTCATACAAAATATCCTAGAAACTGTATAGACTGTGGTGTGCCACATAATATTGTAGCATTTGTGAGAAGCCAATCTTACTCTGAAAGTAACACTAGATGATATGACTCCTGTAGCTAAGCAAAGTAGGTAAAGCTCTATTCCACAAATGTGATTTGGGTAAACTCTTACCTTCCACTTTAACATCCCTGCTTTCCTTTGTTGTCAATTTGCCTCCTTGTTCCTCCCTTTCTTTCATCTCTCTCGTTCACTCATCCCCCCTTCATTTCCAGCTCTTTTTGCCTGTGAGGGGATATGACGATGACACAGCATGCCATCCCAATTACAAGGTAATAAAGGCTCAGACGGAGGAGTCAAACAAACAGTGGCACCACTAAAGTCGCCCTGGCTAAAATAGAAACGACGTGTGTCAGATGCCGCCCTAATCCTGTTTATGATGTGTGTGCTGTCTGACAAAAGCATGAGCTAGCCCAAAATCATGCACAAAAACCAAATACAAACAACATGAAAGACATGCTGTAACCTTCTTCATTCAAAACAACATTTTGCTGTTTGTTTGTATGGGCCATCTCCAGGCCACCAGAGTAAATGAGCCAAAGTGGGTGGGTGTTTGATTACGGGGTGCTCATCCTGTCACTCTGCACCCCCAGATAAGATGTCCATCCTGTGTTTGTGTGTGTGTGTGTGTGTGTGTGTGTGTGTGTGTGTGTTTATGGGGTGGCTGCTTTCACCAATGAGACACCTACCCAGTCAAATGGCAAAAAACAGTACTTTCGCTTTCCCTGTCATCCTCCTCTTTTTCCTCATCTCCATCCTTTTAACTAAGCTGATTAAAGCCCCCCCACCCCACCCCTACACACACACACACACACACACACACACACACACACACACACACACACACACACACACACACACACACACACACACACACACACACACACACACACACACACACACACACACACACACACACACACACACACACACTACCCAACCCATAGCCCTACGGTAGCATGGGACGGCGAGGGGCCCGAACTACTTTCTGCATGAATATTAAGTGTGGGATTTGTGTCGCAGGTTTGAAATTGGAAATCACAAGTTTGACTAATCAGCTTTCGAGGTTCCACATTCTGGGTTTGTGTATGTGTGTGTGTGCATGTGTGTGTGCATGTGTATGCATCTCTCCCTCGTCTCCAGTGGCAACAGAAAGCACCTACACACACACACACACACCACCGCTGATCCTGTTGCAAGTCCGAGTGCTTATTCACTGCATCGTTGGGGCCAAATGCACCCTTCCCCACCCCCACCCCCACCCAAATGCACACACACACACACACACACACACACACACACACACACACACACACACACACACACACACACACGCACACACACACACACACACACACACACACACACACACGGACACACAAACTCCCCCCTAGCCCCTCCATTCTCTACATTCACTCCCACCCATCTCCCATTTAAAAAGGGACCCAGAAATAGCCCACGAGGCTATTAGGAAAAATACAGCCAGAGGAGGAGGAAGCTGTAGGGGTTTATAGTCCAAAGCCATTCAAGGGTACACTCCAACGTCTCTCTCTCTCTCTCTCTCTCTCCCTCTCTCTCTCCCTCCCACCCCCCCCCCCCCTTGTCATCCATCCTTTTCCCTCACTCTCTCCCTGCTGCTCTTTGTTCTGATGAATCAGTGCTTTAGTGAACATGCTCATTATGGCTTTGATAGCTAAGGCTTGTTCAGTATCCATGGCCGTGGTGGAAAATAGGGAAGAAAGACAACGATGAAGAAAGAGAGATGGGGAACGGGGGGAGAAAAAGAACAAATTGAAAGTAGAGTGAGAGAATTGAGCATTAATGAAGCAGAATAGAAGAAGTGAAAAACTATAGATTCTTCACAGCCCAAAGCTGGAGGACAGATGACATGACATGATGTTAAAGACCATAACAGGTCTCCACATTTAAGATACCATTCTCTTTCTACAGTGGCTGTCATGACCTTTTCTATATTCTGATCCTTAAAACATCTTTGTCTTGTCCTATGCGGTAAGATGTGTTATTTTCAAGAGACAAATGCATCACACTCGTCTTAAATCACTTTTATGAATGACTTTTTCTCCGGGGTAGGAGCCGTTGCTTTCAATTTATGATGCTCTCAGTCTGGCAGAAAATGCAAAAGAGTCTTGTAAGAGATCGAAATTATAGAGAGCATTCAGAGGTATTCCTGATGATAGCAATAATATCAATTTTAGTTAATTTTGCAAATGTCATGCTGCTCGGCAAAGAACCGGCATGATTAATTGAAAGTGCTTCTCACACACGGAAAAACCAGGACAAATTTAGCTGCACACATTTTAGAAAAGTCGGATGTGTTAGGGAATGACATGAATAAAATGCCGTGATAAAAAGGTGCACAAAGAGCTACTTTAGGAAATACTTAAAGCATTACTGCGGCCCATGACGGAATCTCTAACCTCTTCATCTCACACCTTATGATCTCACAGGGTTGATAGAATCAATCCATGGCCCTGCTGCTATAAACATATGCTTTGACACTGTAGGACCTCTGTATCCATGACTCAGGCTCTGTCTTCTGAGATTTACTGTGATCATGTAGTCACATAGTGACACAACAGCCACGACGAGAGTCTGTACATGATCCTACAACAGAAAGCTTTTCTTGTCATGGATCCCAATACGGCAACAAAGGAAAGAAACCGTGCTAACGATGAAACAACCCATTGTTATACATTCTCAAAATGGCATTGTTTCTATTTCTATTAAAAATCATTGCATAGATGAGTTATGTTATGTTAGAAATTTATATCAAATTGAGTGGGATTAGAAAATCGACGACACCATGATATCCTGAGTTTCAGTCCCTAGTAAAAACAGTGTATCCTATAATTCCCACAATGCAACACAATAGCATATTTCAATTTAACTTCCCTGTCTAGTGAATGCTCACATCTTTCAAAGTATTTGTACCTGCAGTTCTCCAGGCAATAACCCTGACATCCGCGGGGCTATGTTCTCAGACTTCACAAAACTTCAGAGCAACACAAGAAACTATAGAACAGTTTGTACAGGCTGTGGTAGTTCCTCGAGAAAAGTGCACTGATCGATGGAGTGCCCCTTTAAAAAGTAACCCAGTTGCCGGTAATAAAATGTTGGTATTGTTTTCTGCAAATCACAGATATGTTGAATCTCAACGTTTTGGAACTGCTTCTTATACGTGGTTAATTCAAACAAACACAACACGGTCAGGTGTAGGCATCAAAACTATTTGTATGTTCAATAAAGATCATTGTTTGAAAAAAATTAAATATGTCTGTTATGCCATTAAGTTAACCTTTTCACATGGGACAGGGTGGGGCATGAACCATGGTTTCTGGGGTAAATGTGTTGTGTGTGTATGACCCAACCATCCACCCTGACCTCCTCCCTAAGGGGAGTTTGAGGCTTATTATACTACGTCACCTGGCTTATGGAGCACTTGCTCTGAGAGTGTATTATTGACGTGGAAGGTTTTTCATTGGAGTCAGTTGAAGACCCGGCCGTGCTAAAGTGTGACAAAAACCTTTCAAGTCAAAGCTTCTGTGGTTTGCAAAAAACGTACAATGGTAACATTTTTTCTGGCGATTAAGTCGTGAGTAAACAAATGATAAGCTTGTGTAAGTGGAATTGGTCAGACATAAGGAACGTAAAGCATAAGCAATTTCCAGTTTATGAAAGAAAAACTTACAAAATCACTGCTTTTATCCTTTAAATCATTGTGGAGAACACGTGCCGGGCACGGCTTCCATGTCCCAAGCTCCTCCTCAACTTTAAATCGTACTTTTACTTGTGTTTTTTATTTTACTTTGCAGAGGACTGCAATGCAGTAACAAGAATGTCATTGTCTATCCCTGATCCACTGTATCTGTTGTACATATGACAAATAAAGTCTTGGAAATTGTGTTCCAACGACAACAAACTGACCTTGTTCACACCCCGGCGAGCAGTTACTCACACCGCTGAAGACTGTCTTTACTTAGTCTCACTGTAGAGGTGTTGTTTTACAGCTGACCCTGACCTATGACCTCCCCGTGGAAGGGTGCAACCTAAATCCCAAAATTACACGCAGAGCACGTATTTCAAAGGACATTATCTCAATACACCAGGAAGTAATTCTATGGATGTAACCCATACTCTCCCCAGCAGTTTTTCCTGCCACAGTCAGCTTCATCATCTGAGAGCCGCTCTAAGCCTCACTATCAAACACTTTATTAGAGTCATCCTGCATAATCATCTCCCAGTTTGTTGTGATACATTATTAATAAACCACACTGACATGCTGGAGATAGAATTGTAAAATACATACATATAATTTACTTCAGTGATAAACACGACACCATAAACCTCTTTGAGATCAACAGGCTTCATCACCTAGTCCGCCCTCACTGCCATGCAATGGAAAAACCACAACTTCCTACAAAAGGTCATAAAAACAATGTGGATTTTAATTGACATCCCTGACTACCACTTAAACACGGTCATTATCCCGAGTGAAACCGACAGCAGGTCGGCCTGGCAGTGAGCCTTTAATGGCGGCTATATAACTGCAGGAAGGGGATTATTCTTTATGTTTAATCACGGCAGAGAAGACAAGTGTTCCTGGGATGACATCTTTCACCAGGAAGCTTAAAGACCATCAGCCGGAGACCGCAGTCACACAGCTGTTTTCAGATGGTCGTAGCCAACAGTAACACATTACACTTTTCTTTGTACACCTAAATGTCCACCGTAAACATACTTATTGACAAAACACCTTGAAGTAGATGGAAAATTACAATACAATTACAATAGTAAATCATTTTGAAAATGAGTTGCTTCTTAGATCGCTAGAAAGCATCGGTTATTTTCAACCAGCAAAAATCTGAATGTTGTATATTGGAAACAATATTGAACAAAAGATGAAATTCATTCATTCATTCATCTTCAACCGCTTGGGTCGCGGGGGGGCTGGAGCCGATCCCAGCTGACATCGGCATGAGGCGGGGTCCACCCTGGACAGGACGCCAGTCTATCGCAGGGCACATGGAGACGAACAGAGACAGACAACCATTCACACCTACGGGCAATTTTAGAGTCATCAATGAACCGAACACGTGCACGTCTTTGGATTGTGGGAGGAAACCAGAGAACCCGGAGAAAACTCACGCAGACACGGGGAGAACATGCAAGCTCCACACAGAAAGGCCCAGGCCGGGATGCGAACCTGGAACCTTCTAGCTGTGAGCCTACAAGAGATGAAATACATTTTTGAATTTTGAATAATTAATTACTGCGCAGTTACAGGCGGGGAAAATAGGAGAGGGAGAGGGCAAGGGAGAGGAAAAGTGGAGCTTATTATTAGAGACCTACCCAGCGTTTGGTCCAGTCAGTGACTCAATTCAATAAGACTGACTAGGTTAAAATGCCTTTGGTTATTAACCTCCCCAGTAATTTCTCCTGGCACTAACAAACCCCACTGATCACAGTGGATACAGTGGAAACTGAATGATGTTTCCCTTGAATATGCTTGTTTTTCTTTGAAAGCAGTCCAGCCTCTAAGACCTTTGAGACCACCCCATGACGATCAACAAGGCAATGTGCTGCCATTACTCTGTTGCAAGGGCCTAAAATCATTTTTACAGGCATGCTGATGGCATTAGAAATGTTTGCTGGCCCCCACAGGGTTTTATTGGGTCCCACAGTGAGCTCAAACAGATCTGGCTCAGGTGACCTAACTAAGCACATGTCCCATTTTGCTAGAGGGGACCTACAGCTGAGTGTGGGCCCGCAGCAAAGCCTGTACCGGGGATGGAAGCACATAAGAAAGCCCCTGGGCTATTCTGGGTATATTCTGGTTTAATTTTATCCAACCTGTGTGAGATAATGGAGCAAACATTAGCTCCATGTTCACTGCATGGCCACAGGTTACACACAGGTTAAAATGAACACCAAAAAATGTCCATTTCTATTGTGAAATATAAAAACATGAACATTACTTTAATTGATGATTTGCCACACTCGTCCACATATACTTATACACTGTAGCAGTGAAATACGTCACTAGAATAGCTTAGTGATGGGGATTATTCATCTACGCAGCAATCTTAGCAGCATGTTCAATTAGAATTTAACTTTATTATTCCTGAAACAATTAAATGTAATGTATGTGAAAGGCCTACATTTCTCAAGACATGGTAACTTTTTAAAGACTGAACCGAATTCTCGCACAAACAGCAGGAAAAAAGGTGGTGATGCGCACAATTCCAATACTTCCTCATGAGTCGAACTCAAATATTGTAAGGGGGCTTAAGACAGATGGAATGTGTCGCTGGATGATCTTGCGGATTTGGGACGTATTCACCCATTCAGCTCCCTGTAATTACAAAGGCTCTTGCTGGGATCTGATTTGCCGCTGGGAGCTCGTTCGAGGCACAGGGATTGGAACGACAATGCGTAGTCGGACAAAGGAATATGGATACTGCTCTTAAAATAGCGAGAACTACTGCTGTTCTGTGTTGAGTGCACAGGCTCGCTGGCTCAGATGTGGGCAAGGTAAATTTAATTATGTGCGATGTTCACACTTGCTGGCTTTCGATTAGAATGGACTAACTTCTTGGTACAGTTGTACCCCGGCGACCATTTAGAAAATAGTGTTCAGGACATAGTGTAGTAATGATGCTGTAGCTACTGGTCAGTGCTAAACCTTTAGGCCTAAATCTACCTAGGCCTCCTCTCTACTGTACAGTATATACTGTTAAGTGGCCTTGTTCATTATAATGGTATGGATTTTATCCCTTTCTAACAGCTGATATGTGTGGGGTTCTGTCATTAAGGATATGACTGTAAGAGGTTATGGTTGAAATGCAAGGTTTTTAAGAATTTCATGGTTGCTCATGAATCTGTGACACACCCCTTGTCAAGCAAACTACGGACAAATCTGTGGGCTAATTTTTTGTGTTTTGTTCTCTATGGACTCTGTCATTACCTCTGGATCAGTCAAACCTAAGGCTTTTACACTCCATTGTTAAGGGGACATGTAAATGTGGAAGTTATTCAGCCTCAAAACAATATGTCTGACAGTCTGACACCGGTTCAGGGGAAAATGCCATTAATGTGGTGCTTTATCTGATTTCTAATGTATGTGAAAGTGCTGTGAACAAGGTTCAAACTAGTAGGTTAAACCAACGCTGGTATGGCGATCTCATGATTGTTCATCAACAAAATTGTTTTAATGATTTCTTGCTTTGTGGATAAATGAGATGCATCATCCGACAAAACAAATAACAGCTAGCAAGAGATCTGAGGGAAAGCAGGATGCGTTGTGTTTGCCGGTCCCCACTTCAGGGAGCAGAGACTTGCAGTATATTGTTGGATGTGGTGGGAATATAATAACACGATAATATGGCCTGGTTTGGTTTAGCCATCTGTTAATCCATGCATAAGTTATTTGATTATTACCTTTATTTAAATCTTTTCTGATGACTATTTGAGGACCTATTTCTTGGTGAAAATAAAAGTAACTTCCTACGTACATTTCAGTGTTATTATTAAGTGAGATTCAACATAAGGATTTAAATTCTTCCACCTTCAACATGTTTTTTTTCTACTGAAATGCAGATAATGTTAGATCCGTCCTCTCAACGTTGAACACTGAGAAGATGACTGTTTCTTTTTAATAAAGACTAATATTGACATGATATCATGACAAAATGATTCATCTAATCCCTTACACATCTCTTCTTATATTCACAAATCTATTTTCCTACCTAAATATATTTTTTTGTCAACAAGCATAACTGTGTCTTATTCTGTTGCATTGCACAGTTCTTGTTTTGCCTCATTTGTGCTCTTCTGTGCACCACAAGTTATATTTACAGCAAGCGGGGAAGGCGTAAATATTGTGTGATGCCTCTAGCAGCTTTCACTTTACTGCGAACGCACAGAAGGAAAAAAAACAGCAGTCAGCATCCCTGCGTGACACTCTGAGGTCACTTTGATGAGAATGTGGAGGCTTGAGAGTCATCTGCCTGCTGCCATGGTTCATAGTGCAAACCCACGCTCCGCGGTCACCGGCCTCTCAGGCACATTCCTCACCTGATCTATTTCTGGTGAGGCTGCGTGAGAGTGGCAGGTCGCGACGATGAAAGCAGTGCTGCTATGTAAGTGGAGAGAACCCGTGATTAGGTTATGAAATTGGGTTATCTATCATGAGAAAACCAGAGGTCCTCACAAAGAAACCACATATACATATAACAGACACACCACAGTCCGTGTTATTCAATCAAAAAGGATTTATCAGTGATTCTCAGTGATTGAATTCAGAGAAAAGTACACCCCACGTGTGCTTTCTACCAATTAGTCGCTCTGACAATTTGGTAAACAAATTTTTTTTTAAAAATCACTGTAAATTGTCAAGCAAAACTTGCTGGGTTTGGCAAACGCTTGTCTATTTCTATAATCTCTCGTTGGCATGGCACAGTCAGTTACGGTGTCAGGCATCGGCAGCCTTCAGGAGAGTTGAGGGGGGATTAACCGTCTATTTGCAGCTGCTGATTGCCGGGAATGAGATGCCCTCCGGTGCCGATCAACAAACGAGCCTTCGACGGCCTTCGGCCATATACACCCCCCCCCACCCCCCACCCGAGTTTGTCTGCTGGGGCCTGGCTACCCTAAATGGCACGCTCCACTTTCCTTTCATCTTCTTGTAAAAATTCATTAGGTACTGTATACATGTCTTCCAGCCTTCCCATTTGAGGGATGTTGATAAAATACATAATGTACATGCAACCTTAATCAGCTTGATCCACTTGAGTTGAAGGCGAGCTGGGTCTATATATCTCCCACTCTGCCTCCCTCCCTCTCCCTCTCTCAATCTGCTTTCAGGCTGTTTGCTTTCTTAAATGAACGTAATGGTACAAACGGAGGATAAATTGCCTTCTCTGTGCTCCATCTCATCACATCCATCCCACAGGGCCTTCGTCGAAGCGGGAGGGTGAAAAAAAAAAAAATGAAAGCAGACCAGAAAAATAATTCACTTGCTTTGCCTGGGAGATACACGCTGCTATCTGTGTAGAACCCCTGTGATAAGGTTGATGTGCGTGTGGTACATTAGGCCTCTTGCACTATCACCACAGCACAGAGCAAGCGAGGAGGAAAGGGCAAAAGTCAGTGTGAGAATGTGTTCCTATATTTGACTTGCACCCTCATTTTGTAATCTACAGGGCTTTTCCAAAGCCATGTGGGGACAGAAGCATCATCTATACAGGTCTACCAGGTGCTGAGAATGTCCTGCCAACACCGGTAACAACGACTGACCCGGGGATTCACCCAGGCTCATTCATTGCATCGGCAGCTCTCTCAACAGGAGCTAACATTCCACATGAACTCTTCTCATCACCTGGGTGTCCTGTTTTTATTCTCAATTACAGCGGGAGAGGGCAGTACTCCACACATTCACTTTGACACTAATTTCACACCCACGCAAGGACTCTCAAAGGGAGTAATGGAAAGCGCTGGCGGAAGTCAGAGACAAACAAAAGGCAGCGCCAAAACATGCTGCTATGGCTCTGGGAATAAAATGTGACACAGTCAGCGTCAACCGGCGAAGTTGTGTATAGCTTGGCAGCCTACAGGAGGCAAAGGAACTGCAACAGAACACTCTAGAATAACAGAGATACCACTGAGTAAGTAAAATGTAATGAGCAACCACTAATGTATGTGTGGCATTAAAGCAAACTGCTCCTTGATGCTAGACATATCAATTTTACTCCCCTGAGAACTACAAGAAAACACTGTTGGAGATTTACGAGCTGTTATTAAAGTCTTAACGCAGATGCAGGGGTCGTAAAAGATTCATTTGTTTACCAATGAATTATTGAGAGGTAGGATTTAATCAAAGCTACAGATGTTGCAGTCAGAAAGTGTTGCTAATCTCACTTTGATTGCATCTAAATGAAAATATAGACTATAAAAATCAGAGAGACTGATTGTTGATTGCGGAGTTAATTACAGACACCAATTAAGAAACAGCAAACAATAAAAAAAAAAAACGATTTCTTCAGATTGGCTCAGCGATAGTGTGACTGAGGTTTGGAAGAACTTACTTTCCATCTGCATTACTTTAATGTAAAATCCAATCGCCCATTCGAACGATAAAGTACACAATGAACTGTAAGGGGTTATGTCCCCGTTGGAGCGCTACTGTAATGTTTTCTCATCCAGAAAACGTGATGCGGTCGATAAGAAACAAGACAAAATGAATTGTTGTTCGAGGTGACGGGCCAAAGAATAGTGACGATTAGTGTTACGTCACGATACCAAAATTATGACTTTGGTACGATACCTGCCTAAAATACGTATATCGATACCAACGCTGACACGATACCACCCCGTAAAACTAAAATATCACCAAAAGTAATTGCATAAAATATTAGATGACAGAATATGGAACTAATAATTATTTCTTTATTTTTAGGAATTAAAACACTTAAACCTAAAAAGTCAAAATAAAAACATACATATATTTGTTTAAGCTGCTGAGCTTTATAGCTACTTAACTTGTTTTAACAACAATGAAATTATGCAGCTGTTTAAGAAATAATAAAAAAAGATTTGTCACAGCACATGTACAAATGAAAACAGGAACATGTTCGTTATTATCTGAACAATTCTTTGGCCAATGTAAGGTTCTTGTGTTGTTCATCAGAATACTTGTAAACACCAGCGCATGTTCTGGTAATGGTAAAGTTCATGTCTCCAGTGCATGTTTCACCACTTTTTTTTTCTTTTTTGGTGACATTTGAGGGGAAGCTGAGTTACCCTTGCAGTCTTAGAGCAATCGCCACTGCATCCGGGGGATATTTATGTTATCTGTCTCTAACCTGCAGCTCTCTGAACGCTTTTAACCAAGTCCTCATCTCTGTCAGCTCGAGGTTGAACGTTGGTCAGACGGGCTTTGTGGTGTCCTTGGGCTTGCCCTTACTGTCGGCGAGGTAGGCAAAATACTTTCATATTTCGCTCCGTGTGTTTGCTTTTATAGGACTGTTGTCTGGAGCACTCGGTCCACTGTCGGCCATGTCGGTCTCGCTCTGTGAGTGAAATGTCCCTGTGAGAGCACGCCCAATCTGGCTGCAGGCAGTGATGAAGCAGAGAGCGGCTGCACACAGACCCGCTGCCCCGCTGTCGCACAAAGTTCATACAATTCTCCAGTGCATGTTTAAAACGTTAAAAAGTATCGTATTTAACGGCTGGGTACCGCGGTACCTTTCTGGTATTGGTATACCGTGACACACTAGTGTCGATAAAAGCTCTACCAGCCTGTGGCTCTGGACAGCAGGAGGGTGGCTTTAAAGCATCAGTGGACACCTTTAAAGACCCTTCATCTGAGGTGAAGGACGTTTCTCACCGCAGATTAACGTCGACATCTTTCAGCCTCAGAGTGGTGAGGTGTTGAGAGAAATTCTCACAAACTTTCTCCAGAGATGAAAAGCCTGACCTTTTATCAACTGCGGAAAATGCATTAGGCACCTCATAATCTAATTTCAAGACCATGCAAAGTGAAGGTCCTGACTGAATTTTAGTGTAGACGGGGAAAACACCACAGTGAGTGTTTCTTTAGGTTCTTTTTCTCTCTGCTGCCTGCCTGCCTCTCTGGAGCTGGTGAGTTGCTGAGGACTTCAAGGGCTGTGCATCGCCCAGCTCTGTGAGCTCCATATCTTTTCCCCCCTGCTTCTCCCCTCCTCTTCCTCTCTGTGTCTCGCTGACTCTTCCTCACCCATGCTCTAAGGAGCTTTAGAAACTCGACTGGGTAATGGGAGCAGCAGTCAATCAAATTGCGGTTTCAAAGGTGATGCTTTGTTTCACGCCTGCTTCCCACAAATCCCATCGAGCCTGGCACCTGTCAGGTTGTCGTTCAGACATGCAGCACCCAACGCCAGTCACCCAAACCCCATGGTCCCTTGGCAGATGGAGCGGTTGACTTTTCAGCTGCCTGTCGAGAAATTAGGTCATTCTATTTCGCTAGGTCCAACCTTTTTTGAGGTGAAACAAAACAACTGGAAAAGAAAACACTATTCAGGGGTTAACGTCTCACTCACATTCATGTAAACTTTCTTATAGAGCAGAATTCATGCTTTAGGTTTTTAGGGTGAAAACATTTTTGTTTGCTATGAATAGGGTTTTAACAAAACTGAACATAAATAAATATTGGATTTCCTCTCTGTGCCGTTCAGTTTTACTGAGTCTGACAGCATGGTCAAAACACCACTGGTGCTGCCAGCTCTAATAACGTGGAGGTTGGTAATAAATTGTCAAATGAGCTCTTGTTGTACCATGATCCCATAGAGGAACAGTAAAACCTGACACGCCAGAATAGGCAGGATCTCTGGACGCCCACAGCAACCAGGGGTCCTTGTATCTCCAAGGGTTTATAGGCTGAGGTCTGACTCATTCCAGCTTTACAGTCACAGTGACCTTCCCATTAGGGCTCCATTACCAAAGGTCTATCAGAGAGAGAGGCGTGGACCAAGTCTATTTATCCAGCTGCGGCTTCTTCTTATTAACTGTGGATAAACAAGAACACAGCTTTGAAAGTTTTGGTGTGTCATGGGCGAATGCCTTTATTATGGCATAAAATGAATGCACATTTGTATAAACACATCGAGCATACAAAGAGTCTAAGATGCAAAACTATAATGTGTAGTTTATAGTTCATTTTTTTGTAGTGACAATTGCAGGCATGTGGACCCCACCTCTTCTAAAAAGGAGCACCAACCCACATCAACCATAGGGCCCCTTAGTGTCTCTAATTAGTTGGCTGGATCTAAAAAAAAAATTCTTCTATTTCACTAAAATGTTGTGTTGTAATGACAGCATAGAGCGATGTACAGTAAACAGAGCCATGAGAATTTAGACTTCGGGATACCCCTGCATTGTTTGATGTCTTTCCAGCTATGTGAATGTTTGACTAGGTGGCTTTGAGAGATACTGATTAGTTTGAGTGTAGTCATCATCCAACAGACTCTCTGCCTCCGCATTTGGTGTTGTTCCCAACGGAGACCAAAAAATAAACGAAAGGCTTTCAGCTAATTCCAACTCAATTTACGTCCATTTACTCGTGCCTGGAACCAATTTTACAAGGTAAGAGTTGTGCAGTTGCGCCATGATTCTAGAGGTCATATGATTATCAGGAGGTGGCCTCCACCATGGTAATACCCGCATACTGTATAATATTATTTGCTATGCTATAGGGGATGTGGCAGCTCGTAATCAACAGAGAACAGTTAACGTAGTTTTTATGAATATATGTATTTTCAACCCTGCCTCCTACAACATAATGTTCCCATGCAACTTAACTGCATTCTCAATTATGTTCAGAGGGAATGGTTTTTCCACCTGGATTACTTTCACTATTTTAAACACACCATTCACATTGTGAATTGTGGTTTGGGTTCAAATAAGTGTGTTTGTTATATAACAAAATATAAGTGTATACCATGTAATAAGTATGCCTGTTAAATGACAACGGTGACTTTAGGTTTCATACAAAGCGCAGTATCTTGAAGTGAGAGTGTTTGTGTTTCGTGACCCATACATCTACCCCAATCTCTTCCCTCTTGGGACTTTGGTTAGAAATGTTTTTGTAACACGTCAAAAATGTAATTCAGGATAAAAAGAAAAGTTTCCCTTACAAATATAAATTGAGAATTCAGTGAAGATATATGAGAATGTAATTTTTAGAAGATCAGGCTCATATTTTTTTGTTTTTTTAATTATCTAAAAATCAAATCAAAGGGCGACACGGTGAGGTGGTGGTTAGCACTGTCGCCTCACAGCGAGAGGGCTCGAATCCTGGCTGGTGCCCTTCTGTGTGGAGTTTGCATGTTCTCCCCGTGTCTGCGTGGGTTTTCTCCGGGTTCCTCCCACAATCCAAAGACATGCAGGTGTTCGGTTAATTGATGACTCTTAATTGCCCGTAGGTGTGAATGGTTGTCTGTCTCTGTTCGTCTCTATGTGTCCTGTGATAGACTGGCGTCCTGTCCAGGGTGTACCACGCCTCACGCCAGATGTCAGCTGGGATCGGCTCCAGCCCCCCGCGACCCCGACAGGGACAAGCGGTTGAAGATGAATGAATGATGAATAAAAATCATATAAAATAAAAAATCACATGTATCTTCTCTGCATGGCATGACAGGCTCAAATATCTTTAAAAACTGCACACTTTGGCCTGTTTCGATCATACACAGCATATGGTTTCAAAAACAATCAACTAAGAGGCACTGGGAAGTGTTATTTATTTTACTTCATTTATTTATTCATGTTTGCATGTTGTGTTGCAGTTCATGCAGGTGTGTCACAGGTTGCTGGCACGCTATCAGATGTCTAGGATATAACTCTACTAGAAAATAACTCGGATGTCCCTGTAAAATAGGATCATTAATCTTCCCCTTTGATCAGAGTGTGTTTCTCCAGGGCCCACCTCAGAAGGTGGTAACAGTATCCAGGTCAGGGTTAAACGCAACTCATTCTTCTCTTTCATTCTGAAGAGTGACTGACAGCCAGGAATGAGGAGCCTTCCCTACGCAAACTAAATCAACTTCCTTTTTCCTGACCTTAAAAACAGGAAGCTCTGAAAGTCCACAATATTAGGTTAAGTATCAGTGTCACATTGAGAAAGTAAAGAATTTGTATGTCACACTGGATCTGTAAAGGGAAAAACAAAAGTTCTCCACACAATGCTACAGTCATGCATCTGACAGTCAGAAAATAATTGCCGATTCTGTTCTGTCGGCTCTTTATATTTGACAATGAACGTTATATTATGTTTAATTTAGAAATGCAAATGACTGTTTATGTTTGTTATGATAGGCAAGTGACAGGAGTCTGGAATCTGAATGCGTTTCAAGCTCCTTTTTGCAAATTGTAAATAGAAAGCCTCTGAGCTAAATAAGAAGCAATGCATATTATTATATCTCAAAGGCAGCGAGACAAATATTACAGGCGCACAGCCGGGCTGGCATACACAAGATATGCAAAGCAGTCAGAGGTGCAAAACAAAAATGCAGTGTTGAACATGCAGCGCATATTTCACAACAAATCACAACACTCACGACAGCTAATCCTGTCCCTGCAAATAAAACTCCATATAGCACTATCAATACTTAAGCTTATATTTAGTATTGGGTTTGAGCTTTGTGTTCATAATTAACATACAACACTATTGCTTTCATGTTGAAATAAACATGTGAAGGTGAGGAGTCACTATTTCCAAGAAACTGCTTAAACGAGAGCAGGAAGGAGAAGATAAAACACTTTTTTTTAATGTTAGACTTTCTGTTTTTTTGGACCCGATGAACTTCAAAGACAACCTCATGAATACTCACGTATTTGTTTTTCATTCTGAAAAGTTAGAACAGTTGTTTTTAAGATTAAAAACATCAGAAATATCAAGCAGCTACCAGATGGTAGGAGGGAATTTGGTTAAATCGAAATAAACCTAAGCACCCAAAACTATTTGAAAAATAATTTTTAAAAGTCACATCTATGTAATGAAGCATCTGTTTGCACAAACCTCATACAGGAGGTACTCTGCATGACTCTTTTTCCTCTTTACTTCTCTGTGAGAGCCACTAAGCAGATTGCTACTAATATTCCCTCTGGAAATAGGGGAGAAAAAAGGAGCCTAATCACTCACATGGTTGTCTTGTGTTAAGACTTTTATACTGTATCCCTCCACAGAGCTTATTGAGAATCAATAGCATCATGTCTATCACTTTAGAGTCTTGTGATCTGAATACGCAGGCTCACTGAACACCAGTCAAACATTCTCTTGCCTTCTTTCCTCAACTAGCTTTCAGAGTTCTCACAGCACATCCCACTTCCCAAGCAGAACTTGGGAAGTGGGATAGTTTAGAGTAGATAGCCATTATGACAAAACAAGGTTATCCACAGGAACCATGTGGAGGTAACCTTCACTGTAGACGTATGGATCAGTGGCCTTCACTAAGCCTCAGATGTTTTGGTAGATGGACTGAACCAGCTATCAGAGGGGCCGGATAAGCTTGTCATATCATGGGTGTTACAGGATAGAGAGTTAACCTCTGTAAATCATCTTAAAAAGCAAACCCATCTGTCTTGGTCACATGCTTAGTAACCAGCTTGGTAACACATGCACCCCGCTCCACCTGAGCTCAGCAGTGAAAGGTCACATGCCCCCAAAGTGGCAGCTGTCAATCACAGGAGGTGCATATTATCCGAGTCATTAATAACACCCTGAAAGGTCCAGGGAGCCCATGGGTAATAGAAATCTCTTGACTTGTCACCATTGGATGTGACCTACAGGAAAACTGTGGCCCTGAGGATACATCCAACTCATGCTATAGATTTAACATATATAAATTGTAAGTGGAAAGCAAGATGTAAAGCATTCGTCCATTGACTGGAGCTAAAAAAAGAGAAGAAACTGTGATAACTTTACACAGGCCTTTTGGCAACAAGCTATCATACAGTAAAATGAAAGTAAAGCTGTGTGCCGTTGTCGTCACATCAAATATATGTGTTGACATGGAGGTTATGAGTGATACGACCCCCAGTGACAAACAAGCTGAAGTCATAAAGCCCATAGTGTGACTCTTTGAAAGAGGTGTGTGTGAGGCCGGGAAAGATTACGTGTGATCCGACGATAATGAAAAAAAAAAGCCTGCCTGAAATGAAATTCCAGCACATGGAGAATGACTGATCTTGTTGTTTTACCTTGCCTGTGGATTCCGCCTGCTTGCACGGGGCAATGCCTTGTGGGACAAGGCATCGATAACACCCTGTGTGAAATTCATTGTTTTTCTGTGCAGCATGTGTCGCCCAAGACAAGTGAAGGAGAGCAGATACAATCACACCACTGATTATACATTATAGATGAGGTATAAATGAACTAGATTGTTGCAAAGCATAAGCACAAGGCACACATCTAGTTAGTGCTCTTTGAATGAATGAGAAAGGTAGAGAGTAACACAGCACACTGTTGAGCCTTGAGTATTGTGGATGTTGTGTCAGCAGCCTACTTTTGGACCATGTTTTAGGAGCCCCCTACCTGTCTGGAGCTGCAGGACGTCCATTGCGTGGCTTGTTGACCTGAGCATACAGAGCTTCCAGGGGTGGGCCGTTGTCCTGTGGGCTCAATGGGAGACGGGGACTCTTGGGACTCTGGGGGAGATGGTAGTGGTGGTGGTTGTAAGGCTCCATGCTGCTGCTATCCACTGAGGAGTCTAATGATCCGATGCCAGCGTAGGTGTGTTCCTCATCTGAGCTAAAGGTACCGCTGACAACGTCTTGGATCTCAGCATATTCCCTCTCCTTTGCCTGCCTTTCCCGAATCTCCCGCATCTTGGCTTGTATTCTGTGATAAACACATTGAAGAGGAAAAGGTTTGATGTCTTTTATCTGTGGATCATCTGGAAATCTAAACATTATGCTCCTAAATGCCAAAATTTAATAACATTTCCTGACTGATAATAAAGATTTGACACACTCAAATCTTGACGGAAATATATTTGAAGAATCACAAAGACTGGGTTTCAGTTGATAAGCCTGACAAATAGTCAATTCTTGAGCAGTTAAAAGTGGTTTTGGATGGTTTGAAGTGTCTGTAAAATATTGCCAATTCTTTTTATTCCCCCTTGTGTGAAATGATGTATTTGGCCAACTAAAGATCCATATGAAATTGCTCGGTATTAATCTGTTCTTTAAATATTCTAGGGAGTGAGGTTGTTTATTTTGATGCTCAGGCAAGCCTATATACAACATTTGTTACAGCTCTGCTGATGGAAACACATCCAGTTTTCTTCAAAATTGGAAAACTTTTCATAATAGGTCCCTGGGAACTCAGACAAAGATGCTTAATAACAAATTACATGTGTTTCTCTACGCTAAATGCACCTAGAAGTAGAAAAAGTGGTATTTTCAGATGGTATTTGAGGTATTGAGTGGCCATTTTTGTAAGAAATGTACAGTAAGGAAAGAACGCAGGATAAAGAGAAGGGGAAACAAAGACCAACTGTAATACTCCGACCAAGAATCAGAAAGTCTTACAGCCGCATTCCAACTTTAAAGTTTAATCCCAGATAATGATCAGTCCAGACCTGAGGAAGAGGCCTCTCCTCAGGTCTGGACTCAAACATCTAAAGTGTCTTTCTTCTCCTAAGTAACAGAGAATGAGGATGGAGAAACCTGTCCTCCACTGTAGTGAGAGAAGACAAGCAGTATTTTTAAAATATGTGGCTTTCCATTAGAGGGCTGAGGCGAGTGCACTGATCTTATCCCTCAGGTCCTCTAACAAGAGGAGGTGGGAGGGAGACAGTCAGGCCTCCTCTTCCTCCTCCCAGCCCCTTCCTCTCCCTCCATGCCATTCCTCTCCACGGGACCACTTCCACACAACAGAGCCTTTCACAGGGCCTTTCCTGTCTCGGAGAATGGTTCCATGTGAAGGCCCATCTGTCCGCAGCTAACAAGACTCAGTCATGGTGCGGCATGGGAGCGAGGAGGGCTGGCATTGTAGGAGTCGGGAGGTGGACAGTGGGGAGTAGTAAAGAGGAGGGCTGAAGACAGGCGGAGGGGGGAGTTGACCTCCCACTGCGGTGACCCTGGCAACAGCCACCAGACTTCTCACTGGTTCCAGATGTTGTATCCCTGCTGTAGGGTAACACACACATCCATACACATGCATACAAGCATGCTAACCCCCACTGGTGCTAGACTTCCCTATTACCTCAGGTCATAACTGACCCCTGACCCCCCCCTCCGCTGCTCCTCGCCGATGATTGACAGGTTTGGAATAGAGTTAGAATCCCCCCTAGCCTAACTCTCTTTCTCTCTCTCTCTCATGTCTGTGTATTTTAATAACAGTAATCACATTTCAAACTATCACCATTTTTCAATGCCGATTAACGCAATTCCCACATCCTACCCATAGACTGCCTTGTTTATTTTTAGCTGTCCAAAATCCCATTTTCTCAGCATTATCTGCAGAATGAGATTTGGATGGAGGCCTGATGCAATGTTGCATGATATGCAGTCATCTATAAAGTCTCTAAGCTGGTTTGGTGTATTTTTGCATTGTTGCAGACAAGGTATATTATGGAAATTATCAACTCACAGCACAACTGTGTGCACTCATCATCTCACTTTAGCTTGAGCTGTCAGGAAATAGAAAACATGCCTCACAGGGAGAAAAACACTAATTCCCAGAAGCCCTTTCACCTGCCATCTGGCTAAAGTGATGTCAGATCTCTGCCAGGAAGGACCAGACAATGATGTTACCACAGGTTCACGGAAATCCACTGGGATCTCAAAACCCTCTGGCGTTTTATGGACTAATCAGATTCATAAAAACGGCAATATTGACATTTGGAACGAGATAATGGCCTGGCTAGACTTGCGACATGAAGCTAAAAGAGAGAGACTTCTCCGCCAGGCCTGTAGGAGTCTGACATGGATTAAGATAGGTACATTTCAATGACAGGATTTTAACAAGGAATTACCAATTGAGATACCATGTGAAATATGCTGTTGCCACTAGCATCATTTTCATCTGGTCCATGTTGTTGCTTTATACAATCATCAACTTTCAAAATAAGCTTGTTTCATTTCAGACACGTCCTTCACATTTGTCAAGGGAGAAGTCAGGACTCTTTCATTCATACAAACACATTCATATTTGTGGAAGACACATTTTCACAATCCAAACCTGTCTGTCTGCAGCGAGAGGCCCCTCACAGCATGTTCTAGCTGTCACGAGGAAAATCTGGACTATACAGTGTTAGGTTTCCTCTCTGGGCCAGTTGGCAGTGTGGCAGCAAAGATTTGAATGCTATATTCTCAAGTGTATATTTTCTGCTCGACATCCCCTCTGCATATCAACATTGAAACTACCAGGGGTCTTGTCACCCAAAAATATATGTAAATTATAATATACTGTATGTTTCTATGCATCTACGTATGGAATCCACCCAGATTACATATACTGTATGGGCATGCTAAGGGCATGGCAATGCTGGTCCACCACTCTGGATCCAAATCCATGAAACATTCATAGTCCCCAGATGATGAATCCAACTGATTTTAGTGATGCTATGAATTTTCATTGTGTGCCACCAGTTGGTTTATGTTAAAATGTTCAAAGGTGTAATACCCTGTGAAATATTTCACATCCTCGAGATTGACTGCCACAAAATGTTGCACAAATTATAGTTTGCAGAGGATGAATCCAAATAACTTTTGTCATATCGCCTACTGACTTTTCATACAGTATAGTGCCACCATGAGGTTGGCATATTTTTGGTGCATATCCAAGTTCCCCTCAAAATGAATTGTAATAACTTTGATCATCCTTTTTTTAATGCAGTGACATCAGGAAGTAATAATGTAAATGTGTCTGATACTTTGGTTTGTAATCAAATACCCGCTAAATTAATCGCACTTCCATCAGCCTCAGCTGTACTTTCTGTGCTATTGCTAATTTAAAAATGTTAGCATGCTAACACGCTAAACCAAGAAGCTACAATTTATACCTGCTGACACTAGCACTTTGACATGAGCACTTAGCTTAAAGCAATGCTGTGTTTAAGGAAGAGTTGTACGGTTGAAGACTTATTCTTTTTTTTCAACATAGCAAGGATACGTTTATAATGAAAGTATCTGCAACATAGTCACTGACAACATTTTTCACTTGTTTAAGAGCTATAAGTATCTAACTTTAAAAACATGTCCTATGCCCTGTATGGCCAATTATTCACGCCATGACTTGTATGCAGGAAAAAACATCAAGTGGATGATGTAAATGTATTTGGTAGGAAACAGGGTTGGAGTTTGGAAGCCATTTTCTGCTGTGTGCTCATTAGCTCTAAACCTTACATCTACACCTGCTCACTGCGTTGTTCTTGGGCAACCGGCAACTGCTGCTCCACTTCTAACTCCTTCCCCCACTTTCTCCTGAGAGACTTACCCCGCGCTCTACCATATATACTCCATTAGCCAATTAATGGCCCAGCATGTTAACATTGAGGGAAGTGCTGCCCACACTAAACACATTATTACTGTACCGGCCCAATTACCAGCCCCTCTCCTCACTTCTCCCCTTACCAGATACTATGTTGAGAGGACAGACGACACTGTAGCATTTAATGCAACCAGCCCAGGGATATTTTATTTCAAAAAGGGCACAATCGAGCTGTAGTGCTTCACTGCAGGCCAACTGTAGGTTTTAATTTTAATTAGATTGATGACAAAATAAAACAATTGGATTATTTCATCAGTAATTGCTCAGTTTCTTTTGTTTCTCTAAGTGTTTCCTATATTTTAAGTCTGTATTCTTGGAAGCAGAATTAACCTCATCTGTACCTTTCAATAAAATACATTGCCTACTTGGTTGCTCTTCATAACAGTGCAGGGGAAAGGCATTTCCTCCTGGCTAAAAGACAGTCTAGACAGTCTAATGCTGAGGTTTTCAGGGCAGTTAAAGTTCAACCCTAATCCGTTGACTGACCATGGCTCAATCTGAAACCGCCTACTACTGCATAATGCATTTGTCAGTAGTATTTGGTATGAAACGGTTAAAGGGGTTTATATTGCAGTATGCTTGGCCATGCTCAGCTGTTTTTTGGGAAAATAGAAATTGGAAGGCGAGGTAGACTGGTCTGATGCATATTAGAGAATTTTACAGAATCAGTACATCAGGGTACTGCTGGCATACTGCAGATTTAGCTTTTCGTTGCATACTGCATACTACATTTTTTCGCCAAAACGGTATGTACTGCTCGCATAGTAGGGGGTTTTGAATACAGTTCATGCCTTCAAGAAAGTTATGTGTCAGCCGGATGACATGGGATTATTTGTTCTTTAATCCTCACTTTCAACTTTATAACTGATTTTCCTTCTCATTAAATGCCACTTAAATCAATGTGAATACCTTCACATCGACTAAAACTGAATTTGTAATGATGTGTGTGAAAACAGAAGATTTGCACACAGACTGTCATATAATTATTTGAACACATTATATTGGTAGAATGAGAGACTTGGTGTGAACTGGTGATGAAGTGCGGTGTCCTTTCTCACCACACTGAATAAATCTCACTGTTTACCCAACAGTATGTTTTGGACCAACAAAGTCAGCAGACTCCTCCATATGTTTGTCAGTGTGTTATCTACCCAAGGGAGTGTGTGTGTTTGTGTGTGTGTGTGTGTGTGTGTGTGTGTGTGTGTGTGTGTGTGTGTGTGTGGGGGGGGGGGGGGGGGGGGTGGTAGCTGTCTGTACTTTCAGACACTCATTTTGAAGTCAACACACTTAGAAGCTTGAAGGCCTGCCTCTTCAATATGCATTGTTACCGTGGTGGATGAAACAGAATGTATTTGCTCTCTTACTTTCTCATCCAGCCGCCTTGAATACGTTTTTCTTTTCAATGCCCTCTCACCAAAACATGCTCTATTGTTCTGAAGTGCAGATGGAGGGCAGAATGTATCTGAATCTAATCAAAGTGCAGTAAATGACTGTGCGTGCAGCTGTCTGAGCAGAATCGCAAACCTCCGATAGCCCGTCTTTTGTTTTGACACTTGGCCCATAACAGCATAATGCAATCACAGAGATAATTGTCCAAGTTTCGTGGTGTTAATTCACGGTGTTAACAATCGCATTAACTTGCTGTAGGTATCAATATAATTACAAATGTAATCACACTTCCCAATCAGCCGGTTGGAGTTTCCTTTGAACTCACTATGCAAATGAGACTCAAATAGGATAATAGGATACTGAAATGATGAGATGGTTTGACAAAGTGGAATGATAAGGTTGGTACCACAATCACTGTGATGAAAAAAACTGACAAAGAAGGTTCTGTCTTAAGGCAAATTGCTTTATTTTCCTCTATTTCTGGCACCAAGTTCAGTTAACCCTTATACGATATAAGGGCACCTGCCTAGTTTTAGTTCAGTTGAATCGAACCCAGGTTTGTTTTCTCCATTGGTCCTGTTTGTTTAGGCATTTGTGAACACAGTAATTGCACTAGGGTGCAGACCTCAAAAACCAGAACTCCTCAAGGTTGTCTCAGTCTACACAAAGACTGGATCACTTCACTTCGGTAAGTTGAATGTGATCCGACCTCAATGTGACCCAAATACCAGGTGTACACGGCACGTTTGAGCTATACGGCTCCTGTATTCAGATGGCTAGCTTTACTGTAGTCAGAAATATACACTAGTCCAGAAAACAGACCCCTTTTCCTATAATACTTTCATGCCCAGGCCCATGTGACCAATAAGTGGAGTGAATGTTCTTGCATGCTTGTTGCTTGTAGAGATACATTTTGGTTCAGTAGGATTTTTTTCTGTGCGAAAAAGAAACCGAACCATGGGGGAAAGCTCCAAGTTTGCAAACTCATCAACTGATTTGGACCAAAGCAAACTCTAGGTTTCTTCCATCAACTATCACTAACCACTCACAACCTTAGAGAAGAACCAAATTCTCTCCCTAATCCAGGTTTGTCCATATGAATTGTGCTGACTTACCCACCCCAGAATCACTGATCAGGTTTTGTTTGTCTCGCGTCAGCAGGAAGTCAAACAACAAACAAGAGGAAGCAGGACACTGTCGAGGATAAAAAAGCAGTGATGTGCTCTGCTGTGGTCTGGGGAGAGTAGCAGTGGAGTGCTGGCCGCTGATTAGAAGCCAACCAGAGCCAGGCAGATAAGAGAGAATGGACATCATAATCAGCTGCCGCAGAGAAATACAGAGAGAATGGAGTTCAGTTCAGGCGGAAAATGAAGAAGGAACATTGTCAGGTTGTCTTTGTGTGCTTCCCTCTTTGGCTGGGAAAATACAGTTTCAGGGCTAGCATGTGTAGAGATAAGTCAGAGACTGATAGAACCTCCACCAACATCACCCGCCCTGTGCTTCTTTCTTTCTCTCTCTTGTCCCCCATGGCCTTGCATGAATGAGGGCCATAGCCACAGAGAGGGCTGCCCTCCGACCCACCCAAGGTCCAATCAGAGAGCTTGTTGCCTCCACAGTCCTCTCAACATGAGCCAATCAGATAGGTGTGTCTTGGGCGCTGTCCACAGGCATAAAGAGACCAGAGTAATGGCTTCCACTGCTGGGCTGAACAAAGATTTAGATCAGCCAAACCACAGGTTCTAATGTCGCTTTGATGAGACATGAAACAGTCAATCACTGGAGCTGTATAATTTTAAAAAAAAAGAAGCATTTAGCAAAACAAAGGCTGCTGATAACTACTCTTCATCTAGTGGATAAACTGTACTGTGCTCTAGCAATGGAGCCAAAGTTTTATGTAAGAAGCTGACAAGATATCAATGGAGGAGAACATTTTTACTCAAAATAAACGGGTTGTGTCCGCAAGGTCCGCAGGCCAAACCATAAATTGCATGAATCATATCAAGGTCAGAGTTTTACATATATAACCGTAGCAGCTTTATTGCAGGGTAAAAAGGGCAGGTTTTATGAATTAATCCGTCTAACCTCTTCAGTGACTCCTATTTTGAATCACTAAAAGCCCCTGTCAAAACCGTCTGCTTGAATTAATGATCGCTAATGTCAACCGAGCTGGGAGTTTGGCTGCAGCCCATCCCGGATCGTGCTGACACACAGGGCTGGCAGACGATTGCCAGCGTCGGAAACCCATAACGGTCCGATCCATAATTTCATAAACACACTCTGAAATGGTCCTGTCCTCTTGGCGGCATTACAATCAATCAGAGCATGTGCCTTAAGCAGAGAACCTCGACAATCAAATGGAGCACCTTGGAAGTGTGATACAGTAGTGGTACCCAAAAACTACAAGAAGTAATGGATTTCTGAGCTGTCGTCCTGCTGAACCCTAATGCTTTGAATATCGACTTGTCCTCATGGCAGGTTGGTTTATTATTACCCACCGCGATTTCCCTCAGGATTCCCTTTCCATTAACCAAGGGACAATCCTGGCCTGGCTGAGTGATGGGATTTGAGAACAGGTACAAAAGGAAAGAATTAGGTTGCCCTCCTGCACAGGGAGCTGGGACTGGAGCTCACACATGCAGAACGGACACAAACAAGACAGGGAATAAGAACGTGCTGCAGAGAAAGAAACTGGGTGACAGTGGTGAGAGAAAAGAAGCAGGATTTAAATGGTGTGGGGAGGGGAAGGGTTGTGAGGGCATGTACTCTACATATCTCATGCCCACTGTGTGTCTGTATGGATACTGCTGCTTAGCATGACAGTCGTTTGGGATCTTCTCAAAGGGGATGGATGTGGATGGAGAGCCAGGCCCGCCGGTCTCCAGGGTGCACAGACGGAAATGTGTTGGGCCCTTAGCCAGAGGGGTTTGCCCCCTCAGCGGAGAGGACCATCGCTGCAAGTCATAGTTGAATACCAAAAAGAAATGTGCTGCAGCTTTTAGAGCAAGGCCTCCAGATGTTCCATTCAGCAAGGAAGAGAGCCTTTGTGAGATTTTTTTGTGTCGGCATCACTTGTTTGTGTTTATGGTAGCATGCATTCTCAACAGCCATCCATCCTTCTCTCCCTTCGCCGTAAGAGGGAGCGATATCAAGCCCTATTGTTTCTATTCAATTAGCTGTCATTACCGACGGCAGTTTGATTACTGAGTTCATTTGGCTGGTGGAGAACAATGGAGGCAGCAAGCTGTCTTTTCATTTTGCCTGCCACCAATATTGTTTTCCCTCCTGGAGAGAATTAAACGGCGCACGCGGCAAAACCAATGCCTCGCCTTATTCTTCTGGACGTCGTGATGTCCACGAACACCAGAGGACATAGAGCAGAGAGGGGAGGATTAAAAGGAACAGCGTATTCCTGAGCGATTAACAGCCTGGGAGAGCTACTGGAGGAGACAAAGGCAGAGCTTCATCGATTTCTATTATAATGAGCACCATTCAATCATGCCAATTCCACAGGGGTCTAGGGGCACCATTAAGAGGCCAGTGCTTCTGAATGGCACAGGCAACAACAATCCATGAATTATCTATTTAATGTACTGATATAAAAGTAAGGAACAATTCACAAATTGACATCTGAGTACTCTCCGAGAATTTTCCATTCTGCTCCGCCATTTTGCTAATTAGGTAGTTTGCTAATTTTCCAGTCAGCAGTGTTTTCTCTTTTTTTTTTCCTTTGTTCAGCAGGGATTTAATTGTTTAGGCTTTTAGCGAGCCAAGGCTCTGTCTGAGCACTCACCTCTCTTGTTCCAGCCTCATCCGCAGGGTCTCCTCCTCTGACGCCTGCATGTCCTCAGCTTTAGATTTACTGGAGCCCTTCCTCTCCATCCTGTCTCCTGGCCGCTCATCCTTCCGATGCTTTCCAAACCTGTGTAAAAGAGAAGGGCAGAGAGGATTTAATTGAGCCTCAGACTTTAATAATTTCCAACACAATATGGACTTTTTTTTTTCTTTTTTTTTTTTTACAGCAGCATGTCTCTTCTTTGTCCGGGAAATTCAGGTGAAATACTCAGTAGGAAATTAAAGTGTCATACTGTCAAAATCTTCAGGTCGGGTTTGTGTGGGAAGACAGCTCAGGAGGTGTCTCCCCGGGCACCCATTCGTTATTGAAAGAATAACTTGGCTTCTTTCATATAAATGCAATCAAAATGCATAAAGTCATATCAAAAGATAGCAGAATTCCCTCCCTCTCTATCAAGGACAGCAGAAAAGACTCAGTGTGTGGTTTTAAGAGTATGTTTAAAATGTGGAAAATGGTAAAAACCCCCCTTTTTCCTCCCAGAGCTGTAGAGTTTACTCAGAGTGATGGGAGCAGTGACAACTCATGATTTAGTTTTGAGCGAGGAGAGAACAAACTACCTGCAACCTGGCAAAATGTAAGCGGAGGAAACAGCCGCGCTCGCCGGCATCATTTGTAACTTTCTAGGCAACGTCACAAACTTTTACATTTTAATGACCGGAGGGAGACACGGTGGTGGTAAATCCGTAACAGTTTTACAGCGAGGTGAGAATAGGCCAAGCCAATGATCGTAAATTCCTCAGGTCGGCCGAGCTTGCTGCTGTGTGAATAAATGACTGGAGACTCTGGCTGACTGAAGGGTATGAGAAAATATTGAGGAATGGGAAAAAAAATGAGGCATACAGTTGACGGTGAGTACAGTACATATACAGGGCTGCACACTCATAAACACACACAAACACAGTATGAGGACAACTCTATTAAGTGACTCCGCTGGCTGAGACTTTATTACTCACAACAATGGATAACTGCCTTCTGGATAACTCTACGCACAGCTGCTAACTTTATACATATGCACAATAAAGGATACACTCTCTGATGAGAAAGAACAGGAAAGGCAATGCCGTTAAAAAGTATGATGTCATTTCCTGTTCCTCCACAATGATGCCAGCTGTGGAGGAAGTTCAAAACTACAGGATACAGAAAAAGGAAGTACTAAAGACAGATATCCAGAAAAAGCACATGATAGCTATTTTGCACATGGAGACAGAATCACATATGTACACCATATGTAGTAGATCGAGGGTTATTCTATCTACCTAACATGTATGGGCATGCAAAGCCTAATTAAATATGTCTATGGAGAATGCATCCATTTGAACACCATGTTTATATGACATAGTGTATTAGAGACCAAGATTTTTTAAATAATTACAATCGAAAGATTCTTTTATGAAATAGATGAAGATTGGTCACTGCAAAGACACGAGTGGTATTATTCAATTCAATTCAATTCAATTTTATTTATAGTCCAAAATCATAACAAAAGTTATCTCAGGACACTAGACCACACTTATATATGATTTACATAGACCCAACAATTTCTCCATAGAGTACGGTGACAACGAAAACCTTCCCTATAACAGGCAGGAACGTCAGACAGACCCAGCTCTGTGGAGGACGGACATCTGTCATGACATAATCATCTTAAAAATAACACCATAGCTAAGGGCTGGTAAGCCCTAGCTGTAACCTTTATCAAAGAGGAAAGTTTTGAGCGTACTCTTAAATGTGGGGGCAGTGTCTGCCTCCTGAATAACACTTGGGAGTCGGTTCCCATGGTGGGAACGAGGGAATGTAAAGAGTCAACAGAACAATTACTGTCTGCAAGTGTTGCTTCCCACGTGTCGGCTTTGCAAATGGTAAGACCCCCAATATGAGCGTACATTTGTGGGGCCACCAACCAGAAACACTGTTTGGAAGCAGGAAACTGAGCAGGTAACACCAGCTGTGTCTTGCTGATGTGAAATCGCAAGAATATAACAAGTGCAGTGGGAACAGTTATTGCAAAAGATCTGCAGCCCTTTTCCATAGTTAGAGATGCAGGCTTTCGTCACCCAATCAAAACGCTCAGTCCGCGCACATTTTCAGCACTAACATAATTCCCCTCCTCTATAAAGAAAGGCATTGATGTGTAACTGGCTAAAACACAGAGCCTAGCACTGTGAAGGAGCACCTTTGCATTGGAAAATGTTTAAAGAATGTTTTACATACTTGTATTCATTTTATTCTACAACACACTTGAATGTGTCTGGATATAAAAAAAATAAAAAATAAAAATATAAGCTTATGAACAAATAAAGAAATCTATTGGAACAAATAGCATTTTTTTCCCCATAAACAGAAAATGTGTAACGGAACAGAACCGAAACCAAAACTCAAGAACTGAGCTGTGTATTGAACCGAGAGCTAACTGTATCCTTGCATCCTTGTTTGCTGTACATAGATACCAAATGAGAATTAGATTAAAATATTATATAAAGCAATGATGGAACATTTGTTTAACAGAACTGACTGATGGTTGGGAAAAAAGTTTGGATGGAAGGAACAACTGAGCTGATGACATCCCAAATCAAACACATCCAACTGGCCACCCAACAAGTGTTGGAGGATACGTGATGACCAGGAGGCAAATCATCCCAGCAATGCATAGAAATGAGTCATGACTGTCCCAGAGTTAGCTAAATAGCTCAATCTCATAAGCAGTCCCAGGGCTGGCAAATCCACAAGGGAGTTGTGGCTTTAAATACATTCTGATTATAAAGTGTATAACACACAAATGTTAACAACTGCTCTGTAAAGTATATTGTATATTGCATAATAAAGGGCGCGATAATACTGGAATTGCAAGTACCCTAAAGCCCGGGGTGCAGTGCGGAAGGACAGTGTGAGTGCGCCCTAAGTCTATAATTCTGAATATCCAATGATAATTATTTGTTTTGATCCATGATATTTTTGTATTAAAGGTGTATTGTGTCTAATGGTTTCAAATGTGAAAACATGCTCAAATCTATGCACTACAAACCAAGCCACCTACATGAACAAATATGATCATTTTAAGACAAGGCAGTATCAGAAGGTTGATGAGCATGAGGGCATATGAGATGTGAGAAGAAATTTAATAAATCTAATAATAGAAAATGATTGGATTGGATTGTTGTATTTATTGACTGTTCATATTACATCAAGTGACTTGATGTTAATGCATTGTACACACGGACGCTGATTATGATGTTCCACATGGGCTTTTTCGACAGAGGAACAGCAGAAAGCACTAAGCTCTGTTGTCTTGCAGCCCCACAGTGCTTCAATGCCTGTTTATTTTTACCTTCCTCATAGCTAGGCGTTATGTGACAGTTTCAAAACTTTCTCTGAAAGCTGAAAAAATTACATCAGACAAGGTTGACTTTAGGCCGGTGGAAGTGAATATATTCATGAAATGGGGGAGTGTTTCCCTCATGGATGTTTATTATTCTACTTTACATTAAAAACAGCCAGGACCTTTGTGCAAATGGTTTCTCTTTGGTAATGGCTGCTTTGGAATTGTAAGTTTCCGAATGTGCTGTGGCCTGGTAGGAGATTCTGGTTTATGGTTGCACAGAAAGCCCAGGAGAGGCCAAACGAGCGATATATGCGGGAGCTTTTGTAGCACAGATAGCATACATTACCTGATTAATTAATCAACAAATGGCTCCAGTAAGGCATAAAACTCTAGGCTGGGGTTGGGAATGCTAATAATAGTGAGGATGCTATCTATCACCTAGGCAGGTGACAGCTTTCCTCGCCTCACTTCAAGGACTTTCATTAACTTCCTGAGGAAAATTCGCCTTCCTCTTTTTACTCTTCCAATTTTTTTTCTCAGTCTCTTCTTGCTCCGAACCCCCTAAAAATATAAAATGACCTAAGGTGAGACAAACTTATACCATCAACTTTTTTTCTTCTCCTTCTGGATCAACATTAATACATTGAGGGATTTGTCGTGGTGAAACATATTGGCGGATTAGACTCTGAGCAGGACCCTGGGCATGAAGCAACTCCCATATGAAGGGCTATTCCCAATCGCCGGTGGCCTGAGAAGGAGGGCCCACATCAAAGCGGAGGCGGAGGAAAAAGATGATACTACCAGAGCTATTAGAAGGCTATGGGGACACTTGCTGATTCACAACATGGCTCTGCCCTTCACTTGAACAGCTTGAGCCCAGTGGGGACCATAGTGGAACACAGGATTAGCCATCAAACCACCACTGACGCACAAACCCCAATATTTTATTTCTACACTCAACATATTCTCAGCAGGAGAACACAGAAATCTATGATACCAGTGTGTGCATAAAAAACTGCAAACTGTATTGACTGTCATACCTGTCTCTGGAAGATAAGTGTCTCATTTAAGAAACGAAGGGAATCCATTAAAAACAGTAATGATTTGGAGTTAATCAGTGTCAGGGGAAAGGAGAAACTTGGCTGTTTCTGTGAAACTCTTGAGCCAGTATTGGCACATTGGCATTAATCTGGGCTGGCATCAGGATAGGTGTATTGAGAGTGAGGTTGATGAGGCTTGATAATAAGATATTGATTGGCAGCCGCAATTCATTGCATGAATATCAATGGAGTAGCTACAGTATACTTTGCAGTCTGGGAAATAGAACTAATCTGGGCCCCAATGTCAGATCAGTCTTTTGCTTGTTTGTTTTTTTAAATGTGGCTGGAGCCAGTGTAGTTACAACCTGGGAATATTTACGACATGATTTATAATAAGATATTATTTAGGGCTGGGTATCGGTAAACGTAGCCCAGTGTGTTACCAAGTAGTATCAAAATGATACCTGCATTATTTCCCTTTACTACCCAGATTTAGAAAAGACCATTTCTATGGTTTTGCCCACAGCCAATCACCACAAGAGTCATTTGATATAATGCAATGTGTAAAACGCCCACTTCCACAGCAGCTACAGCCCAAACAGTCTGAGGGTGGTGAAGTGGAGCACAGTGTATTTGACAGTGATATCTGTTTCACTTTAGTGTATTTCCAGCGTAAATGCCTCCCATGGTCTTTTTGGGCATGAATATATATTAAAATAAGCCATTGAGACAGTTTTTTCGTTGATCACCTATTAACAGAGAAATCCCAGAGAGTAACCAACAGCCAGGCAAGGCTAACACTGAGTGGCTCAGGGAGGAGCACTGAACCATCCTAAAATGCTTTTTTAACCACTAATATTGCTCAAAATAGCACCAAACCTCTGCAATAGCATGATAAGAGTCCCTACATATAAAACAAAACACCAACAACTAAGTAGGCAAACCGGGATCTTATTGAAAAAAGACATGGTTTACAATGCTACAAGCCTTAGCAGCTGACTACGTCCATATTGAGAGGCAGTCCATACAAGTCGATTATTGAATGCACTGGAGTTCAGTTCAACCCTGGAATGCAAAATACGCAGGGATTACATTACATTACATTACATTTCATTTGGATAACTCTTTTGTCCAAAGCGACTTCTAATAAGTGCATTCAACAATTAAGGTACAAACCAGAAGCGCAAGTTATTAAGTGTGGTAGCTTCAAATAAGCTGATCTTTAGAGTGCTATATCTGGGGTTTAAGGTTTAACCATGTCCTGGATGTAAACTGGGTCCGTTAGTAGCCCGATAAGGAAGTGCTAGTGCCTTGAAATGAATGCGAGCAGCTACACGAAACCACTGAAGGACAATACCCAATACCCTTAGAATCACACCCTAAGGGTATTGATATTGGTACTGCAATCATCTTTTTTTAAACGCTACCCAGCCCTAACTTTTTTCAAGTAGCTATTTGAAATGCACATTCATTCTTGACCTTTGGAAGAGTAGAGTAACAGAATAAGCTTAACTCACATTATAGTTTTTCCACTTAAACACTGGAATTGGATTTCTGAATTAAGATTTTTCTGCTATTTGAAATGACTTGGGATTATCACTTTTTGAGCAATAGCTGGACTTCACATCTCCATTGAAGTCAGGTAAACAATGATACACCATTTACATCCTCATGCGGCTCTGATCTTATTTTTCTGCTTCTGTCCACCAGACCGAAGCTCTGTTTAATGATCCGTTCCTAAGCATTTATCTCACTGTGGTGAACAGCAGGTAAGAGTGATGAATGCACAAATGCAGAAGGGCCTTTGAAAGACTAAGAACGATGGTAAGGAGAGATGGAGATCGCAAAACCACTTGGCCTGGGTATTTGTTAAAAGTTAGTTAAGATTATGTAAGAGGCAGATTCCATCTGAAGGATAGTGAAATGCACAGAGAATCTCGGTCGATGCAGGGAATATTTATGACTTTAAGCTGCATTCAAAGCTTGAGCTGCTCTGTCCTGTTCATCAAAGATTGGCCCTGATAATGCCTGATCGGCTATCAAACCTCTAACATGCGTCAGTCATATATAATGCTTTATTAATGTTATGACTGCCACTGATGTGATGAAACATTCATGGTAAAATGTGTGTCAAAATGTCTTGAACTCTGCTGACAGCGTCTCGTAAAAATCCCAAGTCCTTTTGCATATTACTGAGTAGCTGTGTTTGCTTTGACTATAAAAATAAGTCAGTAAATAGGTACTTCATTCAATATGCTACATCCTCATATATCACAGAAAGCAGAAGGGTTTATACCACTAGCAGTGGATGCCTCATACATCATCTTTATCGATTTACAGGGTAATGATACTTCAAGGCTGCAGCACAACAGAGTAAAAAGTCAAAGATGGAATTTCCAAAGAGGGAGAAAAAGTAAATTATGCAAAGCCTCAAAGCCTGTTTGATTGTTACAATCATTTAATCTGGGGAGTAGATTTGAAAGTAGCTAATCTGTTTTGACATCTTCCGTGGGGAATTTGTGGTTTGCTCACAGGAAGTTGCTGACTTGGGGAGAGTGCAGCAGAAATAGCTGTCTATTCCTCCTCCTAAAATGTGTGTTTTCCTAGGTGAATGCAGGGATGTGACGGACCACCTGGTTTAACCTCCCATCTGAGGTGTTAAATCTTTTGGCATTAGTCAAAACTGCAAATGGAACAGGTGAGCCAGAAAGAAAAAAAATGTGACTGCATCTATCAATTTGAGTAAGTGATGAGAAGATAATTTCAAGGGCAGACAGAGAGAATCATTACTGTTTCTGCTCAACCAACCTGAAAGTTAATCCAAATCTCCCAGGGCGAAGCCCCCCACAGACGTCTGATGTGTAGCCTGAGCCCCCATCCCCTGAAACTGTATTTGTCACAGTGAGGGAGAAAATAAATACCTATGCCTCCACCCACTGCATTTCATAGTGATAATCTATAAAACACCATAGAAAATATATTTTTCTTTCAAAGAAGAATCAAGAGACGTTATTATCATCTTATTGATGGCAAAAGTACACAGCAGAAAGTTAAGACTAGCACAAATGCTCACACACAAACAATCTCTCTTTCCATCTTCTCTTATCCCCGTCCAATGGAAGGCTTTGTCAGGCTTTGTGTAAAAATCATGCAATGCCTACAATGACAGTGCTTCACCTAGGACAAAACCCTGACTGTTGCATGTAATTTTAATAGTGCCTTGTTAGGAAGGCGAGGCTGTCGGATTTGTCTGTCCTGTTGCAGCCGTGGTGAGTAAACACTCTCTACCTGGGGTGAGACACAGATGCCCTGTATAAAAATCCAATAAGACAGTCAGAGAAAGAAAAGGGGAGAGTTTTTTACATCCCCAGGAATCACACTGTGACCCGGCGATCGTTAACAGGCATTAAAGGGGCATTCGTTATCGTTGAGTGGCCTCGGCGTAATGTCCCCACCACTGGTTTCCAGGGACACCAACCCCGGAGAGAGGTGTGGGAGGATGTTCTCCCGTCGTTCATCCAGCCTCCAGCCACCGCAAGACGATTATCTGCCTCCCCGCGGAACTCATTATCCGCAACCTGTAATGTCAGTCAGTGCTTTCCCTGCTCAGCCAGAACTCTTTTAAACCAGAATCTAAAATGTGACGCATCCTCAGTAAAGCATTCTCCTTAAGAGTTTAAGGAAGACTGCAACCGGAGATTCATCAGTGAATATGTAAGATAAGATAGCACCCCTTTGGGTTCACACTATCTTGGGGTTTATGATATGGAATGTGCTTTCAAAATAACACAACCCTTAACACAGTTGCCCATTCCCTCTGCCTTTAATAAAGACTGTGCATCTTACAGGTCACAGTGAGATATGACATCCCTACACTTTCACCTCATTGGACAAGGGCTGGCGTACACTGAACCAATCGATTTAGGGGGGCCTGCTGTTGATTGGCTGCCACTCTAGAGGGAGGCCAGGCCTAATTATTCCAGCAACGGTGGGAAAGCAGTGGGAAGAGGTAGAGGAGGAGGGAGGATGGGAATCGAAATGGTTCATGCCGGGTGGGAAAGCAGCGTGTCCCGCACCGTGGAGGCATGACATGCATTTATTCATGACATCAGGCCCAGCCCCAGTAGGGGGACAGCACCACGGGTGACACACAGGAAAATGGTTCTCACCAGATATTTCTACGCCTCTTAGGTATCCCAGCTGAGCAAAGAAGACACTGTCAAGTTGAAGGATGTTCAGGTTCAGTGGCGCTCTACACGGTCATACCAAAGTAATGAAAAAGAAAAACAATTTGGTGCTTTATGAATCCCATGCCATCTCAGTCATTGTAATTAAATAACTTCTGTCTTTTTCTCAGCCAGTGTTGCCGCCACTATCTCCACCTGTTTACCATAAAAAGGTTATTGTATGGAAATGAAGATTTTCGAGCAGAAATAGAGATGCATGGGAAGTGGTGCTATTCCACTGTTTCAGAATACTGTTTTCAGTCTTAAATTGATCCGTTCTCCTGCCATGTCAGTCAGTATTTCCTGGTGTTTGTGCAACTCTCTGTCAGTCAGCCTTCTATCTGTTCATTCCCCTCTTCACACGTCTCTGTCAGAATTGATCATGTTAGCTTGTTTTTCTTTTCTTTTTTCGTATCTAAGTCTGTATGTGTGTCCAATGTCCTGATCAACAACGACATGCAACCGCTGCCCTAGTTGTTAGGAGACATAGATAGCCAAAGACTAACAGAGCCTCACCACCCTGAAGAGTGGTAGGATGACTGAGACAAGAAAACGCGTTTAGCCCAAAATGAATATATGTGTGTGAAGAATGGTCATTCAAAGAGAGCCGCAAGGCAGGTTTTGGGTGGTATCCCATCCTACAGATATTTTATTGCACTTCCACTGTGCCATTATGTGTGATTGTGTGTGTGTGTGTGTGTGTGTGTGTGTGTGTGTGTGTGTGTGTGTGTGTGTGTGTGTGTGTGTGGAGGAGGGTATGGTAGATTTTCAAAAATCCAGCAACAGAGTTAATCCGCTCTTATTAAGAAATGTTCTTTCTGGCTACAGAGACCAGGCAGAATGTAAATACACAAAGCTGAATATCACTGTGGATGGCTGAGGATGATGTTCAGTATCAAAGCAACTGTTGAATGAATAAGTGTTTATGTTTGTGGGAAGGAGAGTCTGGATGTCTGTCTACACCTAAAAGTTCTTGTTTGCATTCATCTGTTGGCTCTGTGTGCCAATTATTCATATTTAAGCAATAGCAGGTACACACAAGCGTCGGCATGTGGCCGTGTGTGTGTGTGTGTGTATGTGTGTTTATCTATATGCGCCTGTATATCAAGGGACAGCTTGGCTTTTCCATATTTCAAACAGCCTGTGCAATACAAAGGACGAGGCCCAGCCCAACATGATTGCCTTTAATGTTTCACATAAATCACTGTGTAATGCGTGTATGTGTGCGTGCCTGTGTGTGGGTGTATGTGTGTGTGTGTGTGTGTGTGTGTGTGTGTGTGTGTGTGTGTGTGTGCATGTGTGTGTGAGGAGGGGAGGGGTGTTGTTGCACACGCTCAGAGGTACGTTTCAAATCCCTGACACCCCTGATTAAAGCCTCTCATTACAACACAAATAAACAGTCCAAACAAATTCATACATCCATTTGTTAAAGTGTATGAGCGCAGTGAGGAGGGAGATTCTGAAGGACAATTTACATAGAAACACTTGAGCAGCTCGGAGGGAAGTTCAGGTGTAGGGGTAAGCTTAGTGTGTGTGTGTGTGTGTGTGTGTGTGTGTGTGTGTGTGTGTGGTGTGTGTGTGTGTGTGTGCGCGTGTGTGTGTGTGTGTGCATTTTGATCAGGCAAAGTCATAATGTGTTATGTGAACTTCTGACATTTTTTCCACTCACAATCACCCTGCACACTTTCTTTCACTTTATGTACAAACAGACACATTGTCAGTTGCCACATAAGCAGACTTTCACATGATCTCACATGCTTACCGGCGTATATACGCTCACATTTGGCCCATGCTTAACCGACCTAGCCCACACACTCACAGGCAGGGATGCAGGAATAGGGATGAGGGGGAGGGGAGGGGAGGGAAGGGGGACAGTACTGGGGTTTGTCAGTGGCAGAGCTACAGTAGGTGGCTCAGGCTGTGACCTAGATACAGTATGGCACACTGCATTCCTAATGGGCCATTTTGATCACTGCCACTCTGTGTATCCTCAGCTATGTTGCTACCGCATGCCTCATACACAAAAAAGTGAGCATTCAGCAAACGCAGCATCCAGAGTCTGCTCAGCTTTTTTAAATGATGGCAACCACAAGGAAAAAAGGCGGTCTAGATTTTGGAGTAGCTGTACAAAATACTACTGATGCAGAAACTACTAGGGACTAGGGACTTTCACCAATCCAAGCTGTATAACCTAAATCCAGTAGGTGTACCACAGGTGAAAGGAAATATATTATGATAATTGTCATGATGATGGAAATTACCTCATATAATTCATTTTGATTGTCAGGCCTGTTGTCTTGTCTTTTCTGTTTTGATAACCCTTGCTTCTCGCAATTATTCCACAACTAATTTACATACTGATGAGTTTGGAGACGGATGTGTTTTGCAACGCTCAAATGCCTGATTTCCAAGGCGCTCACCTAAAGGACAGGCGAGGGGAGAAGCGAGGCAGGTTTTCTGTCTCGTAAACGTCAGACTTTGAAATACAGGCATGGACACACACCGGCCCAAGTGGAGCCACTGATCCGTGATATACATCCCTCCTAGCATTCAAAGGGAGACGGGAGAGGTCTTTCTGTCAATGCCACAATGAATCTCCAGGGCAGCTGGGACGGAGGCGGGGAGAGGGATACGGGTGGATATATGGAAAGAAAGAGAGAGGGAGTGACAGTAATTGTGAGTAAAGTGAGGATGAGAGAGAAAAGGAACCCCATGGATTCTCAGGGACAGAGACTGTACATCACTGGCAGGTTGCATAAATAACTCTGGGTGCTCCTCTTCAGCCTACTGCTGCCTCAATCTGCTGGTTATCCGAAGCATAATACATAAGAAAATTACAACAACAGTACCATAAGTATGTCAAATTGCATGCTGCATGTAGCATTTTTCAAGTCATGAAATCATGTATAAAACCTTAGCACAATTACTGTAGCAAATGAGCCGGCAAGAACAATAAGATCATTTGCAGCCTCTACCCACCTTGTATTACATTTTCAATTACAGAAAGTGGGATAAGTGCTATAATAGTTTACAGCACAAAGGAAGCTCAAAGGAGGTGGGTTTTGGAAAGGATCACTTACACACATTACCCTGATGTGGTAAAGCAAGGGCGATAACCTTTAATGATAAAGTAAGAAACATCCTCCTTGTGGCAGGGAGTAGAGGTGTTTATGGGTAATGTGAAATAGCAATACCACTGATTCAGCAAAACTCCAGATCACAATGGATATCTTTAATGTCAAGATATATTTTGTAAATTCTCACTTTCCATGATATGTGTGTATGACAACTATGTATGGCTGAGGTTAAAGGAAGGTCATTGGCGTCACAGTTAATGGAAAGGCAAAATAATGTATGAAGGTCCATTAAATAACATGACTTTCCACGCTCATACTTTCCACCACTCTACATAAAGAACACACTACTTCCTACATTAGCACTGAACATGGACATTGGATGTCCAGTACAGATGTACTTTCCAATTATAATAGGCAGGATATAAAAATTTTGAAACACAATGAATTCATAAGGGACTGAACCAGACTTATCCCTGGAGTCCACAGTGCACAGCTGGGCCATTCTTGCTCCATGCATTGATTGTGTTTCTAAAGATCCATTGTGAAGTTCAGGGTGGTCTCACGCCGCATAACTCCCTACTAATACAAAAATGGGCAAGATGGAGCTGAGGTGGGCTGAAAGTAGCCAACAGTGTATAAACAAAGCCTTAAATTGTGCATCACTTTAAGCCTTAATATAATTTAAACGGAGAGTTACATACAAATTCCCCCCATACAGTTGTCTTGAACAGGGAAATTAGCTATACAGATGGTTTTTTTTGTACCAAGCTGTAAAAATGTGTATTTTTGCTCTAAAGTTGGACATTTTTACATGGGGGTCTATAGGGCTTGCATTTTGGAGCCACCATCAAGTGGCCTTCGAAAGAACTGCAGGTTATGGCACTTCCACATTGGCCTCAAAGCATCCTAGAAGTGGCCGTGAAGCAGCTCTCTTCTCTGCTAAAAATTATTATCTTTTTGACAAAGACATGACACCTTGCAGAGAGCATATTGAGGCAGGCAGGCACAGTATGTGAAATACAAAATGATAATGAGTATTAATGTGTATTAAACAACGTAAATACAAATTACAAATATTTGATCTTTGTCGTTCATAACTGGACCTTTGTCTGCAGACTACAGCACAACAAAGAAGAAACACCAACAAATAAACACAATTAAAACAGACAAAAACAGAAATCATCATCATCATCAAGTATGTAGCTTACTTAGACTCACACATCTTGGTATGGGCCAATTAAGATTCCTTCATGACAAACCTGAAATCCTGATCCAGGCATGAAAATACTCTTCATTTCTCTGACACTCAGCAAAGACAGAGAAGAGAGAGAGAGAGAGAGAGAGAGAGAGAGAGCGAGAGAGAGAGAGAGAGAGAGAGAGAGCGAGAGAGAGAGAGAGAGAGAGAGAGAGAGAGAGAGAGAGAGAGAGAGAGCGCAGTGGAAAAGCGGGACGTGAAGATAGACAATTTCACTTCACATGCCGAACACATGTTGAGATGCTGACAGAACAAGAGGAATACGGTTCCTGGGCTTTAATTGGTTGCCTTTCATGGACATCAGAAGTGTAATTCGACATCGATTGATATTACATTTGTAATTCAAAAGCAATTTTCCATGTTTTATCTCTATCTTCACTGTGATTGTTTCTCTCTCACTACCCATCCTCTCACTGGTGTGTTAAGGTGTGTGCACACATCATCAGGAAGGAACTCAATGAATGGGAAAGGTCATTTCAGCCAAAGGCCTCCATTTCATTACATGCTAAGCCTGGTGGATGGGTGAGTAGACTAGCAATGAGTTGTACTGAAGCAGGAAACCATATTCATTTGCATAGCACATAGGGGGAAATAAATAGGATCTCCCATGTGCATTTCTCACCTCTGTCTCTGTAATATCAAGCATGCTTTGCATCTCTAATTCAACTTATACTTCCCCCTCCTCAGACCAAAACATACATTTATAATATGGTTTATTATAGGCGACATTAGCGATTCATTGAAACTATTTAGAAAAACAAAATGGGATTGTACTGTTCTCAGATCTTTGTATATCTTCTTAATGTTTTCTCATTATTTTCAAAACCGCCCGTCCTCTGAGAGGAGTCAAATCGCACTGGAACAGTCTTTCTCTGATTGATCAAAGCGATCCGGGGCCAGAACGCAAAAAGTAACTTCAAAGTGGAATCTGAGTGTCTCAAAGTGTGAAAAAACAAATATCAAACGGAGAGGGAAGAAGTCAAAAAACATGGAACTTCGAGGTTGATTAAAGGCGAGGCGGTGGAGGGAGGGAAAGAGGGAGAGCAAAGCGAGGGAGATCGCTGAAGTGTAAAGACAAGGGAGAACATGTTGGAAAAGAGAAGAGAACAGAACTGAACAGAACAGAACAGAACTGAACAGAACAGAACAGAACAGAACAGAACAGAACAGAAGACAGAGGGAGTCTTGGCTTGCTATCGGTAGGTCTGGGTGTGATTCCACTGGGGTTGGATCATTAGTAGTCACAGGCCTGGTAGAGTATTGAGGGGTGCACTGCTACACTTAATTTGAGCTCTTTAATAACACACTTTATGAATTCAGTCATGTTTGCAGCCCTCTGCCTGAGACCCAGCGTGAGAGACATTGGTGTATCTCATTTCAGGCCGACAAGATTTCAGATTCAATTAACTCCATCGTGCAACACCTCTCTCTCTCTTTCTCTCTCTCTCCCTCGCACGCTCTCTCTCTCTCTTTCTCTCTCAACCCCCCCACCCGCCACCCCCTCCGCAACCCCCCACCCCATGCTTCAAGGTCTAGCTCGGTGCACTGCATGATCATTCTAAACCTAATTACTTCAGGGCTGTCTGATGGAGGCACAGTGCTGCCCAATCACATTTGCATCGAGTGGCCAAAAGCAGAGGAAGCGAGGCCGGACAGCCAGACCCCCGCCCTGCCCTCTTCGCCACCCCCCGTGCCTGAAGCGGCCATCTTTCATTCTCGCATGAAGGCTAATGACACAGTGCGTCCACTCCTCCCCCTCCTCAATTCTATCACTCAGCCTCTCCCTGCGTCTAAATGCTTCACCGCTGCCAGAAATTGACAGTGACATCCAATTTTTTGACACCAGACAAAAAGCTGTACTTGCCTTAACCTGGCGTACAGAAGAGTTTTGTTGTCTCACTGTTTTCATCCCCGGTCAGTGCACTCTGTGACAGTTGCGCTAATCTTCTCAGTGGGGGACCTTGTTGTTTGTTGTTTGGCCCCCGCTGCTCCTCTTAGGTACATGATTGGCAGGAGAATAATGGGATGTCACACTCAGAGGACGTTTTTGTGAGGGAGTTTGGATTTCACCCACCAAAAATGACCCCTCTAAAGTCCTGGCATCTTGCACCAGCTATGAAGAGGCAGTGGGAGTTCTTCTGAAAAGATGTTTTTCCCAGGAAGTCTCTGTATAGTGCCCCTTGGTGACATGATATTTCATTTAGCTGTGCAGGCATTTGAAGGTGATATTGAGATACAACTATGCACTTTGGAAAACTGACAAAGTTCACTGCTGACTTCTCTCTGAAAGATCTTTCTACGACAGGGGAAATCTGTGGCTCACTTTGCTTAAGCCCGCTCCATGGGGAGGTCAAAGGTCAGGTACAGCAGCACAAAAGTGCTCCTAGAGCTGACAGCAAGACACTTTGCTGCTCATGGGCACCTCAAAGGAATCAAAGTGAATGATTGCCCACTAGGAGACTAAAAGAAAAGCAACTTTCCCAATCATTGCTCATCCTGCTGAGATGCTGTTTAATCTTGCATCACCCCCCACACTCCATGTATTACCTTATTTTCCTTCTTGTAATTATATTTTGCTGGCTTTCCTATATTCTTCACTTCACTCCAGCTACCAGTCGCTCTTATGTACAAGCTCCAGCTTGATGTTGTGCCCTGTGCTTGCCTTTACTACCTCAGCACAGACATGGTGAGTGAGGCAGAGCAAAAGAACAATTATCATTTTCTCTCAGATTACATTCAGCAGATGTCAGGGCCCACATGTGGAGGCAGCTAATTGCTGTCTTCAAATCAACTGTGGCATAATACCACAAGCATATGTGAGCTTTTGTGTGTGTGTGTTGGGGAAAGTGAAGGGGATGAGGGGCACGCTATGCAGAGAAAGTGTGTTTTGATCCATCAGGCACGCCCTTCGGTCATGTGTGTGTATAAAAAGCCAGGCTAATGCATGTGTCATGTCGGTGTTCGAATGTTCAAGCCGACTTACCCGCCATCAGCTGTTCACACCCACACGAGCAGAAAGAATCATATGGTAGGAAGACACAGAGCGGCGCAGCAACACGCCAACTACCTACTCTCATGCTACACATAAGGCAATCATGCTTTTGTGTCATGGTATCCATATTCTTGGCAGACTCGCACATGCATGCAAACATACACACACACGTGCCAATGCCTTACACTCGGGTGCTCCCAGCGTGTTTCCATGCTGCCTAAGAATAATAAAGATTGAAAGATAGAAAGCATCCCTCCACTCCAGCTTCCACTGCTTTCCTTTCCACACCCTTCTCTCTCGCATCTCTCTGTGTAGCCTTGAGTGGGGCTGCATCTGCAGGGAGATGAGGTCCCTAGGGTGATGAAGGGTTGGGGGGTGGGGGCGCTGGGTGGTGGTGAAGAGTGAGGGGGTGCACGGCTGTCACACCACGCTCCAGTGTCGGCTGATGGCTCGGCGTGAGGCATGCCACTTATCAGATTGGTGGGGAGGGTGGAAGTAATGGGTAGTGTGTGAGTGAGGAAGCACCGGGGAGAATGGGTGAGGGGGATGCCAGAGCCCATTAACACATCTTTTCATCTATACATACACACAAACATGCATTGCACACACACATGCAAATTTAAATTAACCTTGAACACACACACACACACACACACACACACACACACACACACACACACACACACACACACACACACACACACACACACACACACACACACACACACACACACACACACACACACACACACACACACACACACACACACACACACACACACACACACACACACACACACACAGTACAAAATCACCAGAGATCCAAATCCTCCCTACAGGCAGACAGTAGTTCAATGCCGTGACTGCCGCTGTGAAAAGCTCCCGTCTTTTCTCATTCCCCCACTCCCTTTCCTTTTCCTCCTCCTTTCCCACTCTCCCTTGGTGCCCCAGTTCACTCCAGTGCACACGCTCCCTCTCTCCTTCCACCCTCACCCAATCCACCCCCCACCTCTCTTGCTCCCATACCCCGTCCTAACCCTGCCTTCCATATTTGAGCCCTCGCTCGCGTGTCTCCTTCATGCTACTGTACTTTTCCTACAGAGAGATGCATTTCCCTCGCTCTTTTTTAAAAAACACATTACACACTTGTGCAAAATCATTTACATATAAAAATATGAATGCTCATACCATACAGCGTTAAACAGAAGATGGATGAGCACACACATGCCTTAGCAAATGCAATGCAATTTGCAAACACTGCAAACGTGTCCATCTAAAAGTCCAATTAACCTATTTAAATGTGAAATTTCACAATAATTGAACACTCAACTCCAGAAATAAACCTCTCAGGAGATGTATTTTGTTGCATGTGCATACACACAACACGGTCACATACACATTCAAATACACATATACAAACGCATCAACATATCAGGAGATGGAGATGGGGCTTTGATGGAGGAGGTCAGACAGTAAAAGAGCAGATAAACAACACCTCATTAGGCATGTTGAAGGGAGTCTTGCAGGCTGGGCTGGGATGCCGTTGTATGCTAGCATGCTAACAGAGCCCTGGGCAAAGCATCCAACATATAAACAAACCTGATAGGATCAGAAAGTAATGATCACATATTAGCCAGTAGAAAGGACATGAGTAATCACATACAATGGTTTGCGGAGGATGCGGTGCCCTACACTCCTCTATAAACCACTGGACACAGTGATAAATGCATGCAACAGACATTCTTGAAATAACAACGATGTCAAGCTGCCTAGGGCTGGTTTTTTATCCTACGCATGCATGCACATTGCTATCCATTCATAAGATTATAAGCTATTCATTACTGGATGGTAGAGTATACCAGGCAGACAGTTTGCCATGCTAAAGGCTGTACAATGTGAATCTTGAGGCTCTGCACTGCAGTTTCTTTGCATTGGGCTGTAGGCAGTAAATTTTCTTTCCATCACGCACTCGCACACTTTCAGTCATTCTTGCACTCACAGTATTTATCTCACAGTCCCCTCCTCTATCATCCCTCTCTCTCCTTCTATTAGGCCATCCTCCTTTCCCCTGGCTCTGATGCTAATGCACTCCCAATCAGGCTGTCTATTAAGCAGACATGCACTACACGTTCATCAGGCCGTCCAAAGGCCTGCATGCAAATTAGCTCAAATTGCAGTGCGCTGCAAACTCCTTGAAATCTCCTTAGTGGGATAACGTTATGACATGCATGCAGGAGAAAGCCAGTGCCTGCCCATCCATTTTATGCAAATGACAACCGTGGAGACAAGCATTACAAAGGATTAACCCAATCATGATGCCTTTTTGATGTTTTGATGCAATGATGAGACACTCACATGTAAAACCTGCTGATGTAAAGTCTATCCTTGCTTCCTAAGCCTGAGAGTGTTGAGTTACTGTCAGCCGAACCCTTTCTTATGCACAGTGAAACGTCTCTGTTCTGAAATCACTGTCAAAACTTTTGCTAGAATTGCTAAGACACACAACGGAGCTCTCACTTTATTTAACTCTACTCCCTTTTGACCTCTAGGCATTTCACATCACTCTAAAGTTTGTTATTGTATCCAGTGGGACGCGTTCATTCTCACCTCAGTTTCTTGCCATCTCTAACTTTCTAAACCTGAAAGGGGAGCGAAAAGAAAAGGACATGGTGGATGTGTGGGTGTGAAAGCTGTCACAGCTTCAAGTAGAAAATTGTTTGAGGTATCAACAACGAGTAGGAGTAGCAGAAAGAAGTAAAGACAAAGCCTGAGCATCGGAGAGACATGCTGGTTCAGAAGGCTGCCTCTTTGCATTCAGAAGACAGAGGGCCTGGCGTTTAATGCATGGAGCAGGGGGGAGTGTCAGCGAGGCCTGCTGCGTGCCAACTCTTAAGTGGTGGTGGCACTCAAAGATAATGAAGAACGATGATGAGGCCGAGGAGGGCATGCAGAGGGCCCATGTGCACAGCTAAAATCACCCGGCAGCCACCTATCGGGCTGAGCACACAACCACTCAAAAAGGTTTGCCAACGGCGTTGATTGCATGTCACAGAGTGTCAAACCTGTGGCTCACATTTCCACTTTCATTTACTATCCAACGCAATTCTCTGGGTGTACTTCAGTTAACATGTGCGTGTCTCCACATATGTGCTCATGCCTGCTGTGTGACAGAATGTAAGCCTGAATGAGCCATTATGAATTTACATCACAGGATGCAAAAGATAGAAAAAAAAATTCACAAGAGTGAAAATAATGGAAGATAAGCGAGTTCCCTGCATTCCTCAATTGTGACCTCGAAACACACTTGTCGTCTTTATTGTTCATTACTGAGCCGTGCGCCACGATACGCTAACTAATCCCATTAAACTAATCCACATGAAAACAACTTACGGCACGATAACGGCCCGCACCGCCTCCACTGTTAATTTATACCATATTCAAATGTGCACGGAATTGAAATAATTAATGTGACTCCCCCACTAATTTCCTCATGGCACAGATACAGGATGGATCCCCGCAGGATGTTTATTTTCATCCACATTCTCTTTGCACATTTCTCCTGCGATTGTCTATGTACACAGTATATGGTCCAAAGTCCCAATCACGGTGCAGAACATGAAAATGTGTTTGCCCATCAGTCCTCAAAGGCACTGAAATTATGTTCAAAACTGGGAAACAAACCAAACAACTACGAAATGTGGTGTTAAAGGCACAGTTTCTGAATATGGGCTGTGCATATTTCTCTTTGGATTGAGCATTTTGATATTCTTTTAGTATTTATAATTAAAAAAAAAAGCCATGGAAATCTCCCTTTTTAAAATATGGGACCTTAAAATTGATGAATATGAGTTGATGAGTATCACCTCTCATTGTCTCTCAAGGTAGTCTGCCTCTAAAATCTTACCAAAGCATGATGAGACGGCCACTGAGAATACCAGACACAGACATGCAGTTGATTTAATCATGTGCAAAGGTCTTTTGTCCCCCAAACCGAATCACGGCTCCCACATTAGCACCCGTATGGGCCCTGAACATTGTCCGCTAGTTTACAAATGCGGAGCGTGTTTAGATAGGAGGAGCGTGCACATGGGATTATGAATAAAACATGTTGGCCTTATTAAAAAAAATGTGTCTCAAAAGTGCCAGAGGCCCTCGAGGTCGATAACTCCCCCCTTCCCTCCATCCATTCCTTCCATCTCACCGGGTTCAAGGAGAGGGGGCTCTGATTAGCACTTATTAGCAACATCCAGAGAATGCATTCTGAATGATCCAGTGGTGAAAGAGTGGAATTAAATAAAGCAGATAGGGTTTGGTGCTTGGGGTGACACAGGGGAGTTTAGGATTTGGAGCTGAGCTCTGACTTTTTCCTACCTGAACATCTCTCCCAGGCCCTTCAGCACGCCTTTCTTGGCTTTGTTCTTGTCCTTGTCTTTCTCCGTCTCTTTATCCCTTTCAGGCTTCTTCTTTTCCTTCCCCCCAGCCTTGTCATGATCTTTCTGTCTGTCATCTCTGGAAAGGTTGCCATTTTGCCCGGGTCCCACGATGAAGTCGCTGCTGGTGGACATGGACTCGCGACCTGATCTGGAACTTCCCTCTGTGTCCTCGTCCACTAGAGTGAAGAGATAAGGAGGAAGGCAAGGTATTAAATGTCGAGATTGAGAGGGAGAGAGAGCGGCACGCTCACACAAACACAGGGTTAAGAAGAAAAATAAAATGGAAGTCAATAAAGGCCGACACTTTAAACATCCACCTGAGTCCCCGTGGATCATAGAAGCCATATTTGAAATACACACTCAACAACACTTTATTTATCATCAGTAACAAAGCATCACTTCTGTCGTCAGATGAACTATTAAAAGAAAAGCTGCGTCCCACAAGGTATGGCAGCTTTGAACAAAACACACTGAATCCGTGCGCCTCATTACAGCAAAATGTATTTACATTGTACACCCTTTGAGATTCAGTTGAACATATTTTCACTCAGCTGAAAGTCTCAAGTTCTCTCAAATGCATACAATTCACACGGCTCACAAGAGAGACATTTATTTCCATATGTGGTGTATTTCACGTAAAAATGATTTGACCAAAAAATGAAAACTTTAATGATCGTAATATGAATCTGGTTCTTAATTTATGTCTCAACTCATTTCAAACCAGACATCAAATTGAAACTCCTTAGGTGATGTAGGGTTGTTTAAACTCAAAGTTTCCATCACATCTAATCAGAGCTGATGTGCAAAATGTAATTAATCTGTCAGTAATTATACATTTAAATAATCTTGAAAATGGCTCCCAGGGATCTAAATTGCAAATGTGGTGCGATTCGCAGTCGGCGAAGCTTCTGTCTCCGCTTCATCTCTGGCTCTGAGGCGTGAGGTAGATGTCCTTCAGATTACAAGTTATTACAGTCGTGCATGTCGTCGTCTAAGTTCTGCCTTTGATGGAAGAGAGAAAAGCGCTTAGCGTGAGGGAAGAAGAGGGAGGGGAAACCATGATGGATTTTAGGAATACGGGATGAGACAGACTACGGGAGGGTGGAGCGGCTGGTTTCACATTTCAAGAAACAGGGGGGTTTGTTTTCTCGTGTGATCCGTGGAGTTATCAGCTATGTCTTTCAGCTGCCATCTCGGAGGAAATGACTGAAATGGAATCTCAACACGGGGCTCTGCTTGTACGACGGGGATAGAGCGAACCGGCAGCTTAAACCTGCTCAATTATGCCATTCATTGCCGCACGCAGTCCCTCCCTCCCTTTTCACCACCTCCACAAATTTGGGAGCGGGTTCAGGGTATCAGTTTTATCACTCAATCTGCTGCCTGCTTATCATTCACTTAAGAGCAACGGCAGCTGTGAGCTGTATCTATTTAAATGACTGAGATTAGCAGGAGTGCTAATGTCGCTACTGCTTAATGATGCCAAGCTGCAGATAACATACTAAACATTGTAATCCAGACCGTCCCATGTGTGCAAGCAAGTGTGGACACATGGGTGTTTGTGTGTGTATACAGGTGTGGCTTTGTTTGTAGACCGGGTTCTTTATATCTCGCCATACAAAGGCCTCATATTGAGTTACAGGGGAGGCCACACAAAGAGAGATACGTCATTTGAATACATTTTTGTCATATCCTCTTAATTTGAGCCTTTCAAATTAGGCAAGACAGGAAAAGAAGCTATCTCCTATCAAAAAACAGAGCAAAGACTTTAACACCGGACATCAAAAGGTGAGGCTTTCCACGGCAATTTAATTGATGAGAAAAGAAGACTTGGCTGACAAAGTGACAGCAGAGCCATTGATGAAAGTGGCAGCAGACGGACAGATAATTTGCAGAGACAGACAACCACAGGAAACATTTTGTCACTTTAATGAAAATCTATCATTAAACATTCCTGCTTTAATAATCAAGGACATTTAAGCCCGCCTGTCACTGAAGGTTATGATAGACAAGTAAAATTGCATGTCTTATTCCGATTCATAAAAGAAGGGATTTTTGCACAGCAGAGCGGATTTTTCTTTCTTTTTATTTCCTCAAACGATGCGACACAAAGTAGCACAAGGGGAAGTGCATTTTTCCCCACAGGATATCTTGTGGGGACACATTTTCTTTAGGTGATGCCACATTCTTATTCTATGTAAATAAAGGTCTGGGAGCAGAGGAAGGCAGCGGCTTATCTGTCAACTTTGACTATTAACCTCAGTGATGAGCACGGACTGGCTGCTTTTATCTAAATTGAAAAACAGAGTTATTTGAATATCATGGGGGAGAATGCAATATACCACGGCAGGGGAAATCGGTTGCTTTCCCCATTTTTCTTTGCCAAGATAAGACTGTATTTAGTGGCTTGCCGACAGAGCTTATGAGAACAAAGCGTTTGAGGCAAATAATTCCCTCTTTTTCAAATGTCCCCCAGCTCTTTTAATGGAATCCTTTAATGGTGAATGGAAATTTATATCTAGTGATTACTCTTGTGGTGTTGCGGTGTTATTACCTGTCACAAAACTTAAGACTGCTGTCTCTCTATGCCAAAAGCATGGCTTTTTGTCATCAAACACCAAGTATGGATAGATATATTCACTCAAACGGAAGGTGGCATGTCTTTCCTGTCTAATGTTGTCTTCTTAGTTTAGAATAAAGTATTTCTGGATTTAATCCCAGTCAGGTAAACAGGAAAACAAATGTGAGGAATCCTGGCAAAGTTGTACAGTGGTGTGTGCCAAAACTAACTGGCACAGCACAGACTAAAGCAAAGACATGCATTTCATTCATAATCATTGTAAATGCAATTACGTGATGTCGAGATATTACATGGAACATGGATATAGTAGGAGCCTGAGTTTTGTGGGTAAACAGCAGTATTTTTTCTACGTGTGCACTCGGTTTAAAAACATGGCAATGCACTTTAAGAGTATGTATGCTCCTGGGAAAACACGCTGCCTCAGTCTCTGACAATTCCACTCAACATGAACTATGTGAATATTAATGAGTGTGTAACAAAGATGCTTATTGCAGATGTGTTTTATTACACACTCATTTCTCCATTAGGGGACCCCTAACCTAGTTTACTTGGGGGTAAATCCTGCCATTCTGAAAAGGCTCTGGGGAAGCGTGATTGTGTTGGCCTATATTACACTGACTGAATTTATTTGCAATAATCCACTAAGACCTTCTATTGTCCATTGTATAATGGTCACATTATTCTGGATCACTACTGTGAATAAACAGTCTTGAAAATCAAAATCTCTGCACAGATCAACTATGTGTAAACACTTACATGTCTCCATGCTGTTCTCTTCTGCTGTTGTGACACCAGGTTTCTCGTATGATTTGTCAATAGCAGCTCGGAAGCTCTCGTTGCAGCCACGACCCCTGATGATCCGCGAGCGCGGCCTGTTAACGTTGATCTCACCGTTCGGCGACGCCTCGGCAACAGCTGTCTGGAGGCTTTCAAGAGAGCTGGACTTTTTCAGGCCCAGCGAGGGACCGACCATTTGCTCTGCAGCACCTACGGGAAGAGGAAATAGCATCAGTGAGGCCAGCAGACGAATAGACTCTAACTCCCCCACAAAGGCGACCTAAAACCATCTACTCTGAGCTCATTGTGTGTCAATGAATCATTCACATGTTCACATATGGGATGATGTGGCATACTTGGCAAGCTGAGAGAAGGTGGGAATCTGGCAATTAATATGAAAAACAAATGATGCCATTGCCTGGCCAATGAAGTGTGTGGAATGAGAACAGAGTATTTTATATTTGGTGAGACGTTTCCCTATTGAGAATTATAATTCAACCTTTGTCCTTGTGTCTGCACAGTTAAATTATATGGCTGAAACATAATGCATATAAATGAGCCAATATCAAAGATAGCAATGTACCACAGCAGCAGAGCGATCACAGTGCTATACCAAAACAATTATAAGTTACCCAAATGTTCAGCCAAGGTGTGAACCTAAAACTCTTCCCATAGGTGGTCCTCTCACTCTCTATTTTAATTCCTTTTCTCTAAGAGAGCAAAACAAAAGGAAATTACATTTAGACTAAGTAAATCTAAGTCCCTTTGATGCACACACTGCAACCCTGAAATGATCTAGACATTACCCAGAGGAGCTCTACGTGAGAACACAAATGTCTGAATCAGTTGGATCGGACATTAATCAGACTTTGCCCTGCCAGTACAAAGTCTGTGTAATGGCCGATTCAGCCCATATGTGAATGGAGTAGGTCACAGAGAACTCACAGTGAGTGGGCGTGTTAAGACATTTCTATCATGCAGATCACATGAAACGGGAGATAACAAGGGTCAAGAAGAAGGGTGATTCACTTGAAGACGTCAGTGACAATGTCTAACTGAAAGACAATGAGATTCGGAAACTTCTGTTAATAAGAACTGACACCAAAATCGCCAGAGAAAGTCAAAAGAACAGCGAGAGACAGCAGTTGTTCATGTCCAAATTACAAATTGGCTATGTGGTCGCATTGTAATCCACATCATGTCCTGCCTCCTGCACTCTCTACCCAGGCACCACCCCTTGCCTAAACCAAACAAGAGTTTTCCAGTTAGTGAAAACGCATCGGACATGGACAATCTCCTGTTGTGTGCTACATGTGTGAAAGGGCAACTTCAGACAATGTGCTAACTTGATTTTTCCAACTGGAGTATGAGAAAGCCTTGGCACATCATCTCACAGCTGCAATCTTTATTTCTAAAGCTTTCAGATGCATAGATGTTAGATAGCAGGTAATAGCCCATTATGAAGGCAGAACCAGGCTCTGTTATCGGCCTTGTATGGATCAGCCTGGTGGGAAACAACCACTGAAACTTTAGTTGATATAAGCCGCCTGCAGAACAAAGCTAGAAGAGCCGGACCCTCATCATTACACCTGCCATTATATTTATTGCATGTTGCAACAGAATACTCATTTAATATGACCATGAAAATGTACAGATATAAATTATATTTGTGACAAAAGACCAGGGAGCCACTTCAGTTACTTCACTGGAGAATGTTGCCATTAATCATTATGAATACAATTAACATGCAAACTGTATTCATGACACAAATGCAGGGCTTTTAAATATCATACTTGTAAGACAAAGTATTTTCTGGATCAGCGGGTAAACCAGCTTAGTAGAACGCAAAGTGAATGTTGAACCTCTTCAACACTGTTGCCAGGCACTGGACAGCTGTAATTATTTTTCCAATACTTGCCAGGGGTTTGTTTAGGGGATGTAAGTGGAGCGCAACTCAGGTATTGGTATTTCATTTTGTCAGAGAGCGTCCGTCAGAGTTCCCCCGGAGCTCTTACCTTACCCGCCAGTTGGTAAACAAGCAGCCTGGTTGATTTTCTGTCCCCTTTATTCTGCCTGAATTCAGTGTGCAGCAAGGTGCTGTCACACAAAACAAGATGGATTTCTGAATATGTGCAAGTGAAGCCTTGTTACATGTAAACGTCTGTGGAGGAAACAATCAGTAATAATGGATAAACTGTTGATTCACTTACTCTAGCAGGCCCGCGGACTCTCTGAGGGCAAAGCACATGTCAGTGGAGGTTGGATAGAAAGCAGCATTGTGTCTTTACGACTCCCTGTAGACCAGATAGACCCTCCACATGTGTGCTGCTGTTTCCTTTGTGGCTTTATGTGGTGTAAATAAACGTCTCCTAAAGCTCTTCCTGTTGGTATCCATCACAAATGTTGCTAAGGTCTTGTCTTTACCCCCACTGAATAGAACAAACATACAGGCACTGGGTGTATATGTTTGTATGTGTGTGTGCCCCATGCATGGACTCCTCAATAGGCACAAACTCATGACATACACACACTCCAGTGTAAGCTGCCATCAACAAGATCCTGGACATGTTTAAAGTGGCCTAAATGAGGCGTGACCCACTGCTGCTGGATGATCACAGTGGATCTTTGGATGGAGGGTTGCGAAGTCAAACTCAGATTAGGCAAAGAAAACAAACTCCCATCACTGAAAGAAAACAATTTTTGACCGTTGTTTGGAGAACCCCCTCTGAAATCCATTTGTTTTCGCCAATGAGTGATGGAGGCAGGAAGAGAAGAAACGCGGAGAAGTGTGATTACACAAAGGTTGCAAAAGCAGGGTAGGAATGAGTTAAGAGCTTAAAGGAAGAAGAGGGTAAACTAGCAGCACTGTGCAGAAATGCATACAAGCTGCGGCTGTTATCAGAATTTTAACAGTGGCCGCTTGTCTCTTGTGTTGGCTAAACCCCTTAGCTATTCTCTTCTTGATCCCTTAACCAAACAAACCTGCATCAGCTCACTAGTGATTAGCCAGCTATCGGAGTTTCACAGTTCAAACACACACCATATAGACATCTACTTTCAGCGGACACATGCAGGGCTGAGATTGATTTATAATTTCAATCATCTTGTTATTTTAAGAACCCCAAAAGTTTTCATGCTACTTTTTGGATCTTCAGGGTCACAAGGGCATGCCTGTTTCTGCTGCGTTTGCTACTAATGTACCCTTACTGAGTGTGAGTGCTTCTCTGTCATCCATGCCGACTATAGATCTGGGGTCAATGATGTCAGAAGGCTAAAAGGTCAGTTGTTAGCCTGTGGTGTTGGGTTCTCAGACTGGTTAACGTACTGTTATGTCTTCAACACATCATTTTCCCTTCCTTTTTGTCAATGTTAATAAAAGTACCCAATCCCAAGACGACCTGGACTCAGCCCTGAAATACTTGTTTAAATAACACCAATCCTATAATGCTGAATTCCATTTAGTGGGAAGAGCTCATATATGCGCCTTCAGGCTGCATTGGACAGTAAAATGAAACTTTACTGTGTGCTACAAATGTCTAGGGGGTTGCAGGATAAGAAGATCCATTTTGCTGCTTAGTTCTTTAGAAAGGTAGGCCAATTCTGATTAATATGACACATTTAATGCCAGCCTTGTAAAACCCAGCAATGTAATGAAGAAAGTATAGGTTCAGGTACAGCATAGCAGGAAAATGCCGTCATTTTCATACATTTGGGATAAAACTGAATCAACCCAGTGCAAATTCCATGTAAATTTGAGGTTTTTTGAAGCTTATGCATAAAGCCTACCAACAGCGGACACGCAGGAGCCAGGGTGCATGTTTGACGCAATGGGATTGCAAGTTAGAGCTGCACAGGATGCAACAGTTCAAGGGAACACAAATGACATCTGCTGTAATCAGAAACAGGGAATTATCCTCTCACTCTGTATTCCGCACCATGATCCCCTTCGCCATTGTTTCTAGTCAGCGTGGTGATTGTCTGAGAGAAGCGGGGAGACAAAGAGAACGGGAGAGCAAGGCAAAGAGAGGGAGTTCGCCCGTAGACTGTGGCTGCCTAGAACCTGCCTTTGTTTTCATCAGAAGCAGTCCTGGCTCTCCTGGGAGAGTTTGACGGACAGCTCTCTGTATGCCAGTCTATTATGTGATTCCTATCACACAACAGAAGCCTCAATGCTCTGCTTCTCATCTCCCTCTCATTCAGAGGGATGAAAATACATATTCCCCCATCGCATACAGACATGAGTTTGTCACTTCCCACACGTCTGGAGGAGAAATGAAAATCATCAAAATGAAATACACAAAAAGAAAGACAATCAAACCAAATAGGGGGAAAGTGCATCTGGAATTTTGTCACGGCCAACGACAAAAATGGCCAACGGGCTGTGTTTCTTTCGCCAGATTAAGGGCAAGGACAGTTAATTGGAGAAGATCCATTGCCATTAAACGTTAAAGGGGAGGTATGGCAAACTCCATGAATAAATCAGCGGTGGTTATTACAGGAACAGGAGTCCATAGTATAATTAGAGCAGCTAAAACTATGCTCCCAAGCTATTATTCACCACGGGCCCTTGCATGTAAAGATCTGTGTACAGACAGGGGCTCCATTACACATAATTTATTCAGAGAGCCAGGGCTTTAAGCAGGGCGGTAAAAGGGTAATTATGTTAAAAATAGCCTCCAAGGTGGTCGAGGGAAGGCCATGTCCAGGTATCCCAGTGGAAGTGAGGCGTCCCTGGGTCGACCGGGCTCCTATTTCTCTGCCAGTTGTGGATCATTAGCCCGACAGAGGACGTCCTCTGTACGCTTTGTCACAAAGGGCTATCATTATCCGGACTGGTTAATATCTCAATCAAGGATGCTGGACACGGTCCTGTTATCAACCCAATATAATTGTATTTTTAAATCTGTTGATCCCTCTCCAAGTCAGCCAACTTGTTAAACTAAGATATTAATATCCAGGGGCTGGCAACTTCTAAGGCTGGCAATCCACTGGAAGAGCAACTGACTTGGCTGAATAACAAGGTCATCACTTCCATCAGTGACTAGGCTCCATTAGTCTATCTTAATGTTTGTTTTCAACCAAAGTGAATGTTATTTTTCTGCATAAATGTAATATCACGTCTGATATGGTATGGCATGATACATCACGTTTTTTTATTTCTCTCAGATACCCATGTAAACAACAGGCAAAAGGCATGTTAGCTTCCAATTAGTGGTCTCAAAAGTCACTCAAAAATATCACCTCATCAACCATTTATCAGCTCTTTCTGTGTTAATTTCATGGAGTGAATGCACATGCTCCAAACAGCCCGACTATGATGGATCAATTGCAATGAGCTGAAGAGGCCAACTGGCAATGGATGTCTCTCTGTTGCAAATACCACTCCATTGCCTGGCTCCCTCCAGCCCTACACAACTCCTGGAGTAATGAGTATTTTCTTCAATCATTTGCACTGCAGAACGAGCACAATGGCACAGGTTTCCACATTAGTTGCCAAGACTCTATTCAACGCCATGCAACTCTCTCTCAGCAATATGAAAAACCTCTTTTGATCATGCTGCAATTACCTCAAACAACTCTCTCCTCCGTATGCATCTAAAGGTGCCAAGATCACACAGCCAATAATGGGTGGTTATGAGCTGGTTATGGAGAAAGTGTGGGGCGGCTATTCCAATCTCTATTATTGACCCATTGAGCCAGCTGAACAATCATGGTGGCTCATCGTAAAAATGTTGACAGTATTGCGCTGGCCCAGGTTGCTTGCCTCCGTTGGTTGTTGTGCTGCAGTAAATCTCATCTGCGACTGTTAAAGAGTGTAAACTAGCAGGAGTGGTTAGTGCCTCCTGTACCAGTTTACTGAGTACATGCAAAGCAGAAAGAGACAGAATCCCAAAGTGCAGATAAGGAATAGTTTGGAAATGGTGATGTAAGTAGAGCAGATATTACACTCTGTGCAAGGGCCTGTCAATCATGAGGCTTACAAGGCAAAGTGGCTGGAATGTGCTAATGTATTGCTGCCAGCCGTGGCACCACATGTCTCTTTCTTCCCTTTTCTTCCCTCAATCAATCTTGTTCCCCATCTAAATGGGATTGAACCACGGGGTGTCTGACCAGTTTAGCCTATTTCAACAATGATGGGCTTCAAAGTCTTGAAAATCCATCTGCTGATGTGATTTGCGAGCACCTGGAACATGATTAAAAGGAGGGACAAAAATACCTAGTGACAGAATGAAATGAGAGTCTGCAAGGTATAACATTGTTGAGCATGTTAACCGTTTAGTCAGGGTAGCTTTGAAAGCACAGAGCAGCTTTATTAATGTGTTAATGGAAAGTAGATAGATATGCTTGCACCTGCTAATTCACCTAACTTCTGAGGACAAACTTTAATGTCCAACAGCGTGCCATAGAAAAGGCTTCAGGATAAATGCTGGCACTATGTGTTCAATTAATTTTCAACTCTATTAAACATTATCCATTTTCATTGTGTCGACTTTGATGATATAATTTCATTAAAATAATTAACATACTGTAGCAGTGTGCGCCTTTGAGATAAATGGAACGTATGACATCAGATTCGTACCAAATCAGAGTATGTAGCTTTCATTTTGAACACACACTAGAGCTCACATTTCATGCATTGACTGAAACATTTCTCCTCTGGGAACTCATGTCAGTTACTAGAGTTATTATACGAGAGGAACAAGTGAGTTATTTCCCTGCACCATCTGAACGCTGTGATATTCTTACTGATGGATTATAAGTTGATATTAGTAAGGATTTCTGTCAGCAGCATATTTCACAAACTCAATTGGGCCCCGCAAGACGTGGAGAGAAGTCTGATTCGAATTACATCTAATAACACAGACACTAATTGTGAGAACTAAGACATAATTCGACAATAATAGAGGCTAGGTTCGTAAAACATCGATAACACTGACTATCCAAAAAGCGTAGAGCTAGACCAGTACAATATAGGCCAGTCGATGTTACTGGCCGATATCGGCCTATCACACACGTATCGGTATCTATCAGCAACGGTGTATATTGTATGTCTCTGTATCCTCATTGTTCATTTCGAGAATAAGTTGACAATGAAAAAAAGTACGTATAATATTGTATAAATATTCTTCAATATAGTTGCTTGTGTAAGAAAGCAGCCTTCTGAGCACCTTTGCATCCTCATATCTGTGCAAAATCCACATAGTTCGGGCCACTGAGCTCAGTTCTGTGGGATCCAGCTTCACTGTACTAGCCCTACCCTTTGTATTCACCATCAGCCACCGTATCTTTTATCAGAACATTTTTCCTCTCTAAAATCATTATCAATATTGGTTTTAAAAAATGACATATTGGTCAAGCTCTAAAAGAGAAGGACGGTGTTTTCTGAGCAGATAAACTGCTGTTTTCCAGAACTAATCAAATTCACAAATATATGCTGATGCCACTTTCGAACAATTAAGAAGCTTTCTGATCAAATTCCTTGATAAAATGTGCATTTGCAATAATGAGAAGGCCATCATTGAGCGATCTCAGCATCCTGTCCATTCTCCTCACTTCCTGTCCTCAGTTATATCCAATTATATTTATATTTGACACTAAGAACATAATGGAACATATGAAACCTATCCAATGGGTTTCAACTAATATCTTTCTCCTAAGCATCATTCTGCTGAAGGTTTGTGTTGTCTGAGCAAACTTTGTCCACCCTCAAAACTTTTCTACAAAGGGTAGGGCTAGTACAGTGAAGATGGACCCCACAGAGCTGAGTGCAGTGGCCCGAACCAGACCAGTCTATGGGAGAGTCAAAGATTTCTGCAGGTCTCTGGGCTCCATGTGGAATAGAGTTGGCTGTTATCTGTTATGATTAGCCAGTGATCCGAGAGAAGGCAGCGTCAGCTTCAGCCTCAGTGGGAGAAACTCTGAGCTCACATCTTCTACCTTAGATACAGACTGTGTATTTGTGGGTGTGTATCTCACTGGCCTTACCATCATTAGACAGTCACTAAAGAGGCTGTTGTGCTCTTCATTCTTGTGTTTTACCCATGCTCCACTGGACACAGAGCCATGGGAGATGGAGGTCAAAAAAGGGAGAAGTGATGGCTGGACAGGACTGAAAGGAGTGTGTGTGTGTCTGTGTGTGTGTGTGTGTGTGTTTGTGTGTGTGTGTGTGTGTGTGGGGGGGGGGGGTTCTCCATTTCCCTAGTGTTGTGTCTGAAACAACCGGATAAGGTGAGAGACTCTGAGTGCTTGAGAAGTGACAGGTTACAGTGAGATCTAGTCCATCAACAGGGAATGGTCAAATCATACAAGTTTTACTTTTACAGTTTCACTTCTTACAAACCCACAGACATACTCGAATGCCAAAATTGTGACCCAAGCTCTCTCTTATAAACATTCAGCACGGCCCAGCTTTCTGGTTCTGCTATGACCTAGTGTACTTGCCATGATTTGAGAGATTACTACAAACATTTCAGGTGAATTTACTTTCAGGTGGTTTTCCCTGCAGATATAGATAAAATAATAAAATAAAGTGATGTAAATAATCTGGCTTAACTGTTTCCTCAATTACAACCTGCCTGGTCATCTGACTGCTTGTGTTTTTTGCCCTGTCAGACTTTATCATAGTGATGTCGCCACAATGTCGTAATGACGACCATCACTGTGGGAATACTGAACTGTAATAAACCGCAATTGTGTTTTAAAGGAAACCTTTTGGTAAATATTCTTATTCACTTTATTGCAGAGATGCCTGAGAAGATTGATACCACCCTTTTGGCTGAATGCTAAATATGGATCTACCCCCAGCAACAGGCTAACTTAGGTTAGCACAAAGACTAGAAAGAGGCGGAAATAGCTTACCAGCACCTCTGTGTTTATGTTGTGCCAAAACCAATGTTTAAAAATGACACTTTACCATTTTATCTCTTGGCCAGGACCAGTGTGTAAAGCATAGCATTTACCTAGATCCATGCTCTTGGACTTGCGCGTCTTGATGATCTCCAGCTCAGCAGGGTTTTCATATTGTTTGGTGCGTTTTTCAGACATGCTCTGGCGGCCGAAGCCCTCCCTCTGGAATGAACCGTCGGGGTCTGCGTCTGCGTCTGGACTGAGTGAACTGCAGCTCAAAAGGAAGAAAGAAAGTATTATAATGAGACATGGCAAATGCAGGGTCATTCCAAAAGCAAACCATTTAATCCAATTATTATCCAGTTAAATATATATATATTGTTATCATCTGCATTGAGTTGCAGTTATACTGCTGGGGGGCATCCTTATAATAAGACTGGGAGATTCAGTCTACCTATTAATATTCATGCATCCCCAAACCTCAGTCCAAAACACTGCTTTACTATCAGATAACGAGCATCAAAATTCAATACTCACACACAGTCAGTTTCAATCCTTCATTTCAATGACTATTCTAATCAAGGACAACTCCACCTCTGCTGCGTGGGATCAGAACATGCTACAATTGGTTAGACGAGTCCTGGCTAAGATGTGTGATACCCCAGTGAGGTGAGGGTGCTCTGGGGTCATAGCCACTCAATAACCCCCCTCCTCCTATACGTCTGGAGCATTGGCAGAGCCCGGCCCACCATAGTGTTGAGATCCTCTATCTCTGTCTGGATCTTAATTGAAAATCGGAGGGGAGTGTGGAAGGCAGGCTGGGAGAGGGGCATCGGTATTTGCATGCATAAGAGTGCATTTAAAATTAAGGTGAGGACATCTTTCCATTTGAGGGGAGACGGATGGGGAGGAGGTGCAGACATGATGGAGTCGAGTATACGTTATATGCATGAGAAGGCACTGTTTCCTTTGTTCTGTTGATGATCATACATTATAACCATTAAAGGGTGTTTGTAATTTATACCTCTAGAGATCCTTTAGGACACTGAAATCTTACACCAGACATTTCATCAAATGATGAAAACCATTCAGTTATAAAGTGGAGCAGTAAGTAGGGATATGTTTTTTGACAATGCATTCTCAATGGAGCTCCTTCAAGTGCCTTTCAATATTTCTAATATCACTTAACAGCAACTGCAGAGCTGCTGGCACTTCTTTGCATGCAAACAATTCTTATTTGGCTTGTCAACCCTGTTTAACGAAAGCGCTGCTTCGCGTGTCACCGATGGGCCGGCGTCACTTTGCTGTCGACCGTACCTGACAATCCCAACTAAGATCGGAACATCTCACAGGACCAACTCCGGTAGACAAGGGAAGAGAAGGAGGTGGAGCAGGAAGAGAGGAATGACAGCACAGATGTATTATTCATTTATTCATCATCCCTTGCTATTCTCCTCTCATCATCAAGCCCACAAAAAACAGCCTGCCCTCTCTTTTTCTCTCTCCGTAAATGTCATCTGTCGAAGCGTGACTGAGACGGCGCGGGAGAGAAAGGACGCATTTTCAGCCTGAATTTAGATTTTATTCACCCTTGCCAGTATTGTGTGTGTTTTTTTTTTGGTAAAATCAACACCCGTAGAACAAAGACAAACACAAGTGCGAGGCCAGCAGGTGTGATCATGCACAGCCCTGTCTCACAGGTACAGACTGTTGGCGAGTATGTGACCATTTGTGAGAGCAATTACAGACACAGGTAGTTGGGATGAATCAGAATGCAGCTTGTCTGAGCAAAATCTGTGAGAAATCTGTGGGCAGCAACAGTGAAGTTCAGAGGGACAGCCCAGCGGTGGTGTAAATGAACTCAGTAGGACTTATCTTCTGTTGGTTTAAGCTGCTCCCCATTCTAACACTGCCTCTGCTTTACTTTGCTTCATACAGAGCAATGACTAAATGCCCAGGTTGGGGATCCAGGGTCACTCATTCCTTCAAGCTCCACCTGCTGTACCAACTTGCAGCTAAGGCAGGCAACAATTCCTACCTGTGAGCCCTTGTCACAGGTTGCAAATGTCTTTGAATAAAAATAGTTTCAGCAACACAATACAAGCCAGGGAATGCGTGTGCTACTCCACGTACTAAAGGCATGGCGAAGCTAGTATTAATACTATATATATATATTCTACTTAAAGCTGGAACACAAAGATTCACAGCTACCGCAGTCCATTAAAAGACATGCAGCACTCAATTATATATCTCATATTCACATTCAACTGGCTATTAATTTTCCCATAGGAATGTTCATAATTAGATACTGCTTTGAAAGTCTCTTTGCTGATCCAGATTCTTCTTTCGCTCAACGAGCCAATTGGTAGAGCGAAAAGCCAATTTCAGGACCTTAACTGGATGAGTCTATGAGCGTGAGACCGATGCTGGACTTGGATGACCGTTGAATTTCTCCCTTCTACATACTCAATAGATGGAAATAAAAAATAGGCTGATCATGTGACCGCCTCCCAGACAAGTTAAATAATCTCCAGAGTGACACAATTTCCTCTTCAGACCGACCAACCCGTCCACGCCTCTGGCCTATCTTTAATAGTGGGCCCAATCCATTTGGATAATACATTCCCTCATCTGTCCTTCTATAACTAGTGTTTAAAAGCAATTTCCACAATTCCGAGCAGATGCTTTCCCCTCGTTCAAAGTCCCCCCATCATCTAAAATTAACTAGCGCTGAGGATTGCTCACAGGCAAATCCACAGCTTTAACTTGCATTTCACATCAACGCGTTCCTGTCTTTCTCGCAAGGAAGTTAAATGTGTCAAACTGCACATTGGCCTTGTTGCTAAGTGGTGTGTGCTAAAAGCCGTCTGTGCTCACAATCTACCTTGGTTAATTATGACTTCATCTTTTTTTTTTTACTTCTCAACCCTTCTGACCCTCATTTAAGATCGACCCCAAAGAGGGAACTCTCAAAAGCCTCTTCTACTTCTTAGAAAGGTGCACCTCGGATTGATCGACTAGCGGGGGGCTGTGTGCATTAGTTTCAGCACCCCAGAGAGGGGGCAAGAGGTGCAGAGTCCCGGTAAGGTGCATCTAAAATGGTCTCCTTTAGAGGTCTGGAGGAGGCTGATTCAGTTGACCGCATGGATGCCTAGCTGGGCCAAGGGGCTCAGAGCTGCCGTCAATCATTGCATACAGCTCTACATGAGAAGTCAGTGCAAAGGTGTGTCCTGCTGGCATGTGCTCCAGCAGACACTAGATGGTTGAAATAATTCATACGTTGAAAAAATAGTGAACAGAGAGGTCCTTTCTTCCATCGTGAACATGAATGTTCTGTAAAAAGTCTGTTACCACTTTTATTTCACTCGCATAATTGAGACTATAAAACATTTGACTTGACTTTAGCCGTTTCTCACCAGTGGGATGGGAACAAGGGGTGCAGTAATACACTGACAACTATGCACACTATGTCTGGTGCCAATTATCCGTGTTGCTATGTTCGATTTTACCCCCCCCCCCCAAAAAAAAGAGAGGCAATCGTTCAGGACACCCTCACCTGCAGAGTTCCCTGGCAGTATCCACGGTTGCGCCGCGGTCTCATTCCCCAAAATTAATGAAGAGAACAGACCAGTTACCTGAAGGCAAGGTTCAGCTCAGCTCACATCGTATAATTATATGGCCTATCGTTTATGAGGTTAGTGAGGATAGAATAAAGGCAGGTATAAAACTTGTGAAGTCTGGCTGATTCTGATTTTAAGCCTCACTCCAGATTTGTCTGTTAAAACCAGACGAATATGACTTCTCACCTTTCAAGACTTTAATGACAGTGTAACAGTACCAAACGTGTGGATATGTGTGGTTTGGTTTCATGGACAAACACACATGAGCAGCAGCCACTAGTCTCTTTTCTCTGCCCTAACCTATCATCACTGAACAACAGCTTTTTGCTTATACATTGGTTGGTTAATAGCTTGTTTGATTGCTTAAACATACAGTATGTGTCTGCAGGGGGAGTATCTGCTGCATTCGAGGTCTGTCCAAATATTTTTTCTTGCACATGAATGTAGCGCTGGGGTGCGCAAGAATTCTTAAGAACCAGCTAAATCGTTTTTTTATTTTTTATTTTCATGAAAATCTGTGCTTGGTGGGAAACGGCTATTAACCTGGGTAAAAAAAGACTATAAAATGGTTCCATCAGTGCCACAAAGAGGAGCGGCTGCACCTGTGATTTACTGTAATCTCCATTTAATTGTGATGAAGTTGCTTTGCAGAGACACGGAGTGACAAAAGTAGATTCTGCAATTGTACTGCACTGAACTGACATACTGTGTGTGGGCAAAGAACATATTTTGGTGTGTGTGGCAAGAGTGTGTGTGTGTGTGTGTGTGCCCAGGTTACTTTGGCATCACTCCTGCTGAGATTCACCAACACCCCTGTCACGGTGAGGCTGTGTAGGGCACGCACACACACATAGTAAAACAGGAGATTAACACACTCAAGGTGAGCGCAGAAATAAAAGCATGTATGACATGCTTGTAGCCATGGCGCACCACTGAGACATGGTAAATATTCATAAAGCTAGAGGAGACCATTAGCATTTAAGGAAAAACAATGCCTGCAACTCACATGTGTGTGTGTGTGTGTGTGTGTGTGTGTGTGTGTGTGTGTGTGTGTGTGTGTGTGTGTGTGTGTACTAACCTTGTGTTAAAGTCACTACCACCTTAAATTGACATATAAGACTAGGCAACAAGTGTGTGTGTGCATGCATAACAGGGCTGTTTTCATTTATCTGTCGTTATGCTAATAGCTTGATGCTAAAAACACATGTGCTTAATAGAGCACATGTGATTCTTAGTTATATTACTGATGACAGAGACTGTTAGGTAGTCAACTGAAGTAGGCAGTCTGCCTGCAATGTTAGTTTGGAAGTTTGTTTGTTCCCGTCTATGCGGACCTTTTCCACTTTATATGTTAATTTGTGAAATTGTTTACCAGCCAATGTGTATCTAAACACTCGTGAGACTGAGGGGGTCTGTGCAGCAGTGTGTGTGGATGAGTGTGTATGTTTGTCAGGAGTCCTTTCCCGTCTTTGTTGGTTGACAGACTATGTCAGAGGCTGCCTGGGAAATGATGTTTCCTCCTGTGACTCTCTCCCTTTCCATTTCTCCTCCCTTTCATCTTAATGAGAAATGACACCTATCCTCTACTCTGTCTACTCTGTCTGCTCCATCCAGGTCCAAGCCATGGGGAAAGTGGAAGTATACTCTTATCAGGGTTGTGACAGTGCCCCTAGTGGTCCAGATGGAGGAGTGACTTCTACCACCTCAACTGTCCTGTGACCTCACACATCCAGAAGCTCGACTTTTTTAGATTAGGTTTTATGACATAGGTCCAACGAATACAATTTTATTAAACCAACATGACACTTTTCTTAGATTTGACTCATTAGAGGTAAAGAATTGAGGCTTGTGAGAAGTTTTAGATGAAAAGTAAGTATCCTTTCAAGGTTATTTTGAAAAGATTTGGGATTTTTGGACTTTCAAATGACAACAATGATTCATATTCGGTGTTAACTCCATGATTTAATCATTGGTCAAAATCATTGGCCCTGCAGGCTGAAACCCAAGAGCTTCCAAAAGAGAACAGATGATAATCATAAAATCAAATCAATCATATAAATAACATATAATTGGTTAAAACTACCTTATTACTCATATCACAAGGGGGCATTATCGGATTTTCACCGCACATTCATCCTTTCGTCTTGCAGGCAGGCAAACTTAATTCAGGCAGTATGCAGGGCAGCCATGATAACAGTGGTTGGTAAGGTAATAGCAGCCTGTGTGCCACAGGCTGGCTGCTAGTTAGTTCTTGGCTCCCAGTAATGTTGCATAACGCCTTCTAAACTTCAGACGGATAAGCATGTGGCGGACACCACTGGCTTTTTTATGCACTTCAACTCAGAGAACTCTGCACCCTCGGCTCCTGCCCTTAAGTTAGAAATCTGTGTGTTCTGGTGCAGACCTTACTGCTGTGAGTGCAACATGGTGTAAAAATAATTTTACCCTTTTGAATAATTCAACACAATATTTTAACAGTTTATTTTCAAGTGTTTGTGTGTGTATTATTCTGCTGTGGAAAATGAAGGATGAACATATATATATGTTTTCTACCTGTCCTAACTATTATACTTGTCTTCAACTAAGAAGCTGCTCAACATAACGGGCCACAGCAAATTAATGGCACAGAAAATGACATGAAAAGCCTTTTGCCCAGCGGTTTCGTATCGAGTTGAAATTGAATATCTGTGTCCTCTCATGCGCACAGGCGAGGATGATAAAAACAAACGCTCTGTGCAGAGAAAGTACTGACAGCTGCTGATACTGAGGACAAGTAGATGAGACGGACAGGACGGACATCCATCTAAGGAATGACGGCACATTTATAACAAAGTAAGTGTTCAACATCAGCACCTATATTATAAGTATTTATGTTTGAGTCAACAGCAGCTCATCAAACTGTTTATCCTGCTGTAATATCATTTCCATGCAAGTTTAAGTTTTAACTGTAGAAAATGTACTACATCTGTACGTTGTTTGTTCTAAGCACAATATGCAAACATAAACATAACATATGTAACCAGGGCAGCCCCTCTCTGGTAGTATGTTCCTGCCTGGCTCACATTTACAGAACAATGAAGCTCCCAATCTTACTAATCATACTCTAATAACATTTACAAAACGACAACTAAAACCTTTTGAACTGTACAGAAATGATGTGGGGAAACTGTAAACTTCTGTTCACACATTACTGTGTAATTACATGAGCGTAACAGTCTTGTATGAAGTTATAGTAAACTGTAATTTCAAGAAACTGGGTAAATAAAGTGCTATTAAAGGGTGCTAATGTTGCATTTCAATGGATTATGTTTTGGATTATGTTTTGAGACCATATAAGTGGTAGTTTTATTATGCTTTTCTTCCAAAGTACAGTTGGACTTATTGTGCAGCACCCAAATGAAAAGACATGCAGCACACTGTGGGTCCAGGGAATACAATAGCATGAGGAGGCAGAGAGGTTCTGTTGTTCTCAGTCTCTCAAAGAGCATCATCTTGAAAGTCAAGTTGTTCATAGGTAAGGGCTTTACACTCCTTGTGCTGGTTGTATACTGATCCTGAGCAAGGGACTTTTCTTTTGGTGTTACATTGCAAGGAAATACTTTTAAAAGCTATTCTGTCTATGAAGGACACAGTTGATGGCCTTGATGAGGATTAAAAACTACAAAGGGAGCATTTTTATCAAAGGGTTGATAAATGGTGGTGCAGTGCTGACTTAACTGTAGGACAAGCAACTCCTTAACACTGAACATCTTTAAAGGGTATATCTGATTGTTAAAAACTATTTCTGAGATCTTGATTGAAGTTTCTAACTTGCGCACTAACTGTGCCACAAGAAAAAAAGTTAGAGGGCTCAAAAACACCCTGCAACTGCACTTTGTCAACTGCTGGGAAGAAAACCAGGTGGAAACTAGCATCATCCCTTCTGCATCTCAGACCAATATGCTTGTATTAGAGCTGCCATGATTATACATTGTGTTTCTGACACTGGTGCAAATTCCATTCAGGAGAGAAAACCCTTTCATCTTCTTGTTTATCTAGATTAGTCTGCAAAAACCACTATATGAACCGGTGTGTGTTATCTGTTTTACTGTAAATCATTGAGACGTGGTTTTTCCTGTTTGGCTTTGGATTCAAACTAATGAAGGAGGAGGAAGACACGGCAAAGGGAATTAATGTGACAGGTCAGGACCCAGTGCTCAAATGAACTTAGCGCAGAAATGCAAAGTAATAACTTACATCCTTTATTTATCCAGTGAAACCTGACAAAAGACACATGCTGGTTTCCATCAACGTCTTGAATCAGCCAAACCACAACCTCTTCCTGAACCTAACCAAGATGTTTTGTTGCCTTAATCTAACCACGTCACGTTAAGCTCTTTTCACATATGAATCCTGGAAAAATGGGCATCATTCACCCACCATTCTTAAGAAGAATGTTTTCTTATTTAGGATTTGTTCTTAGGTAAGAAACACATCTATGCATACTCAACAACACTGTTAGACACACTTGTGTGCTGACATAGATGTCTTGATTATCTCAGGTTTGTAGTGCATGTATGAAAACTTTAGTTTTGTTATAATACAGAATAGGACTCCCAGAGAGTTAAAACGGCACAGTAAAGAGTTCCTGGCCAAACTAGCAGCAACTGTTACCATGTGAAAAGATGCTAAGAGCCTTCTACATCTATAGTGGGTCTAACAGGTCCCTTCTAACTATCTATGAGGATGATAACCACTGGTAATGCAGCCCATTCAATGGAGCGATAACACTAAACCTGGTGGTCTGATTTGAACCAGCATCCAGCGTCTATTCACAAGCCATTTTTAATAAGCTCTATACTACCACCATCAAGCTCATAAGAAGGATGCATATTAACAGTAATACTAATAAAACAGTTTGTAATACAGCGGCAACAAATAAAAGCTTGGATGTTTGTACATTACCATTTTAACAGAGACCTAAAAGCATGGAGCAGTATTATGTATTGCCTGTTTTATGATCATTTGAGGCCTGTGAAGCTGATGTGGTACAACAATGGTTCATAAGGACAGCTCTAAGTACATGCCAGACGAGGCGGAACAGGCGGATGTCTTCACAAAGTAAAATATGAACCCACAAGATACATGTATGCACACAAACAGAACACACCCATTAGATTTTGGCTAAGGGATGTCAAGAAAAAAACTAGGTCAATGGATGTGTCTTGTGTGAGGTGGGATTTCTGCCTTCAATACAACAATTTATGTCACTGGCCTACAAGTTAACACGTGGGCCATCACTCACTAGAAACCTGCTGAGGAGAGGACTGAAACAGAGGGAATTATTATAGGAGAAGAGATAAGAGTGTATATTTACAAAATTCTACAAGAGTTGGTGGGTGGTTATAATACAATTGGGTCTTTAAATTGATTTCTATTTCATTAGTCATTATTTATTTTATAATAACCACAACCAGATGCTAATTTGACCTTTTGATCACCCCCACATTAAGAGAGTAAAGTAAGCCAGGATTAAATTAATTTTACAAGCCAACTGGTTCGCTATTACATGTTTGAACAAAGTCGAATAAAGCCCCGGTACTGTTGAAAAGAAATGAATTAATATAGCGAAATAAAAGAGCAGAGAGAGAGAAAATCTGAGTCTGTTAAATTCCACCGGGTGAAAAAAGGACAAGAAGAAAAAGAGCCTGAATTACAATTACTTTACAAGCCAACCAGCCACATTTGTGCTTTGGGTATGCACTGTAGGTGTATAGCTGTGGCCTTGGCAAGGCGCCTCCCATGAGGAAAGGAAAGCTGCATAATACTGGAGGCCAGAGGTGAGACTTCCACGGCTCTGCACAATACATATTCAGTACGTACTGGGCCCTGGCTGCAAGAGCTTAATTAAAAAGTAACAGTTCCAATACATTGGAGCATGGCTGACCTAGTATGCCTGTTAACACTCTCTCTCTCTGTGTGTGTGTGTGTGTGTGTGTGTGTGTGTGTGTGTGTGTGTGTGTGTGTGTGTGTGTGTGTGTGTGTGTGCGTGTGTGAGTGTGTTTGGATGTCGGGAGTACTTGAAAAGGAAAACGAAAAACAGTAAAAGTCAGTCAGGAAAGGATACACATTTGCTGGGTTGTTGCAGCTGTTAGCATTCGAGTGAAAGGGAATGTGTGTCATGTGTGCGCTTGCGTGTGTGTGTGTGTGTGTGTGTGTGTGTGTGTGTGTGTGTGTGTGTGTGTGTGTGTGTGAGTGTGTGTGAGTGTGTGTGTTTGTGTGTGTGTGTGTGTGTGTGTGTGATGTGTGAGTGTGAGCATGTGCATGTGACTTTGAGGACATAAATTATTCACAATAACCCCAGACAGTGGTTTATAGCACACTTCTGTCTTGTGTGCACGACATGCATGTACACGAGTGTGTGCGCGTCTGCGTCGAATGTGCATGTGCGTGTGTAAATGGTGTGCAAGGGAAGTTTGAGCCATATGCTGTGGACCTAATCCACTACGACGGCCCTCTGACATCACATGAACAACAGGCATGCTGAGTAAATCTACCCATTTATAATAAATGAGAGCGACGGTGAGAGAGAGACTGTCTCTGGGGAAAAAGAAATAAAAATACTATGAAATTAATAAATAAACTGAGCCTCTCTCTTTGTGGCAGCCGGCATTTCAACTTGAAAAAGAAAACGAAAAAAAATCCAATCGTTGGTTCTGTTGCACCATGCGGCCACCAGCCAATCATGAGACAGAATAACAGTCTTTATGAGATGAAAATGACTCACTATAAATAGCAAAAAACGCAGCGTTGGTAACAACCTACGTTTAGTGAAAAAGCCGTCCCTTGTTATTCAGACAGGAACGAAGACATGATTGGATGTCTTGTCTTAACATTTCTTGTACCTGTACGCTGCAATCATGCAGGAAATGCCATGAGTAAGTTCAGAGTAGGTTATTACATCTTTAAGGATGAACATATTTAACTTCCTGTGCTAAAAGGCAGCTTTTATGTGACAACAACAAAAGACAGAGCTGTGCTGTTCTACCAGAATCTCTTTTTTCTTCTTGATCTGTAATGGTTCCTCTGCTTAACTGGTCGTGTCCTTAAAGAGACTTAGTTCTCTGACAAGGTTGATGAGCCCTGGCTTCATATTTTATTATGAGGGGGCTGTAGGCGGGCTGCAGAGGCACGCTGAAATCCCATGAGGGGTTGGGGTTGGAGAGATTTTTTACCCACAGTCCGACTGCTGCTGGGTCATCCATTATTTATCACACACACACAGAGTCCCACGTCCTTTGCCATGTATAGTATGCATTCACTCGCACCTTACTCTCACAACTCTGTGACAGTCATAGAAGCTCAACGACCAGCAGGAACCCTCACACACCCTCCTGCACATCGTAACTGACAAAAACACCCTGCTTCCTTCTACATAGGACCAGTCTGAAGTCCATCGAGTTAAACATAACGAAACGCTAAAACAAACCCGCTGCTCACCATTCATTCTGATCAGGCAGCTCGTGGATCCAGGGCACCGGGTTCTCTCCCACAAAACCCATGTCATCGTGGGAACTGGAGGATGATTGGTCGGAAAGGTGGGCAGGAAGCAGGGGCGGCCTATCATCTTCGATCATCACTATGTCATCCTGCGGCATGTTCACAGTCGGAGAGAGCTGGTAGTTCACTGGGAGTGAGAGAGGGGGGGAAGAGAGAGATAAGATAACATGGCACCAATAGTCAAGTTTTTTCTTAAATTAGTGTTATCTGATAATAAGTGTGACAATGTCAGACTGAGAAAATGTTCAAACACTGAAACACAGTATGCACACATTCCTCCACAGACATGTTTGTGTAAACAAAATCATTTTATCTTACTTTAGTAATTACCAAGATAATAGTATATACAGAGATAACTCTGGCCCGGATTATTGCACTATGGAGTTTTCATATCAGGACATGCCTGAAGGACACCCACATTCCTCGCTGCTTATAAGGTGCAGTTTTACCAAATTAATGCATATAATGATGCTGTAAGACAAGACTAGACCAGCTAAAAGGTAGCAGCAGGATCATACTGCTCATGAAAATACACAGACCAAAATGACAGGACAAAGAGGTCATCAAGACTCACTGGACAAGAGATGCAATAATATGTATATTATCCAAAACCCATCTCTTAGTGTCACAGACAGAAGTTGTAGACCTGAGAAGTTGTATCCATTCTCTTTCATTCTTCTCCAAGGACAAATATGAGCAGAAGAAGAGCTCCTCTGATCTGTATTCTCTGCTGCCTGAACCTCCCAGCTGAGGACTTGTCTGAATCGCTCCTTTGCTGCTCCTCGGGAGTCAAAGTCAATGGGGAATGTGCTGCTTTGACTTGACTGGCACTCAGAACCAAGGGCAGGAGAAGGGTTGTTCAACGGCATGAGAAGTGACAATACAGAGGTGGAAGATTCACTCAGTCTGATCAGCGCTTGACTTATTCATGGCGTAGACACACGAAAACAAAATCCACGACAAGTGCCTAGATCACACTTTAACAACACATGCTTGCTATTAAACATAGGTTTAAAGAAATGCTGGACTTCCTTTGGCCTTTGCTTTTGTTTCAATTATCAGAGAGCTGTTTTTCAAATTAAATAGCTTAGGAACAATTGTGTGTAATCACCAACAGCAGACAACAATATTTACCCTGGCAGGGTCCCAACATGAATCTAAGAGGCATTTAATTTCACTGGGGCCCGACGAATGATAAATGCACATTGCGGAAGAAAATCTGAGCACCAATCAGCAGCAATCAACGCAGCAATGAGGTGTATAGGGGAGATTAGTTATTTGCAGGGGGGAAAAACATTTATAAGGAACACAAAGATGCAAAACAAAACAGCTGTGAAGGGGAAGACCCCCCCCCCCTCCACCCCCACCACCGCGGGAGGGAAAAAAGCACTGAAGTCAAACAACAAAAGAGAAAATCAAACAGTCATTTTGTACATTGTTGGTTATTCTTCATATGTGCCAGGAGTCTTTTCAGTGGCAGGTGATGACAGAGATGTATTATAGCTTATGTGAATACATGTTCCATAAGCACAAATGCATTGTTTCAGTGAATACATTAAATAGTATCGCTGATCTGCTATTTTACTTTGCAAGTACTAGATTTGTTTCTTCAGCTTACAAGCCTGATGATTGTTATTTTATTCCCATGACGCCAAACTTCCATTCAGCGTATGGCAAGTTGCTTTACTAGACTAGAAAACTTTCCCAAAGCCTGCTCTTGAACAGTTACGCATCTGTTGATCGATTCCTTTGGAAGCCTCATCCCCTTGTCTATGCACTGCTCAGCTAAACCAGTTAAGATGGCAGCCAACACTGTACAGGTGAAATGAAGGCCATTTCTCACTTGGGCAGCTTGACAGAGAACCATGGGTAATTGAATTCACCCGGTACTGTAAATCAGCAGTACTAGAGTAATGACAGTGATAAACTCCAGGAAGTCGGTTAGACTAAGCTGGGCCTATCACTTTCATAGCAGGGAGACCAAGTGGGAAGAAGTGAAATTATACTGTAGCTGAGTATCATTATTCCTTATTCATCTTTAATCATGTTTTCTTTAGATCATTACATGTGACATGCACTTTTGTTTTATGAAAAAAATACAGAGACAATAGTTTGGGTTTGACCTTTAATCCATCCAATGGAATGAAGTTTCATTTTGACATTTTCTCAGCTCTAAGAAAAACTGATGATGGTGAAATGTGCATATGGTAAAAAGCTACGTATACGTATCAATAATGTGTAAATGGTTTGCAGAATCTAAATATCTATATTATGTGTACCATATTGTTTTGTTTGCCTACGTTTCACGTGATGCCACGACCCTACAGACCTTTTTATTTGAATTCCATTACTTGGCAACAGCCTTGTAACTTCCTTGTTTACTTCCTGCCAGTTGATGTCATTTGTGAATTTGTGCAATTATAAATACTGTCCCCGGGCGAGAGTCACAGGTTTGCATTATTTACCCAAAGACAGCTCCATCTGGCAGGGACACGGCTGTTTTGAGTGGAAGTAACAATGGACAATTTTCTTAACTAGCTAGCTTGTATCGATTATCAAACAGCAACGGTCTGAGATGTTTGTTTCTGGCTTCCAGCATTACCTAGCATAGCTCGCACGCCTTCATTTTCCCAAGATCGTTTCACAAGACAGAATTGTATAGTGAAATCAAGGCTTATGGGGAACCAATCTTTGTGCGTTTTATATAAAAAACAACATGATTTCTTGTGGTAGCCTTTCTGAAATGAACAGTGGTAAAAGTTACTATTTTCTGTTATGACCAAGAAGTTGAAAAGGGAGCGTAGCTAGCACCCATTTTAAAAGTCGTCTACTTCCACTTAAAGGTTTGATGTACTGCAGTGTGTGCTGTAGAGCCTATATGGTTCCTGGGACTGTGACTAAGACTTGCAGTTTGTATATACATCTTTGTTATTCCTCTTTTGAGAGGTGACGGTGACTGGCCTGTGCTGTAGCTCCATAGAGTTTCAGAGTGTTTTGCCCTCGATGTGACCGCACCAGTCACCAGACTAAAAACTTTGAATAGTTAAGGTTTGTCCTCAGAGTCTTGGCACAACTCATCTAAGTCAGTTCTCAAACACTCTTCCTTCCCTCCTTGTTGTAAGCGTCACTGCTTTACAGTAAGTTTAGCAAAAATGCAGCAGTGTCAATAAGACATGCCCTGCGGTTGTGTGTCCACAGGGGCCATTGTCATTACAGCCTTAACTTTCCTTTAGCAGTTGAGTGGAGTTGCCTCTCAGTTGCATCAGCAGCACTACAGTAGGTAGAGACATGCCATATAGTGGTATAGTGGAGCTATTTTTGTGTGTGTGTGCGTGTGCGTGTGAGTGTGTGTGTGTGTGTGTTAAATACACACATGAACATAACAATATTTTGTATTCCCAAGACACACACCTAAAGACAATACATAACTCATAATCACCTTACATTCACTCATGTCAGCAGACCACTTACAGAGGACCCAGGTTTAATTAGAAACTCGACAAGCGTCCCTTTTCCAGCTTAATTAAATATTTCCAGTCAGGACCTCTTGACACTAGAAGTCAGCTCTGCAGATGAAGTGTTGTTAAAGTCGTTCCACTTCCCTATTCACTAAGTAGCTGAAGGACACGACACACACACACACACACACAGAATGAGTGGCTAGTGGACAGGTATAGTTGGGGCTGCACTGATGATTTGAAAGGTGAAAATAATTAGAGAAACCGCAGCACTTGCTTTTCTGCAGCTGTCAGCATAATACGCATAAAGGGAATTCAGCCACACGCCCATCCCCAATACTTCAATAAATGATGTGTGTGTGTTTGATTGCTGTTTGGTTCACTGACTGACAAAGATAAAAAGCAGATCTGGAGAGAAAGAAGACTGTTCAGCGCCTTCATGTTCAGTGCGGTACATATGGAGCTGTTCACTCACCGTTTTAACACCAGTGTCTTTTACCTTCTCATCACAGTCTGTGACGAAGGGAAAAAGGCAGGTGACAGTGCCAGCTGAGACAGTTCTTGTCCCTTCGCCAGCCAGATCGACAGACGTGTACATGTGTGTTCAAGCTACAACCAGCTGGTGATTGAGGCAGTTGAAAGTCATTATGATTCTAAATGCAAACAAATGCTGATGAAATGATGAGTGAACACATTCTCAGTGCCTTGTTTTGCCTTTTCTATGGGCTTTAAGTGATGTCTCTGTTTTGATATGGGACGATTATCTGAGCTTTTTGCTGAAGCAATGTGTACCTCGCAGTCCCCCCCCAAAATAACTACAAGCATCTAAATTTGGGAGAACTTTGAATGGAGTTATTGTTTTCATCACAGAACCACAATCTATTCCACAGTTGAGATGCTGTTATTCAGCTTGTGATGACCTCTGCGATCCTGAAAACACTCGAGCCTTTCACTCAGTTTGTGGAATGAAAACAAAATTACACGCAGAGCATTAATAGCACAATGATCACGAAGGTCTCGGCAGTCACGTACATATCTTTCAGACGCGTACATGAGGTCAAATGGGGATATAATTATATTCAACCAATTGACTATTTTGTATTTGTCAAAGAGCTTCTGATTCATGCTTAGCGTCCATGCAGCTAAGGAAAGAGTTCTCTGGCATCACGATTGTGCCACTGTGGCCTTTGTCACACTGTAATTAGAGACAGCTTCTCATGAGTCACCCTGACAGAAGCGCAGAAGCGTGTGCACACCCACACACACACGCACGCACGCACGCACGCACGCACGCACGCACGCACGCACGCACGCACGCACACAAACACACACACACACACACACACACACACACACACACACACACACACACACACACACACACACACACACACACACACACACACACACACACACACACACACACACACACACACACACACACACACACACACACACACACACACACTCAGCACCCACCATTACAGTCACTATCCATCCTGCTAAGAACACACACAAGTTACTGGGTGGGGCTTACGATGAAGGCTAAACAGGATCCGACTCATTACAGTGAGTGTTTTTTTCATTTCATTTTATTATAAACATTGGTTTATATGCAAAAAAATGATCACTGAAACAGAAAAAATAAATACATTTGCTTCAGTTGTTGCTTGAACGAACTGAGCTGTGCACATGTAGACAGCCACATTATAGTGATGCCATCCTTTCTGTCCACCCCCTGCATATCATCTAAATGATGCAAAATGTGCAAAGGACATCTTCCAGCAAATAGTGCAATCATTATAGTAAAAGTAGCGATTCCACAACTGTACGAGAGCACATGCAGCCCTCTGGCCAGTCATGCTCAGCATGTGGAAGCTATGCCATGATATGGAAGCAGAGATGTTCTTCCTCCCTCCAGCAGAGAGTGAAGACAGAGACAGATGAGCTCTCTGGCTCGAGAGGCCACCTGGCTGCATCCATCTAAATGGATCAGAGCTTCACCCTCCTCTTCCTCTGCCCTCTGACCAAGCGTTGCCCGTTGAAACATTGAGCTGTAAGGTGAGAGGTCACACTAATAGCCACACTCCATCTTCTTTCTCCTGCACGACTCCCTCCATCTCTGTCCATCACATACTCTTACACTTTCTTTCTCTCTCTTCCTCCCTCCTTTAGTGACACTTTGGCCTATTGATCTGAGTGAAGGAGAGATCATTAGTTGATTCACAATGCCAAAGCTACCAGGCCCATTGATGGATTGCAGACAATAAGTTTACACTAGTAGCAACATACAGTAATTCTTATGCTCACCAGGGGATATTGGTGGCGTTTTCGGACATCCCTTTAACGCCTGTAGTTTTGGTAATTTGGAAGAGAAAAGTACTTTCTGATCCAGTTCCTGTTCTCAATGACTTTTTACAAGCGAGCCAAGACGAGTAAACATGACATGTCACGTTCTGGGGACTGACAGCAGGTCTGGCAATACTTTTATGCTTCAAATGTATCTTTATGTTATCTGATGTCACAAATAACTCATAAAGAAATAACTGATTATAAGCAGTATTAGTATATTTAGACTCCAAATCGACCATTTTATGCACGATATCAAACGGATAGATACAACACAAAAAAGAGGTGTCTGTAGGATCAATGTAACACACTAGACTTGTGCGATGTACACAGAGGGTACAAGCACAATCTCTGAACCCATCGGCTTTTGATCTGACAATGATTTAGCCTGTGGGGACAATGGCCAATGTCTCTGGTTTCATAGACAGTGTAGCCAGCGGGAGTCCCCATAACAGATATTCAGGCCTTTTCTTCCTCTTCCATGCAGCGGGTCACATTCATAACTTGAAGCGCGAGAATGGAGCTGAGAGACAATGTCTCTATAAACAGATATCTGCATATGAATGCAGATACAGAGAGCTGCCCTTCACATTGACTGTTCACCTGCATGTAACCAAAGCCTGCTCAAACGTGATTAGGCAATATTACTCGGACTACAAACAGAAATCAGAACGCTTCCGACGCCAAAATCTTGACCTGTTGCCTACAGATTCCGCATTTATATGCAGATTTCTGTACATGGAGGTTAGTGCAGGCACAACATCCATCCATCCATCCATCCATCCATCCATCCATCCATCCATCCATCCATCCATCCATCCATCCATCCTCTTCAACCGCTTGTCCCTATCGATATTACTTCATGAAAAGTTCACAATCAGCAGATGTATTTCAAGCTGCAACAGTCCAGTTGTTTGAGCTGCACCAGGGTTTGATTGACCAGATTTTATTTTAACTGATCGGAGCAAATTAGGTGTGAAAGCACCTTAACAGCATTTTACCATTATTCATGAGTAAGTACCTCATCACTGCAATTACTGACAGTGTCGTACTTCCTTTCACATGTCTAAGATTTTTATAGGGATACCAAATGTTTAGGATTACAGAGACATGTAGAATCAATCAGTGATTCCCTTTGACCCAGGAACAGAGCAGTCAGTGGTCAGTCATAATCAGTTTTTATGTAGTTCTGGGCTGGGAGGTGTTGTCACGAAGCTCCCTATGGATATATATTGACAAAATGTGACTATAGTTACCGTATGTCTGGAAAACTGATTTGGTGACAGCTTAATGCAAAAATATTTTCACACAATGTATGAATGTCGATAATGCAGCCAAGATGCTGTCGCTGCTGGCATAGGTGACCCTCCGAACAGCGTCAGAGTAAACTAACCACTTATCTGGCATATATCACCATGATGAGACTAAAAGGTTTTCCTATCCCAGAGGTCAACCCATCAACAGTGTAGAGGGAAGAACCGCCCTCCCATGCAAGCCTGTTATTTAGCCTTTAAATGCCATTTCAGGGAATATCATTTCTAACCACCTCAGCCTTTATACACAAACATCAGGAGCACAGTGTGCAGCCACACTTGAGACAAAGATATTCTGTGTACTAAATAAATGTGTTGACTCTGTAACTCGAGGCTCCAGCCAATATCAGAGCAGAGAGAAAAAAGGCAGCAGACACAAAGTTGTATAATTGCACTGCGGCCGAATTCTCATGACACTAGAACACAAGAGAATCGTATTCACATGTCGCACGAAAATCCATCTTGTCCAAGTATGTTCTTGTGCTTCAGTCAGAAGATCCCCGGCCAATCAACGTCCTGCGAGAAGTTACCAGTAGTTGAGCGGGAAGGTTCGTTACACAGAACCATCTGAGATGTCAGGTTAGGGAATAGGTAGAGTAAAGCACAAAAAACGGAAAGTTCCAGGGTAACACCATTTATGTCTGTCATTTTCTCACTGAGGCATGCTAGTAGCACTCTAACGCAGTCTGGACACCAAACTTAAGGAGGTGACTTTGCCTCATCTCCTGCACCGATGGCTGAGCATACAGAAAGTCTACAGTCTCGAGGTGAGGGGAGAGTAGGGCCCTGTGAAGATGGTCCTACGTGAACACCATTGGGAAAGACTATAGTGTCTGGGGACAGACAGAGGTTGGTGTATTCATGTTAGTTTATGTGTTTGCTTTTATATGTTCATCCTTTTAATAAATAAATGTCCTTATAATGAGTCACAAAACTTCGCTGTTACGAATTTATTTCAGTGACTAATTTTTGATTTGGGTCAATATCTACATGATTTAGCACCGTCTCCTGCACTGCACACATTACATCCTGTGAACACCTACTTTCAGGTGTGACAAGAGTCGCCCGGTTCCCACCTCCGGAAACCCCTCCCTTCCCTCCCTCACTCCTGTGCCAGTCCTAGGTGTGCACTCTGTATCAGGCACTGGGCCATAAAGCCACATCCAGAGAAAGCATTGGTCCAAGGGCCTCAATTTTCACCCCAGCGTGTGGACCCCGCATCCAACAGCACTTTTCAATTAGAACAGAACAGAACGGAAGACAGAGCCAGTGGGATTCTTTTGACCTTTGCGTCAAACCTCGGCTGTCGCTGTCACACATCTCTTTACTGTAAAATCTCTTTCTTTCTTTCTGTGTTTCCTCTTCTAAAAGATCATTTCGCCCCAAAGGCAAAAGTCGGGTGGGGATGGAAGGAAAGCAGGACAAGATAAGAAAAAAGGAACTTTTTTTATTTGAGAAGGGAGTCTAGCAGAAAGTACTGTATGGTCGCCACCTGCTTGCTGTGGATTCAGCCTCTATCCATGATGCTATGATGCATGTGGTGGGTGGATGTGTGAACCTAAAGCTCACAATATCACAGCATCATATGCTTTTCAGAGGCAAACAGAGAATTGGATTAACTCTGACCATTGGTTGACTGAACACGTGCACAAACATACTTAACACTCACACAAACGCACAGCAGATAGTTCTCAATGAAAACCCAAAACACTACAGGGAAGAACAAGGCAAAGTGCCCTTACAATCGATACAATGACGCTATACCGGTTTGGAAAACAGCTGTATCCTTCCAGTGTCAATCGGTGCTTTTCTTTGCTGTTGCCATGGTATTCATAATTCCTATAAATACAAGATATGTTCTTACTGTTTCAGAAGAAAGGAAGCAAGCTACCTGTGACTAGGGAGTACATGAGTTGGTCCTGTTACTGACCAGTAAGGTGAGATGAGGCATCCACACGACACTGCAGCTGAATTCAACCTCTTAGCATTCTGACCCCTTTTTTATAGGGGTCAGGTGGGGCACAATGGGTATCGAGGGGTAGATAAAAGGTCAACAGCACACACAGAAGTGGTTTACATCTGAAAGCCGGGAACCTGAAGATGATTTGAAATGCAGCTCAGTTGTGTTTCGGTTATGCACCTATTTAAATGTTGAACATTTGAGTGTATAAGGGCTTAGAACATTATGATAGAAGTATATATTATCTCGAGTTGTTGCAGCAATGTATGGATTGATATCATTTGTATACAGATTTGGTGTTGATTTTAACCATTTTCGACTATTCATGAATTGATAAAAATGATCAGAAATCCACATGAGGATACCCAGACTGTGAGAAACACAGAAGAAAAAGTCATGCAGTGATTTGGGATCAACACCTTTTGACATTTGGAGATTTTTACAACAATTACATTTTTCAGCGATTGGAAGGAGAGCACTTTTGTTCTGGTAACTGCTCTGAAACCTCCTTATTGTGAATATACACAGAAGCCAAACAACATCTACCCTAGGTCTCTAGTTTATGGTTTTAAAATTCATGAGGCTGTTATTATCCTTGAGGTCACAACAGCTCATATTATACAAAAAAATGCTCTCACTACAATGAATTGGCTACTGTTGGGACTAACATCATCACACATGAATACAATACAGCTCATTGAATCCACAAGAGACTCAGTTTTCTAGTCAGACTCAGTTACTGCAATTTCAAGACTGTTTAGAGTACCCCACTATGCATAAGAATTTAAATATACCATTTTAAAATAGGTGAAAATAACACATTTTTACTGCATGAGAAAACGTGTCTGGTTGTTACAACAAAAACTGCGTGGGTGTATCATAAAGTGGGCATGTCTGTAAAGGTGACACTCGTGGTTACCCACAGAACCGATTTTCATTCAGATACCACAAGGTCAGTGGTCGAGGGACCCCTTTGAACATAGCCATGCCGGTTTTTGCCAACTGTAGAGCGTTATTAAGCCCCCTTTCTGACAAGCTATTAAGACATGGTTGGTACCGATGGATTCCTTACTTATAGCTGATATGTTCTGATATTTTCTCTCTCAGCTTGCAACAGCCTCGGTGAGCCGTTAAGAGGTTAGCAGACAATAGAGAGAGTAGCAATAACAATCATAGGTTGGCAGAAATATGTAGTTTACAATTTCACTGCATTGACTTGCTGCCATCTGCAATACCTCACAATGAAAGTCAGATCCTAAGTCTCAAGCAGCAAAAGCATTCTGTGCCATTTACCTCTGTGTCTTGGTCCACTTACAGCTGCACAGGCAGTATAATGGAGCGGAGGAGAGGAACTGATTCAGTTAGAGAATTCCTCTGCTGTCTTTTGAGACATTAAATGCCCCAGAGCTTTGTCAGTAATCAGTATTTGCTCTTAGGAAAAATATATGGTTCACATCAGTGGAAACTGAACCTAACTCAATGGAGACGTTGTACGTAAGTGTGCCACTGTGTGTGTGTGTGTGTGTGTGTGTGTGTGTGTGTGTGTGTGTGTGTGTGTGTGTGTGCATGTAACTACAGGATGTGTATGTAGAGAGTATCTTTGCCCTACCATATCCCCAGCTAAACATGTCTGGCCTTCGTGATTCCATTATTTAGCAGGTCTAGATACACCCCACATAGAGCTGTCAGTTAGGCCCTGGTGACTGTGTGCTTCCTGACCTCGCTGATACGATCTCAGCATCTGTCCCCTAACCATTACTGTCACATCTCACACACCAGGCAATATTTCTGAGCCCATCTGAAATAACATATGGAAGAAGATAGATGTAGGAAACATCTACTGTCTTTCTTGCAAATTCACTATCAACAAAATGCATTTGACTGTCTCACTAAGTGACAAGAGAAAGGTTTGTTGGGTTATACTCATACAATGTCTCCAGGTCTGCTTATTTATTGACGTAATTCAACTTAAGTGGGTAAGTGTAGTGCACTGACATAATGGTTACAGTTAGAAAAGGAAAAAACAACAAACCACATGTTAGAGGAATATGAACAAGTAAGGTATGTCAGGAAAACTGATTTCGAAGTACATGTGACATTTGCTCAAGGTTAACTAGATCTTCGCTTTGTGTCGTCAGTGAGATGCAAGGTCATTGCCACTTACTTGACGGCAGAAGACACAGAGACTTTTCTCCTATGTGCCTACTGTGCTTTAATGCACTCTAGGGACGAAACAAAATAAATCTTCTGCATTAAGTGAACTGCAGTTTTATGGGTGGAGAAGGAGAATCACATATACAGCAATTACAAAAAGCATAAACTTGACCTGTGAAGCAGAAGGTTCCTGCTTCTACTTCTCAGGAGCTGATTTTTACTTCATTGTTCAGTTGCTGGGATTAATACAAACTCAACTCAGACTGCATCTAAAAAATTTAAATAACAGGATTGTCAATTTCAAAAGATGAAGACATGTCACAGGATGTAGACAGGGGATAATGAGGGCACAACTCAGGAACAGCCTTGAGAGAGAGAAGAAAAGAAACTGACATATTCTTGCTGCGAGACAAGCCAAGTCAAAGATCTGAGACTCCGCCGAGCTTCTGCTGTGATAACTTACTGCTTTAGCACCCGCTGCTCCCACACCCCTAAAACTTTTCCACTTGGCTCATTTGACACCCACTCTATAGGATGAGATGAGCGCTGGGCGCCCTTGAAGTTTCAATGGCAAGAAAACTTTTCCATCAACGCGCCCACAGTTGCCGCTTACGATCACAGTGGCATTCTGAAAAGCCTGCGTCGGAAAAGCCAGTGGAATAAATAAGCCAAACTGAGGGGGAAACCAAACCAATTTGAAAACATTTGGTTTGGTATAGAGGACAAAGACACGATGAAAGAGTGAAAAAAGAGAAGGGGAGAGAGAGAGAGAGACAGAAGGAGAGGGAGTGTCAGGGGCAAGCCCTATTGATCTGGAGGCTTAACTAACCATCAGATGCCTCTGACACTGCCTCTGATCTTCTATGATCAGTGGCATCCCTCCCATATGAGTGGATGGGAGGGAAAACAGGAGAATTAATGGGAGAAGAGGAGGAAGGGAGAAAGTGAAAATCATTTAAAGATTACAAATTCAGGGGTGGGAGAAAGAGTTAGCAACGCGGTTGACAGACGATAGTGAGAGAAAATGAGGAAAGGAGGAGGTAGGAGGAAGAAACATGGGGGGCAATGGGGAAAGAAATGTAGAGAAAAGGGGGCATTCATGTGACTACACTGCATCATCCCCCACAAACACGCCCTCCCCACACTGCTGCAATCACCTTGAGCTTCTGTGTGTATGCATATGTGAAAGGTCTGTCGATGTTGAGATGACAGCAGGATTGATTTGCCAATTCTAATTCACCTGAAGAGACGAGATCTCAGCCCGCTCATGTCAACTGGGTAGAGTGGAAATTGACCCAAGTGAAACCAGTCGGGAGTGGAGTGAAGGCATGGGGGATTGGGGATGACGTTAATCCCCGAGAGGTTTGAATAGTGAAATTGCGTACCTTGGGATGCAGAACATTGAGGGGGTGATGAGGCTTTGAAGGTGATGCTGTTTGGGGAAGGGAAGGAGCAGAAGCACAGAGGCGCTGGGGGGGGATGTTAAAATTGATCAGGGAATGTCAGTTTACAGACAGGGCCAATTCAGGGGGACAATATACCCGATGAGCATGAGGTTAGCAGGTCAACCCCACTTCCCATCAATGTGAAAGGGGAGTGATTGGCCTAAAATAAAACAATCCAATTCATGGATAGATTTTGTCTATTAGAGGCAGAAAGAAACACAAAGGTGAAGCGGGAAAGTGAAAGAAACTTGCTGATATATAACTTACCAATGCGTCCCATCATATTAGCCGTCGGTGTGGAGTTGTCGTCCAAGCCTTCAATGGTTTCATAGAGGGAGTTGGAAATTCGGCGCTCATGGTTGTCTAGTAGAGAGTTTGCAGGATGCTCTAAACTCGTAGGACTGCCAGGGGGTTCCTACAGAAACCATGAGAGAGATGAAGAGAAGGCATGGGGCTGATTTAGTCTGATAAATAGCATTAATAGTCCATGAATCACTAATCTTACTTTGACTAATGCATTGTGTAAATACGTAGGAGGAAAAAACTGAGCCTCTGACTTTAGACCAGTTTTTTGTTGATCAATGGCACAAACACTTTCTGCTGCCTTAAGAGAGCAATGCACCTGACCACATCTCATTTTAACAGCAACAAACAGAAAAGTACAACTGCTACATACACTACATAGACACTGGACATGAAAATGACGACTACGCCTGTCTGAAATTAGCGATGAAGGTTGCGCTGCTGTGTCTTTCAGGTTAAAGATACAGCCCTTGTGGTATACTCAACAGAAAATTTGAGCAAATATAGAATTTAGCACAACCTTTAACAGCATTAAAGAGCATTAATGACTATATACAGTATATTGCTGTATATTAAAAGCCCTGTAAACCACATTAAGACTAAACGAAGGTTCCAGTCATTGTTTGCATGAATTGTGTCTTTGAAATAATCAATTAAAACTTGAACAAATCATGTTTTGAATTGATCATTTATGGATTATTTTAGCAATGTGTACGTGCCATATAAACAGGAAGCCATACACGCAAACAAATTCACACACTTAATACAGCATGGTTCCTAATGTGATGCTATCACTACTCCGGGGCTGGGGCTTCAGTGTCCACCCTAGCTTACATCGGAATTTTCTGGCTCATCAGTGTGAAACGGCTCCTGTAGTAGTCCGAGCTGGATAAAGCTCCATGGATTTCCCATAGGCCGATAGACAGCTGTCTTTAACAATGAACCCCAGTAAATGGACCAGTGACATTTGCCATGTGGTCGATACGTCGCACTGCTGGTTATTGAGCCCACTGTACACTCAGTGCATATGCCAGTCTTGGCAGGGGGACACAGTTAGCGGTTAGTCTTTGGATCTGGAACCACTGAACCCAGGTACTCTGTCCGGTCTTCAAAAGCCAATAGTCTGTCAAATTGGGTATTTTTAGGATGGAGAAAATCGAGCTACCGCAACAGGAGTCAGGAATAAAGAGGAAAAGAAATCTGATATCCACGTGCAGAGAGTTAGAGAATAAAGCTTATTTCCCACAATGCTTCATAGCAGCCTGTGGGCAGCCGGGGGAATGCACTGGAGAAGAACTCCCTGTACAGGACCTATTACAGATAGCTCCCTTACAGCTAGATAGTCTTGCACAGTTCAACTTTGTACCTCAAGCATGCTTTAAACTAGGAGGCCCTGGCTAATATTGATGTCTCACAACACTCTGCTGGCTCATGGCCAAGAGAAAGGGAAGTAAAAGATCTGACAACAAATGCAGCAAGAAGACTGGAGAGCAGGAGGAGAGAAGAGGAGGAGGTAGTGGGGAGTTTTCAGTAAATAAATGGAATGAATAACAAGAAGGAGGAGGAGGAGGATTGTGGGAGCTCAGACCCGAGTGCAGCGTGGGTGCTGCCAAGACGTCTCCTCGGGGGAGTAGCGTACCCTGGAAGACGCAAAGCAGGGTAGAGGGACTTATCTGCTGTTTAATATAAATGAGAGGTTTAATGAGGTTTAGAGCGGCGGACTTTATCGGAACAGCATGTTGATAAGAGAGTGTGGAAAGTGCATGCGTGTGTGTGAGTGTGTGTGTGTGTGTGTGTGTGTGTGTGAAATGGGCGGCTGGGTCAACACAATTACAATCACAACCACGACCACTGCCAGCCTTATAATAAACAGCCTGTCCCCGGATGATTCAGACTCAATAAAGCTCAAATTGTCTAAATAAAGATATATTCCACTCGCTTGTCTCCCTTTTACTCAACCCTTCTCTGCACTCTTTTTTTAATCTACTTCAGATCTGTCTTGAGTTGAAAAGAAGTAAGATGGAGTGTTTCAGGTAAGGCGTAGGGAAAAGTGTGGACAGAGTGGAGCATCTGAGAACTAAATGATATGAAAACTAAGTATTGAGAGGAATAGATTTCAGGAAGACACCTATGTAGCTGTCTCCCTCTATCTCAGAGCCCTGAACAGGCTCATTTTAAAAATATTCATCTGCTTCTATTGCAAATAGACTTTGGAGTCAAGTTAACACAGATGCAAAATGGCATCTATTAAATCTGTGTGTATCCAGTATTAATTAAGTACGCCTCTGTGCATGCTAATGATTTAGCAAACTGTGCATGTTTACTGACTTATGAATGTTTGCTGACTAGTAGATGACAAACATTTTCATGTCAAATCTGCCTTCTCTGGTGTCACGTGATTGGATATCACAGCAACATTTAGGTCTTTTCCAAGGGAATATATTTTGATGCCCATGCAGGAACGGATGCTTTTTGTCACTTCTGTAGCAGAGGCAGCAGGCTAATAAAGTAATGACATGAACAGTAGAACAATTGGATATTTAGCATGAGCATCCGTCGTCAAAAGTGGCACATAAGAAGAATTAAAATGCTTTGTTGTGCCGCAGCTATTGACAGCTTCTGCAGCATGATGCAGCATGATGCAGCCGTATTGTTCCACACAGGGAACCCTTGCTGTACCTCAGGAGCTGTGCCAGAGTGAAAACTAAACAGAAAAAGCTGGGAATACTTTCATTTTGTAGGCAGCAAACTAACAAAAACAAAGATAGCCAATTACCTTGTGCAGAAACAAAAGAAAATATACTTTCGGTAGGGACCACTTTGGTTTCTGTTTGACAAACCAAGTTAGCAGGGGTTAGCAATCGACTCCACATAACTATATTCACAACTTGGATTCATTTTTACAAAACACCTTTTTAAATATTTTGATGGGCAGACACTGACGGACTAGAAGAATATAAATCAAAGAATGGACCCATGTTCGGATTTGACGATCACCAAACAGGTTGCCATGTTGTCAAGTTGTTTATTATTCCTGTAAATCTGAATGAACGATGCTTTGGTGGTCATGATTTCTGTAAAATGCACTGAACGATGAAGAGGAATTAACAATGCTAAGCCAAAGTCAAGTTAGTGGTAGTAGTTGTAGTTAATAGTAGTAGTTAGCTTAACCTAGAGGTTAAAACCCAACAACTGCAGCTTCAAGTTGATCAAGGAGGCAAAAGTGGATCCTGTGATCCTGAATTTTTAGTCATTTCTTACCAATGGTTCTCATCACTTCATTGTGTGTTTAATCCCTCTTAATCTAGTAACTATCAGAGTGGATTATCCTGTTGACTGAGGGAAAGGGCAGAGCACTGTGACTTAGTGAGTCCAATCAAGATCATCTGCTGCTCAGTTCCCATTGGACTCCCTCCGCATGCCTGTGTGATGGTGTGTTGAAGAAAAGGTGTCATTTGTCTATGTGTGAATGTAGTGTGAGAGCGTGTGTATGCTTGTATTCATGTGCATATGTGTTTGTGTTCATATGCTTTTTGGTAAAAGCAGATCCATGCACAAATGTGTTTTGTCTGTGCATCAGCATCTCCTTGACCTTGAGTATTCAGTGAGGGAGAAGATGCAGTGTGTTGACAGCGCTAGTCTTAAGCTGTCAACTAAGGCTAATAATGTCTAGTCCATGGGCATTTCCTGGCTTTCTATCCTGGTCTCAGCCCGTTGCCGTGGCCCTAATCCAGTCAACCTCCACCATAATGCTGTAATTACAATCCTTAAGCTGCTGCATCCTGCCCAAGGCACAACTCACCTCCCTGCTGGCTAGATACCCCACTTTCATTAGCTTCTCACATCCACCTAGAGCCTCACTGAATGCCAGTAGGTGCCCAGGTCTTTTTGGAGTTCTTAGCAAAACTCGAATTTCACAAAAAAAATAAAGCAGAGAGAGAGTCAGCACAACAGCAGGGTATGTGAGAATAACTTCAGGTCAGATTTAACGGTTCACCACTGCTGTTTCTCCAACTAAAGACATAATAAGTGTCTTCGGAGATCTAAAAAGGCACCCAGTGGGGAAAGTTTAAGAAAGCTCAACTGTAGGCAAATGCAAGAAACAAACAGGTGAAAGCCAATCACGCTCATGTTTATTCCCACTGAAACAGAAGCTCAGAGTTGTTTACTACACTGCTCCACTAGCCGAGTGAGGATTTTTCTATTTTGTTTTATTTATTCTATTTTTGACTTGTCAGTTTCAGTTCAGTTCAGCTTTAGTACGTTTTCAGAGTGTGCTGGCTAGTTTTCTAGTTTTAAGAAAGTTTAAGGTAGTTTTTTATATTTAGCTTTACAGTAGATTGTAGAACTGTATAGTAATGGCCATGATGCGCAATGTTTATGTATTATTGTCTATGAGCTACTTTAGTGTCCATTGTGACGCCATTGCAGCACAGCACCATCAACAGGTACGTCAAGTCTGTTCAGTTTCTGTGGTTCAAGGTCACAAGAGTTGACACATTTATGCTGTGAAACAGAATGATTTATACATTCATTTTTTTCACATTATTTTTAACCTGGCAAACGCCACTTAGTCAAACTATTACATCTCATTTTTCACTCTTTAATAGAGGTCTGTCTTTCTTGTTGCAATCTGTCTAGAGTGGAAAGTCGTCTGTTCATATTAGCCAAACTCTAGCTCAGCAAAATGGTATCATATATAGCTTACAAGTGAACACCACATATACTATTCAGCCAAGTGAAATTAATGTGTGTGTGTATAAGTACTCACATACACGTGTAAATGTTGCTTAAAAACACTTTTTAGCACTTTTTTTAGCACACCCCTCACCTCCACAGTCCTCCACCATGCCCAAACAGCCCACTCAACCACCAGATTCAATATATTACTTTCTCAATTGGTCCTATTGAGTTTCCCCTGCTGCTTCTAAATGAGTTAGTCCTCAGAGAGCCGGCTGGGAATGAGGGCCAGCAGCGCTGCAATTGCATTTCTGCTGCTCTGCGATCTACTTTAGTCACCACTTCATTGCAAACTGCATTTCCCAGAGTGCACCGCTTTGTGCCCCCCCTCTCCTCTTCCCATGAATCACTGCTATTTGCTATGACAGTACAGTACTGTAGTCCCTACAAGTTATGATATTACTGGACTTCAATCACTCCATATTAAGTTGGGGGGCTTCTGATGTGGGCCATCATGTCAATGTTTTAAGGTCCCTCCCAGCAGTGGTCAGCTCAATACTAATAAAACCATAATTTACTAGGCCGGGGCTCTGATTGATAGCTCTCTCAAGGCTCTATCGATCAGCCTCTCTCTCATCCAAGTGAGCATCTTTTGTTAGGGCCAGCCACTTCCTTCCCCCTTGTCTCTTTGCATAAACGTTCTGTTAGTGACTAACAAGCAACGCTTTTGGAATTGATTACAAACAGGGCCATTGGCCTACTGAGGATCCTGCTTTGGTGCTCTTTCATATACAGAATAAGTTGTTGTATCCACTCTCTTCACAGGGTAAGCTACTATGTCTGCAAGCTCCTATGATGCAACAATGCTAAGGTGAACACAGGAAGTAAAGAAGCGGCTGCTCTGATCTTTCTCCTGTGCTCTTTGCTGCTTCTGCTCATCAATAATAAAGCAGTGATTCAGCCTGACCACGACCCTTAATGCGTATAGATTAATATGGTAAACTGTGATTCCTGAGTCATAATTAGAAAGATGGCCTCAGATAAAACAATAAGCTGTTTTAGAGATGGTCATTTGTTTTGTTTTTTTGTGAAACCCTTTCATATTTAAATTGCCCAATTTTGATTCAACTTGCTGTTGTCTGTAAACCTGCCTCATGTCAGCCTAAAAATGTGGGTTAACCCCCCACCTCACTATTCATGCTGTCCTGTCATCCTTAAGCATCATGCTGTTAGGAGCCTGTCACATTTCTTCAATTTAAAGCATTGACGGTAATTAGCTGTCATGCATATCAAAACCTCAGCAGTGTAGTAAATGTCAGCATCACTCGTGGTTTATTTGTTGAGGAACAACAGACACCGCTGGGCATTTCTATAAATATGGCACTATGTCAGTGGCTTAAGGAAATGAGAAAATACGAAACCAGAAACAACTTACTCAGGTGACTAAATGCACTAGGCGACTTTGCAGTGGTTTCTTGTCCCACATGGTATTTACATAATTGGGGTTGCTGGACTGGAAAGTCTTTTGAGTGGTCAAAAGAGGGGGAGTGCTTTACATAAAAGCTTTACATTTATGTCTTGAGGTAGTCTTGACAGAAAGAGCTGCGCTGAGACAAGCACAAAAATGAAAGTAAAAGTTAAGAAATATCTGAAGCGAAGGACAGAAGTTATCGTACTGCCGTCCCGAGGCAGAGGCTTCATGAATTATCATGAGAACTCTATGGCGGAGGACCACGGTGTAAAAATAGTCCACTGTGAAATTCAACTCAATCTGTAGATGTGTAGCATTTCAAACACAGATAGGGAAAATGAGAAAAGGCTCTGTTGTGAAGTGTGTTTCTGAGCTCTGATTAACACAGTGCTCTATTGGCAAGTTCCCGTAGTGCTGTCAAGAAGGGCGACAAACAAAGCTCCACAAGACAGCCAGTCTGTCAAAAACAGATGATGCCCGGTGGAGATCTTTATCATTAATAACGTCGCAAATGCACAGAGAGGCGTATATGTACGTCATGTGATGGATTTCAAATCGGAGAAATGAAACCCAGCAACAAGCATGCTTATCATCACCCTGTTTGACTGTTTTTAGATGTTGGAGTGAGAAATAGCTTAGTAGTGTCATGAACTTCTACAGCTGTTGCAACAGACAGAAACAATCCTCCACCACTGAGTGAAAGTTCATTAGCAGGATAAGAGGGAGAGGCTGGGGTGGTCTCAGAGATAAAATGCATCTTTATACCATAACATAACTTTAAATCCCCACACATTTGCCTTTTCTAATAATCCTCTTTGTATTGAAATGAGTTCTGATGGTGTCTCATGATCAGAGGTTTTCTTTGTTCTTCTCATACAATAGTCAGTTTGTCAGTTTTAGCCACAGTTGAGATGAGGGCAGCTGATCAACTAGAGAGCTAAAGACCTAAGATTCAAATGAACTGCTAATGAATTAGGTCCATATGTCACTGGACCACGAGTGGAACTGGTCATACTTTTGTTCTGCAGCCTATCCAGTACACCTCTCGCCTCAGACTACTGCAAGTTATTACAGTTGTGCTACACTTTGGCAAGAAAATACTTTCAAGCCAGTGAAAAATATTGCTATTGGGGGTAAACGTCTTCACGGGTCCAAAGATGTGTGCCCAAACCCAAAAGACCAGGCAATGCACTACCTGGGACTGAATCAGACTTGGACTGAAATCTTGGACTCCGGCCCATGCAGAACCGGAAAGCATTGGATTGAAATACGGACGGACCCAGTTGAAACAGACCTGATCTGCAATGATGTCACAGTTGAGCCAGCTTTAAACAGTGGCTAATCCACTCCACTTAAGATTTCATCTTAAAAGTCCACTCACTGTCATACAGTGCATTTCCATTTAGGTGAAATGTGGCCACTGAGAAAGTTGCAGGGCACATCCTCTCAAAAGTCCTATCTCTCAGTTTGTCTTAATACAAAAAAGTACCCCAGAGCATTTTACAAGACTCCGGAGGTGACGTAACACTGAATTGGTTTTGACTGCTGGTGATCCAACCATTATCCAACCATTATTAGAGTGTGTGTTGTTCAAGAAAGACGATGAAAACAAAGAGATTGTCATCATTTTGACATAGGTCGCTGGTTTGATTCACAGCGTCAACTCATCCACCAAGTAACATGAAAGAAAACGCTCCACCTTAAAATGTCCAGTAGTTGTCAAAAAGTGTGTTAGTGACAGACAGAGAGGAGGACGTTATATAGCCTATATCTATTCAGGAATATCTCAGTACGGTAACACACACAGACACACCCAGGGGGCAAAATGCAAGGACCACAGGTCGGAATCCAACCCGGCCACTGCAACACTTATTTTAACAAGCCTGTGCAAAGATGCACATGCACAGATCATTTTTTTTTATCACCATAGTCATCAGATCATTATGGTGATGTATGGCAAGTGCTGTCTGAGGACTGCTGGGTCTTGTGGGATCCACTTGGGTATTACACACAATGTTAAACAGACCCGGGTATCAGTGGTAATAGAACAGGACCAGACCTGGTATCACAAAAGAATGGTGATAAATATTGATGGTACAGAAACAGAGAGGTAATATCCAAATTATTGAATAAATGCATGTAAATCTTTAAGAAATTTAAAAAAGTGGAGAGCAGATAGTTGAAAATCTAACACTGGTTTTCAAAAACCAAACTACTGCAACAAATCTCTTTTCATCCAGTCACAAGACTTTGGGTCTGCGACTCCAGGGTCAGTCTTTGCCCTAAAAACATGGAAGATGGAGAACGTTCAGAAAGTTTGGCCGTGAAAAATATTGAATTAAAATGACTTTTCATTAGTTGAACTGCTTAAACACATGTGACGATATATTAATAGAACTCAGATATAGAAGGAGAAATTATACTGCCTCCGAAACAGCCATGCAATTACAATGCTTCAAACAAATTACCCCAGACCAATCATATCACTTGGCTATCTGGGGCAGAATGGTAGTTTTTCAAACAAGCGCTATCTGTGGAACTAGAACAGAGGATAAAGGAACTGTTCCCGTACAGTGTGTGCATGTAAAGTGTGTGTATGTGGGTGTCTGTGCTTGTGTGTGTGTACTGAGCATATTCAAAATTGTACGAATTACACTTTTCCTGCCTACCTTTGTCTTCTGTCTGAAAGCCCATCAAATGCATTATAAGGCAGTGGTATTAGAGCTGGTTTCCCAAAAGCTGTCAAAACTAACTGAATATATATTGAACATTTAAGAAGCCTCATCATTTCTTCTTACTTTGATCTTTTTGCTTTATACTTTCTGCTTCTTCAACTCAGTGCTATCCTGTGGCCCGGTTGACTAAAGCCTTGTTTCCACCGAGCCTCACGGTGCAGTTCACTCTGTTACACATTAGATCGGTTATTTTTTGCGTTTCCAGAGTCGAAATTTGTGGATGATACCAATAAAACTGTGCTTTTAGGCTTGGACATAGGAGCAATAAAGGTCCATACTTGTCATATTTTGAATAAAGGCTCATAGGGACCTTCAGGCGCTTCATTAAAAATAGTCTTCATACAGGGGGGCACTCTGCTTTGTTAAGACTTCCTTCATCACGCAAGTGTTTTTTTCTTTATTCAAGGTCGGGGAATAAATTCTCATTTTAACCCAAGGCAAATGCCAAACATTGCAACTTCTTTAATGGCAGCAAATATAGAGCATGTACTCCACCTTAGACATGGGCGTAATCATCAGCAGTATGAAGCAGCCCATTGAAACGCTTGTCTTCCCACTGAGAGGATATAGTATACCTGGATGAATCAAGCCCCAAGTCCTGCTGAAAGCACATGGGCTTCTGGGGGACCATGGGCAATATGTTGAAGTGTGTGAATGATTGTGTAGAGGGTTCTCGGAGCGATCACACAGTCAACACACACACACACAGAGTGTCATAGTGCACTTCATATTTACATTAAGATGTTTTTTATGTTACTATCCATGTGTTATAGGGTCATTTTCTGCTGAACATTGTCAGTTACATCATGTAGATTAGAATGGATGCCAGATCAGTGGTGTGGTTTTGCTTTTATAAATACCCACCCAAACCTAGCCAGCTTAAACCTCCAAGAAACATTACCCTACTCTTTACAAAGAAAAGTTGATCCTACTTTAGCCCAGAGGGCCAAGCAATGATGAAATCAATGCAATTTTCACCGCGTGGGGTGGCCTGGATATGCTGAAGCCCGCCCCCCTCCCGATGCATTAGGCCGTGCTGCTCAGCTCCTCTCCCCTGCAGACAGTGATGGATCAGATTCATTTCAATGGTGGCCTCCAGTGCTCACTCCCATACGGCTGGGTGACAGTGGCAAACTGGTGCTGGCTCCCCGCATATCTGCCTGGCCAACACAGCAGAGCAGGGGAGAAGGGGGAGGTGGTTGTAACTGCCGGGAGCACATTTAACTTCTGCTTTTCTTATTTGAGGTTTGGCAACTGACCTTAAATTCTTCATTTACAATCTTATCTTTTCTCTACTCTTGAGTTTATTAAAATCTCCTCTAGTGACTTTGTGGCACTTCTTCAAACCAATAAGCCTCCTGAAAACAATGCATCTTCAGTAGTGAAAGATTGCCTGTATTGGTGGAATCTAAAATGCACCTCTCCTTTTGTTTCACGCACCACGCATCATTAATATGTTGTCTCATAGCAACTGATGTTAAAGTGAATTTCAAGTTACACTAATTTGTTCTTCTAAAAGTACATTCAAACTCGAATTCAAAAACATCATCCTTCTACCTACATAGTGATAGTGTAACATGAAAAAATATATATTTTTGCCATTTCTGAAAATATGTTTGTGACCTTAACTGTCTACTCCGTGTCAATCTGTCTACCTGTCTGCCTGCTGGTGAGGGATTAAAGAGTGCAGGAGAGTGACTGGACCGAAGTGATAGAACGCACTGAACCTTGGGGCTGAGCTTTCCCCCAAGGGACGTGTGTCCTTTCTCCTAGTTTGGATAGGGGAGGGGAGGGAAGAGACAGGGTGGATGGGTGAGGCAGAGAGAAAAGACAAAGCTGTGTGGACCGAAAACAGCCCTGTGTTTGAAACATGCATGGGGCTGCATTTGTGTGAACAAGGTGCTTTAGGTATCGCTGAAAAGATGAAATACAATTCAGTTAAGTTTGAGTAATAGATCCATTAATGTCAAGGGCTGTAATATGCAAAAACAATGCACAGTGGTTTGTGATATTATAAGGAAAGGCTTTTACTGCACTGAAAAGTGACCATTATTGTTTTATCTTTCATCACAACAATTATGAGGTAAACGGTAGAATTATGGAGGTGCACAGTAATTCAACCCTAACTATGACATCACGTATAAATGCAGAAAAAGTTGAGCTACGTTGAACTTTTGTATTAAACGTCTCTGCGTTAGGGCTCCTTCAAATGAATGACAGGGCTGCATTCTATTCCACGCAGTGTCATTGGTCTGAGCTCGGACAGAAGAAGAGGGCTCAACTGAGTGATGGGAAACATAACATGGGGAACAACTCATAGGGTAATGCATTTTTAAAGTTGTTATGAGGAACATGTTTCTCAGTGTAACCACATTCCCCATTAAAGCAGCTGCTTCCTGTTTAAGATAAATAGTGGTTACTCTCTCTGGTACTGCACTGTATGTCTTTGTTTGAACAAACTGCATTTTACAACAGCTAATATACACGTGAGACTTATCCAGCTGTATCTAATGAGCTTCAACTAGCACTTTGTTTTATTTGCAAATATGGTTTCATTTGCCATAAAGCAATCTAGCAGATGTATGCAGCTTGGAGAGAGTCCAATGTAAAATTTAGAAAATTGCTGCCAGAGGCTTACAGTCCCTAATTGTTATGGTAAACAGTAATGCCACGATTTAGGGCTGGGTGACATGACCATAATATTCTATCCGGATATCGCTAATTTCACATCCTGTTAACGATACACAGTATATCAAGACATAGCATGTTCTCTGGTCATTCAGTGAATAAATAGTCTTTATGAAATAACCACATGGTTGAGGCTATTTTTGTATACTTATGTGTATATTAAATACTTCGTAAAAAAAGTATTTTTTTTATTTATTAAGAACTTTAGTGCAAAATGAACATAATGTGGCGTTCCAAAGATGTAAATTTTGTAGTAACGCAGTTTGGAAGCTGGTTTTTCAACATCGCAAGGTAGGGGTGAAACTGACAATAACACAAAAATAAGGAGATGGGGCATCAGGGGGTGATGTGTGAGAAGAGAGACAGACAGGGCACTCAGTGGATAAGGGTTTGCAGGGAGGGTGAAGGGCAGAGAGGGGGGACTGGGGCTCAGCATGGTACTCCAAACTGACACACAGCCACAGGACACAGGCTCCAATTAGAGTCACAGCAACACTAATCAAACCTGATCTACAACCTCTGGCTGCAGGGTGAGTGGACGTGTGCAAGTGTGTTGTATTCACACATGAATCCACAATTCTGAAATACACTCACACTGTGCTTAGCATACTACATTTTGCAAAATCATGTTTGCATTAATGTTGGCTGTTACTCTAGTTTGTGATAGAATACAGTTTCAAAGGAAGAAGGCTGCGATTAGTTCAGTATCACCACAGGCTTTTCATGAGGTTGAAATCCCCTCGCCTCAATGTATGAGACTGTTGCCTAATGACAAATATCCACCTACCAACACTAGAAATTCCTTTATCTGCCTATCCTATAGTGTAATTCCACATGCCTGTCAATCATAACTCAGTGGAGTGCTTCTTAGATAGCATATCAAGGCCCACCGTGGGCAAAGAAAAACACAGAGAATGGAGGGAAATGGGAGACGGTATCACCCATCTCACACAGGAAATGGGACTGTTTGAAGATTTGCATGGCGGTGTAGTCGCTTAATAAAGGTCCTTCTCTAGCTATCTCGAAGCAACAAGAACCAATGGGGGATAGATTAGGGTCAGTGGCAAGCTAGAAAAGCTACTCTCATTTATCATTCAGTGTAGTTAAAATGTAGCCATTCCTCTTCTTCATTCAATATCTCTTCAACATGTCCACAGACAGGATTTAAATAATGTGAGTTTGTGCATATATTTTATACTGAATGTGTGATCACCTGAGGGAAGTGAACACACACAATCCCACTTGGAGTTTTGGTAGCTTCTTACTAGTAACAATATTAGATGAAAGAAATATTCAAAGTCAGAGCAATTAAAATGGACTCCTTGTGATGCCAATTAGTCTGTAACACATCAGCGTGACTCCTCCTGAGTGTTAGGCTACCTCATTGTTTCTGGACACCTGCCGAGCCACAATGAGCTGAATCATTCCTCGCTTGTTGCCCTCTACAGACATGGATGTGCGCAGCGTTTCCATGGCGTCCTGGTTGGTCATCCCATGCAACGACTCCCCATTGACTGCAATGAGCTGGTCATTGACTCGTAGACGGCCATCCTGCAGACAAACACCATCATAGAAAAGTCATAAAATACTTAAATTCTTCTGAGTATTGTCATCGTTAAATTTGAACACGAACAACCAGTACATTCTGCAGCTGCTCCTCAGACGCCATTTCAAGAATCACATGTACCCTTTCTCCCAGAAAATCCTAATAAATTAAAGATCATAATCTTGTTTCCTCATTCATTTTCTCTGGAAAAACATTTTAATGTGTTACTTACATAACAAACCACTGCTATTTATGAACACTTAAATGTGGATAATAAAGTATTTTAGAACATTGTTGCCCCACTGAAAACCGCATAAACATCAAGTGACCACTTCAAAATCTACATGAAAAGGACTTTGTATCCATGCAGCATGGTGGTCCACGACATCTTTGTATTTACCGGTCGGAGTCAACAATGAATGAAATCAATGGAGGTAATGGTCAAAGCCAGAGACTGCATATAACATGGACAAAGTCTATGTAACATCACCCATAGGTTTTTGGAAGCAACTGGGGAGCTGGGGAGCTGTGAAGCGGGCCGAATGAAGCTTGCACCCTATATTATGCAGAACTTTATGCCTTAATAAAACTGGTGACTTATAAGCCACAACCATTACAATTTAATGTGGGGGGGTCTATAGGAATGGACTTGTTTTTGGAGAGAGCCTCAAATGTCTGTTCGATGTACTACAGATTTTGTGGTCAGAACACAAGTGGGTGGGAGTAGGTACTTGCCTTGCTAGCAGCACCTCCATTGATAATGGATTTCACAAAGATGCCCAAGTCAGCGTGGTTCTCCTTGGACCGGTTACCCTTGACACTGACCCCCAGGCCTGCTGAGCCCGAGTCATTCAGTGGGATCTCAAAGGTCATGAACTCTTGTGTACCATCAGAGGTTAACACCACGTCATCTTCCTCTTGCTGCTGTTGGTATTAAGGAGAGAGAGAGAGAGAGAGAGAGAGAGAGAGCGAGAGAGCGAGAGAGCGAGAGAGAGATTAGATAGGTGTTTGTTTTCAAAAAACAACTAAAGTGGATTTTTTTCATGGCTATGGCCCTACTGACATGACAATAAACTTTTTTTAAGTGAAAAAGGGCACAGAAACTTGAACACAACTTTCAGTCTTTTGGGCCGATGACTCCACTCACCGACTAAAGTTGGCAAACTATTGTTGACGTAACAACAATGTCACTGTAGCATTCAAATCTCTATGTGAAGTGTCTAACTTAAACTTTGCAGAAAAGACAGAAAAACAAAGAGAATAAAAAAAGACAGAGACTAGTGGAACAATAATAGAAAAAAACGGAGATGGTGAATGACAAGAAAATGGAAAGCAAGCAGCAGACAAGATAAAGAGGCAAAAAGATGAGGGGGCAGGAGAAGAAAGCAAATGGATGGCAAGCATGTCACATATCTCAGGGCTGCCATCGTCAATTGGCCGTACTGTCTAGCCGAGCGCTGCTAATTCCTTTCCACCGTCATGAGCTCGGTGTAGGAACTGTAGTTTACAGCGGAGAACTTTGAAAGCACCAGGTAGCAATTTGATGCTCAAACAACAGTGGCTTCCTTTGAACAACACCCTTTTGAAGAATATTTTGTGACATGTTAAGAACCTCATCCTCCTTCCCTGTGTGATCCATGGGCCTTTCATTGAAAATGACCACAGCAGTGTTTTGTCAAAGGGCTGATGCTGCAGGTCTTCCTGCATGGTGCACAAAAAGTGGTTCATTTCAGCTGCCAGCGAGGTGTGACAGAGTACCGTTGAGTGTCTACCACCCAGCATGATCAATTCAGCTCAAAAGTAGTCCATCAAACAACCACTTCAGTCTCTTTTCTGACAATTACAACTGGTGTCTAACAAAGAGCATCTGGGAAAATATAACAAAAGGACTAGCATTTGCTTCTTTCACCCCTTGCAGCCAAACAGAAGGGGAAAAGAGGTGTGAGAGAAAGCTAATGGTGTAGAGAGAACACCAGATGCATCAAATAACTGGCACTTCCTGTCTTATGTTGACTACGGGAAAACCTGGTAAAGATTTAAGAATGATTTAAAAATCCTTTCCATACAGTGGTCTGGTGCCTAGCAAAGATCTTTGAGCTATAGCCAACATGCTGCAACTGTAAAATGTGCTGAACCTAAGAGCTTTGATCTCAGGCCACAGTTGTTCCTCCCTCACAGTTTGATCAAAGAAAATGAGACACTTTCTCTGTATAATTTAAGAAAGAGGTAACAGGTCTTCTATTCAGGTCTAAGAGCTGTCTTATTTACATGCCTGCTCAAGAGAAAGCCTGAGAGCAGTGCTGTAATACTGTGATTGGCCAGATTGTACTGCACGTGCGTAGTTATTGCCATGGCAGCCGAATCCACATGAACAATACTGGCGGTGAAAGCAATCAACCCCAGAAACCCACCGCAAGACCTCTTTAAATAGACTCACATCAATACACACGCGTGCACACACAGTCAGATGGATGGCAGCCAGGTGTGTGCCCTTCACAGCTGCTCGGATAAAGAGTGAAGCAGAGGAAAGGAGGGAAAGATAGAGCATAAGGTGTGTGTTTTTTTTTTCTTTTTGGAGGCTGAGGAGTTATTAGGATGCAGCGGTGCGTTCAGGTGGAGGCTCTTTTCAACACCCTCTGACTGAGCCCCTATTCTCCAGACGGCCCTCCTATCTGCCCCCTTTTCTATCCCTGCTTTTCTTCTCTCGCTTTTAAAATAGCCGTATACCTGTCTGTACAACTTGCCAACTGGGCTTTGTGCATGACTGATCCCACAGAAAATTCAGATTGCTGGAATTCATTTGATCGGGCTGCATTTCATCACTTCCGGTTCGATTACAGAAATCACCGGCTCTTGTCAGGAAATGACCCTTTTCTTCCCCTCAGATGGCTCAATGAAGCAGATCGGGGCAGGAAAAAACATACAGGCATTGATGTTTAACTTCCATTCTTGTTTGGAGCTTATAAAGACATCAAGTCAGACGTGTCGGCAAAGAAAGCTTTGACAGCTGTTATGTTGAAACAACCATAGGCTGAGTGTCTACATAGCATTTTTTTGTGGTAGGTTGGAGCACTTGTAGTTGAAAATACTGAACTTTTCAGAAAAGTGCTGGTGTTGTCACTGTTGCTTCAGGAAAATATCACAAACAAGTACCTCTTTCACATCAAGGACCTGGGTTCAGACCAAGGTTATATGACCCTTGTTCAACCCTCCTGTTGTAAATTAAAACCAAGCCAATCAACACGGATTGATCCCGGGGCTCTCAGTGGTTAGAGCAGGCGCTTCATATACAGAGGCTAAAAGTTCTTTGCTGCATGTCGGCCCCTCTCTCTCCCATTTCCTGTCAAATCTCCTGCTGTCCTATCGAAAAAAAGGCCAAAAAAATGATCTTCAAAAAGATAAAACAATAAAACATGGGTTGATCCGTGGTCATGACAATTCAGATACAGCCGGGGTCACACTGGGAACAATGCATAACGGCCACATGATTGTTCTACTTAGGCTGGCGTTTCTTCGCTTCCCTGTCCGCTGGAGGAGAGCTGAACATCGGATCAATGTTAAAGCAAGCATTGTGTCTGAGCTGCTGCACAGACCGTAGTACTGCCAGTCCGCTCCACACCACATCTGTTTTTATTGTGGCTTTGTTTGTGAGCTGTTTCTGAGAGACACCACTCTCATTCAGCAGCCTTTTATGTTCACATACAGCAACATTACATTGTCCATTACACCGCCCGGTCATCTGCAAGTTAACTACTTTATTCATCATGGACGCCTATTTGAATCTGGGCTGGAGTGGAGTTTGCATGTTCTCCGCTGACAGACCTCAAACATAAACATGTTGTTCAAATCGTCCGTCAGTCGGCAGTCGGTCCTTTCAACCCTGTTTGAGACTTCGATGTCAAAGGGGTCAAAGACAGAAAAGCCCACTTGTGGGAGCAAATAGGCCGGACACTGAATGTTTCTATTGTACTTTTATCACTGTACGTATTGTAAGTTTATTGATGTAGTGTTAAGCCAGCTACCTAGCTAACGTTAATGTTGTTGTCATAGACGTAAACCCGGCGTTTTGAAATCCTGGGGTGAAGCGCACCCCAGTGCCCTGCCAGCAGATTTCTGCCGGACAAAAACACTATGTTAAATACTCGTAAAATGTGATCAGTTGGTTTCCAATTCAAGCCAATAGCAACGCAGCACAAACATACGTTTGGGGCGGCAGTAGCTCAGTCCATAGGTGACTTGGCTGGGAACTGTAGGGTTGCTGGTTCAAGTCCCTGTGTGGACCATGTATGGAGCATGGACTGGTGGCTGGAGAGATGCCAGTTCATCTCCTGGGCACTGCCAAGGTCCTGTTGACCAAGGCACCCAACTGCTCGGGGCGCCGGTCACTGGCAGCCCCCTCGCTCTAACATCTCTCCTTAATTGCATGTGTAGGTACTGTCTGTGCATGTGTGTGTATTTCGGGCCTGTGTGTGTGTAATATGAATAATAATAATAGTGAAAAAATTAAATTTCCCCCGTTGCGGGATAAATAAAGTAATTCTTCTTCATACAATTTCCATTCTGAAAAGAACACTTGTGGTTCAATGGCCTTGTGTGTCATTGTCAGGGTCAGTGTTTATTTTTAATGAAGATGTTTTATCAGAATAAAATAAATAAATAGTAGCTATGAGTTGTGTCCCTGGAGATGCTTTTAGCCCAGCAGTTGAAAATAGTAATGCATTGGATGAAAAAAATTACTTTGGATGGACCCTGTCTGAGTCTGTATAACAGTGTGTGTGTGTGTGTGTGTGTGTGTGTGTGTTTGTGTGTGTGTGTGTGTGTGTGCGCATGCTTTCGTTCAAAATGATGACAGAATAACCACCCACTCAGAGCTGTGTTATGGGAAAAGCGGGCCGAGGCAGAAAATGAGAGAGCAGTGTAACATTTTCATCGGACAGGAACAAGCGCCGCTAGCCAAGAATGAGTTTGTCAGGCAGCCTGACAGGCCTCGTTGCACCAATTCAGCTCAGGCAGAGCTGGATTTCGACTACCTCTGAACAGGAGTAAAAAGAAAGTCACCTTATTGTTCCAAGCACAGCCCCGTTTATGCACCTGGGACAGAGATCAAGAGTACTGGCAATAGACGAATTGATTTAAAACACTGAAATGATTGCATGCTTAAATCAAAAAGCTGTTCAAAAAAAGCCCCTGTTAAGGCCACAGCGCCGAATTATTGACTGCATCATCTTGGGTTCAACATGTTTGTCTCAAATCAAATTATTTACTCAAGTAGAGTCACAGGCAGGGGAAATGGAGTGACTCATCCAAATGATCTCCTAAACAACAAGAAAAAGCGTCTCTCACTAATGGTGGCTGCATGTCTCCATCACCTTCACTCCCCAATTAGCTGCTAAAGCCAGGAACCAACTCTACCTGACTGTGAGGACATTTAAGACAAACTTTTGACATTACATTGCCTCATGTCACATTTCCAGCTAAAACTACAGCATCTCATTTAGACTATCCCGTTGTGACATTAAAACTCAAACAAGTATGATCTAATGTAGCCTGAGCCTCAGTCAGGAAGCAAGGACGTTGACTTCCTTAGATTCACAAATAAGAGTGCAAACTGTGTTTATGAGTATTCTTAAAATCGTTGTCTTAGCCATGTTACATATTATAGTTGGATAAGAGGGGATCAAACAATCCAGCTGGGCAGAAGCATACCCCGCAGTTTCAGTGTCTGCTGAGATGTCTGTTCTCAGATGAATAAAAGTCACGCAAACATCAAATGTTTTAAGGTTTTTAAAGTCACAAAAAAATTAAATAAATTTAAAAAACAAAAATATATATTTTTTAAAAGTATATATCTATATATATACACACATGTATAACATGGCTGGCTACAAATACGCAATGTTGCCTGGTGCAGAAAAGCTGCAGTGCTGTTTTTAGGTACAAATCATTAAGGTCGAACTTAATATGAAATCAGTTTTAAATAGAGTGGCTTTAATATCATTATTGTCATCTGAATAGCTCAAGTGGCGGCCAATTTGGCCAGCTCATCACAAACGAAGCCCATGTCATTTTCTTTTTGTTCTCACCTACACAGCCCTGCAGCCACAGTCCATTATATGCTTAAGTCCTTTATTAATTAACACTGTGACAGGGTAGCACCCATTCATTACAGTCTATTGTCCTGGCAGGGGAGGGCGATAGATGCAGCATTTGAGCACAGATGCAAGCAGGAGAACAGGAGGGCAGAGAGAGGAAAGTGTTGCTCATCAGTCTCGCAAAAGAGCCCGCCTGCTTAATAGACCTTTTTGTTTGGTTTCTACTCTACTTAACTTATCACGTGCTAATAAGAAAGGTGTGTTGGATGTGTGCAAGCGTGTCAGAGAAACAGAGCAACAGAAAAAAAGGGAGAGAAAAACAGAGAGTGCAAATGAATCACAATTACTTCTATTCACACATAACTCTGAGTTCTCCGCACATCACTGCCTAAAACAATTAACACTGCTTGAAACTTCTCTCCACACTTGGCCCAATTTAGCAACATAAAGGTCATTGGAAATGAATTTAAAAGGGCTAAAAGAAATCAGCCAAGGGTGTAATTGCAAAAGTGGTGCACGCGTGATAAGTATTGTAACACAAATTTTATTTTGCCGGTGTTTCGCCTCGCAACATTTTCTGACAATGGGGACTAATATTAAATACCTCTAAGCCTAAAAACAAATCCAGCCCTTTTCAGGTACGATGAGAGGTTGAGAGGTGATGCTGTTACACAACACTAAAGGGCATGAAGCGTAACAGCTGGCAGAGGCAGGTTTTAAGTGTTTGTGGACTAACATTACATGTTCTTCACTGGGCAATCCAGCATATTTTGACTCATCACTCACACACTGGGATTGTTACCCTTAGGGGATTTTCTAATGAGAAAGCTGATTTGGCTCATTAGCAGAACAAAGTCTTGTTCTATGGTTCTATGGGCAGCTGAGACCAGATCAGATCTGTACTAATGCGTTATGGCTACTGGCTATCAATGAAGGCACTGGGTGGATCTCACTGTGAGCAACCAAAAACAGACTCATACACACTTGACACAAGATGTTTCTGAGGGTGGTTCAGGATGTGATTACATCTAATCAAAGAGAACATCAAAAATGAAAAGGTAACTTTCTATGTCTTGGCAACTGGGACCATTTGCAAAGGCGTTTCAGTGGAACCACACTACGGACGCCCATGATGAAGCAGATGCCTCTCATTTCAAGCTAATGGTGGATAAAAGGTGCTTTGCTATGTCCAACTGCACATACACACTTCAACCCATTATATTTTCTGGAAACAGACGCTGAATCCCCTTTGGGAGAGTGACTGTGTCGCCATAAGTGGCCTTTAACTACCTTGTTTATCGGCATAGCACAATGCTGCGGTGCACCCTCCCGTTCCCTGCACTGACAGCAAGCATAATTATGGAAACAGCTGCTGAAAAGTGCTAAACGAAAACAGGTGGTGCCGACGAGACGCGCTTGGAAATCGTTAACCAGGCTGGCATTGTCTTCAACCACGCTTGGCAGCATTAACTTTAATTATGACAGAGCATGTTTCTGAACTTTGCACTTTGATCAGAGAACATTTCTATAGGAGCCAAATTAATTATGTAGGAACGACTAATCAGCATTCTTGAAATGTAACTCAGTGTCAGTGATAAACAAAAGAAAAGTAAGAGAACAAAGTGGGAAAAAAAGGAGGAGAAAGTGTCTGGTAAACGTCAGGAAGGAAGAGCAAAGTAAGAATTGTATGAAGCTTTCAGTGGACAATTTGGATAAAGTGGGCTGACGAAAGGGTGATTTTTGAGATGTGGTAGAGCTTTTTGGTGCCATGGTTACACATTGGAGTCCTTATCTACCAGATAACCATGCCCTGTCATTTCAGAGAATTTTAAGCCATAAAGTGGAAGAGAAAGTGACTTCTAAGATGCATCTGCCAAACCGTTCTGAAGATTTCCGTAAATTCATAGATGCTTTCACTGATTGCAGGTTGCAAAACCACAGCTCTACGCTTCTCCTTCCATCGCCTTTAGAGCAATTCTGTTATTTTATTTCACCTGAGCTTCAACTGTATTTTTAGAAAAGATTCACAGTTTAAGGGTCAGCTATTTCTAGAGCAATTTGCTGATTGGACTCAATTATAATCTCGCAGCTGATCAGTTTTACTGTAGATCACGACGAAGATGTGAATATCTGCAAAAAGGTTGCAGTACGTTAAATTATCAGCTCTACCGGAAAGAAATGACTCATCTTGAGTTGTTTTACTAAAGAAAGGTTATATATGGCTCAGTAACTTGCTGTTATATGACTAAACTCCTTAAAAGAGCGAAAAGAAAGAGTCTGTCTTTGGCACTTTATTGGCAAAAGCTGCAACATATTACATCATCCTTACAGCGAAAGAGCATTACTCTAACAGACATCTAATTATATTAACACCAGATATGTCATTTTTGGGGCATGGCTGTAGATAGCTCAAGATAACTCTGTTATCACCACTTCAGTGGAATAACCCCAAATGTTTTATCATCATCTGAATGATGCGCTTAAAGCATTAAAAGGTTTTGTGCTTTTAAGTGAAAGAACTGAACAGAGATGTAGGCCAAAAGACAGATGAAAGTTCAAAATTATATCACAATGTTTTTGAAGCAACTATTTCAAACTAATTTCAAACTAATTTCTCCCGTTATTTGTATATTTTTCATACTAAAACAAACTGATCCTGGATCAACTCTACAGCTGTTCTGTAGAGAGGCAAAGTCCTTCCCCGTCCTGTGGACCAACATGGGACCGTATTTCAGAAATAACATGGTAGTGAACAGAGAGAGACAGATTATATATGCTACTGTTTGAATTGTGCCATGAATTACACATATGATCTTTGACAATTGTAGAAGATCATTTTGCAAATGCAAGTGTTAAAGTACAACACTGTGAAAATACATGATTAGAAAGACTACTCAGCCCAAAGTCGCACAAATGACGTCTCGCTGAAACTACGATGCCTGTGTGTTTCGTACAGGGATGTAATGTTACTCACACCATTAATAAGTCTTGCTCGTTCTTTCACTTCCCAGCTGACAAAAAGAGTTGCTGGATAAAAAACATCGGGTAAAGATAACCTTACATGTGTTGTGGAACATAGCTAAGTTAGCTAGCTAGCAAGAGGACGTAAATTGTGCGAAACGAGATGGCGTTCACAGGGCAGATTCATCCATCCATCAATCCATCTTCAACCGCTTGTACCTATCGTGGTTGCAGGGTGGGCTGGAGCCAATCCCAGCTTACATCGGGCGTGAGGCGGGGTACACCCTGGACAGGATGCCAGTCCATCACAGGGCACACAAAGACAAACAAAGACAGACAACCATTCACACTCATCATCAATTAACCTAACACGTGCATGTCTTTGGACTGTGGGAGGAACCCGGAGAAAACCCACGCAGACACGGGGAGAACATGCAAACTCCACACAGAAGGGCCCCAGCCCGGATTCAACCAGGAACCCTCTCGCTGTGAGGCGACAGTGCTAACCACCACACCAATCTGCCGCCCAGGGCAAAACTAAATGTTAACACACAGTGACTTTTTTGTCTTGCAAAATCCTCTTTTAAATTGACAAACATCATGTGATTCATAGCACAATTCAAACAATATCAAAACATTATTTTTCTCTTGCAATTGACTACCATATATACAGTATTTTTTTTTACCAAAATAAGGCCTCCATGGTTGGTACCAGAAGGGGACAGACTTCACCTCTCTATTGTTAATCACCAAGACAAATTGCTTGTATGTGCAAACCCACAGTATTTGGTAATAAAACTGTTTCTGATTCAATTTCAAGTAAAAAAAAAAACAGCTCACGTAACCTTAAAGATGCATTTAATGCCAGATATTCCTGATAGCATCACATATCGGAGCCTTTGTTCTCGGCTAAGATGTTGCTCTTCCATGTTCTACCGTTGCAACATTTCATTAAACTGTCCTACACTGGAGGAATGACACAGTTCAATTCTATGTTGCAGAGTAAATTAAAGAATAGAGATGGGTGAACTTGGCTCTAATTCAATAGATAGGTGTATCATTTGTTGCCTTCAAAGACAGGGGGTCGTGTTTTTTTCTTCTGCCTTGTATCAATTAATTTCCCCCTCTACCGACTCGGTAAATGGATCTCTTCAGCAAGGGAATCAATAGTTTCATAAGTCTGTTCTTGTCTTCCAACTTTAACTTTGAGCCATGAATGGTAACATCACTGTGCTATGGGCACCACGACAAAAGCCAGCTGCGCAACGCTGTTAGAGGACTGAAGAAGAGCGAGCAGTGATATCATCTGCTCAGAATAATTGTGCAAAGCAATGCAACACTAGCGATGACTGCTTTGACTTGGAGGAGAAAAACAATGGTGTGCTTGTTTGGATATCTGATCCATGTCACTGCACCAGTGCTTTCATTTGTGCTGTATATAATGATTTCAGAGACTAAATAGGATTTCAGCTAAATCAATTGCATTACAAAAGCAGTACTCCTAAATGCCTCAATTAAAGTCCAGTGGTAAAAACATGGCAGAGGATTGTAAACCAGGCCACCAGGGTTGGCACTTATGAAACAGACCATTAGTCTGCTATAATTGTCAGCAATACTGCCACACATTTGTCTACTGCGTAACCCAGCATAAATTTGGCGGTCACATCAATCAGAGGCCGGAATTAATTGTGCAATTAAGATCCTCATTGCTTGGCAGATATAGCTACTAATGGATCAGTGACAAGTGTGATATGATCATAAAGAGGGGATTTTAATGTACTGTTTAATTGCTCTTATGTGGTGCACAGTGTTACAACAGCAGCTTCACAAGCCCATTTGTTCCCCACGGTCCATAGTCCTATGAGAAGTAAAATATATTCTTCATCTAAGGTCATGGAATGATGTAAGGGCAAGAACGGACAACGTTATCGTCGCACTTAAGCATATGTGAATAATCAAGCTTTGCGGTTTAGAATATGTGGTGTTATTGAAAATATGTTGTGAGTGAATGAGTGTGTGTGTGTGTGTGTTTGTGTGTGTATAACGAGAGAGAGAGAGAGAGAGAGAGAGAGAGAGAGAGAGAGAGAGAGAGAGAGAGTATAAAGAGTTAAGATCACAGCAGTCAGGCTGACACAGAATTAATACCAACAAGCTAATTCACTTACACCGTAGCGAGGGTTTTATAATGAATTATAATGATTTGTCACTGGCAGGCCTCCATTATATTTCATGCGACTCATTGCTTATGTAATAAACTGGTAGTCACAGATTACATTCCTCTGCCTTTGTTTTTTCTATGTCTGCTCGAAATGGCACCGCAACAGGTGAATTGATGAGTTCAATCACTGGTGGCAGGTAGTGGATGGACATCTTTAAGAGGAGGCAAGAATGGTTCCTCATTTCTTGACTGTTACCATTGCTTGTTGCACAGCGAAGCGTGACATTTGACTCGGTTATTACAGGGAAAAAAAGGGAGCTGCAAAAACAATCTCCACTCCACAAAGCCGGGCGATGTGGACTGAAGGCTCAGCGTCGCTCGCAGCTGTAAGCACAAACAGTGCTGCACGCTGGGAGATAAATGCCAACAATAAATAACATCCACTGGCTATGCGTTGGAAGTGTGTAGTGTGTGTGTGTGTGTGCTTAAATGTGCCTTTTTGCATCCATGTGGGACCATCGGTGGTGTGTACGTGTCTAAGTGTGTCTGGGGTCGTTGTATAACACAACTTTACTACAGCGGTCATTGCTTTCAGGCAGGTGATTGCATCTGAGGTCATGAATAATGTGAAGGAAGAGAGGGACAATGGTAAAAGGTAATTGTAAATGGACTTGTACTTATAGAGCGCCTTTCTGGTCTTCTGACTACTCAAGACTACTCAAAGTGTCAGACTAATGCCTCATTTCCACTGCATGGTTCGGCTCAGTTCAATTCACATTTGATACCAAGTTTTTCATTTTGCTGATAGTACCCCCTCGGAGTAGGTGGGATTCTCAGGCAAGTGCCATTTTTAAATCCTGGGACGAATTAATATACAATTTGTGGTCACTATTGCTGGTTTGTGCAGGATGTTGCATGTCAAGTGATGATTATTTCTGACCAATCAGTGGTCTGCCGTTTTTTTGACTCAACCTTTTAGTATCAGCTCAGCTTGCTTTGGACTTTGAGATGCTACCAAAAAAAGGACCAGGTTTAATCCACAACTTCTGCTAACGGAAAACCAAAAAGGAGCAAGTCGGGTAGAGCTGTGCCGTAGCATGCAGTGGACTCAGTGATTGAGGGGAGAGCTGAGGCATGATCAAACATCATTTGCTTTGATCACTCCCACCTAGCCCCGATCCATCCATACTTCAATTGATTATTACATTTAGATCATTTTCCATCTAAATCTCCCTTTTCTTACCACCCTCTCCGCTCTTACCCTATTCCTTTGTCTCTTTATGTCAACTTTAATTAAGATCATTACAAAAGTGTGACGACATAAGCACTCAGAGATCATTTGTAAAGATCACAAAGCACTGAGTCACTCATATTCATGCATATTCTGAATTTTCACAAAGGCATATCTGAGTCTTTCTCCCTCCTCAGAACAGCCCCCTCTGATACGAGTGATGAATTAACCTCCAAACCTGTAGGGGGCAGCAATCCTTTAGAAGTTTTCCCTTTACCCTTATATATAAATAACTGATTGGAACTCCCAGAGCTGTCAAATGAAGGAATAACACAGCACAAAGTGACTGTGTTCACATAGCCATAGATTGATCTCCAGATGTGTCATCTGGGTTCAAGCTCAGCCTTTAGAGTGAATTCTGTCTGAATGTCTCTGATCGTCCTTCCTCTCCTCTTTCAATGAATGTCTCATAACCTGAGGGTCAAAGGGTCTGTCCTTAAAAACAACAACTTGTATAAAAAGTTCCTGTATGAGGAATAATATAAATGACTGTGTAATCATGGATGGTAAAGGCTTAAGCGAGAGGAGAGAGGTATGAAAGAGCAGGCTTATTAGTGATGAGTCCAGTGTTTGGTAAAGGTTAAAGCTGCTCTACTTCTCTGATACAACATACTGTATCCGTCTGAAAATGTCTATTGATATCCTCGGAGTAGACAGGGAGAGGCAGCCAGACAAAGACGGGGAAATCACAGAGACACCCGACTCTGCTCTATTGCTATTTAACCTTTTCTCTTCGCAGCGAGTACATGTTTATTGAAAGCTATTGAGAGCTACTGCTATTGCTTCTGAATGCATGTCAAAATACACCCCGACCATGGTAATTAAAGACGCTAAGGAAACATGCTGGGAGGGTAAATTAATTCCTCTGGGTGCGCGTGCAGTATTCCTGGCATACAATAAAACATCTAAACAAAAGGAGACGTGGAGGGATTTTCGCCGCTGACATTAAACATCAGCAGGCAAATGTCAACGAGACAAAAAATGGATCCTTTCTACTTCAATCTTTACCGCTGGTTCTCATGCCACTGTGTTTGTGTGTGTGTGTGTGTGTGTGTTTGTAAGGCCATACGTCTCTGACAGATGCCTACAGTTCAGTGGCATGTCACTCGTGCTACAATTTAAAACATCATCACATTGTCATTGAGGGAATAACATGAGTGACAGCACGTAAGACACACACACACACACACACACACACACACACACACACACACACACAAACTCAGATTGTTTGACAGAGGAGGCAATTACCAACCATGCTTTTCCTCCATGCTTTATTTGCAATAACTGTCACTGGCAGAGCCCAGGCATGCTTATCTGATTTTTATGAACATACTTGTAGGGATTATTGAGATTTGTGAAAGCACTGCTGGGAAATGTGAAAGTGTGTGAGGACAAGAAAATAGAAAGAGTAAGGGAGAGAGTAGCAAAATGCTACTCTGCCATTGAAAGTGATGAAATATTAAGTGGCAGTCTGTCATAGTGTTTAGAAGTTGGCCAAAAGGGAGACACAAAGACAACAAAGAGAGATTATCACAGTGTTTTCATGATGTGTTTTTTTCTAATCACGTCATGCCTGAGAAGAGTGTGTACCCATCAAACTTCCACACCACGCCGCTCATGAATCCACAGCCCAGGGGCAGTTGTGCATTTTTTAACACTTCCTGCAGCATTGTCCAACTGCGGTCCAGGATGCCTACAAGGGGTATGAATCCGTTTGGTGCATCCCTCCATTTAGAATTGAAGTGTTGGCTGTATTGATTAAAGAGCCTGTGTTTGTAACCTGAAGGTCAGAGGCTTGATAGCAGCAGCAGCAGCCAAAAAGATCATGTATAGCCGCATTATGTTGCCTTTACACTTTTAATATGAATGACACATTTCAAGATGCAAGCTTATGGCTCTTTTAATACAAGTAGGGATGACATATACATATGTATAAGCCCATTTGTCACTTTATTAATGTTAAAATGAAAGTAATACTGTAGAGTGATTAAAGTGGAGCTAAGTCTAGGCTGATGCATTTCTAACTGGAGAAACGGCACATTAGCAGAGTAAAATGTGTCCCAGAGGGCCATTACTCTACAGGTTGAACAGCTCCCATGGCGAGGTTAACAGCCCGGGTGCCAGCCTGAGTATTATGGGTAGGGCTGAGGTTGGCATTAAGGGTTCCTGGACTGCCAAGGTGCTGTGACGCCGGAGCATGCTGTCAGAACGACTGAGCGCAGGCTGGACGAGGGCAGTAGCCTCGCCATCTGTTGCACGACAGCCAAAGTCACCCTGTGTGTAGGCTGTGTGTCTGTGTCTGTGTCTGTGTCTGAGTGTGAGTGTGCGTGTGTGTGTGTGTGTGTGTCTGTGTGCGTGTGTGTGCGTGTGTGTGTTTGTGTACAATGTGTGCATGGCGGGGGGTTCATGTCTACCCTAACACCTACGGAGTCATGTGTGTTCAATCTGGGGTGGCTGGTGAATGTTAAGGCTTATATGGACTTCAAAGCCGTCTTTTAACTACCGCTTGTAATTCCTAATCATTCATTTTTACAGTAGGACATAAATCTATTAAGAAATGATAAATCTAAACTAACAAACCCATTTTAACAAATACAACACTGATAGAGTTACATAAAAGAAACAAGCAAATGAAAATTGCAGTGCGGAGAGCACGATGGAAAGATTGACAGACAGAGAAGTTGATGGGTCGAAGGAGCAGTTAAAGTGCAGCCACCGTGACTAATCCATATCCCAGCTGCACTGAATGATATTCACCATATTTCTAGAGTGAGTTTGTTGAGTCAGTGGGGATGTGCTGGACCAAATGAACTACGGGACTTTGGTTAATTCCCTGTAAACAATAATAATTGTCATATACACCTAAAACAATAGAGAAAAGTCGTCTCATTCTTCTATTTATATGTTTAATAAAGAAATCCTGGTTTTCCTCAATACCATTTTATGTTTTTAAGGGTTTAAATGTGAGAATGATAAGGTACCATTCTCCTTCACTATCAAGTGCATCACTAGTGTAGGAATCCCAACGTCTTAAAGTTGTTAAAGTGATATTCTTATTTCTGAGTGGGAAAGCAGTAGTAAAGACAGAGGTCATAAGGTGAAGTGCTGGCTGGCTACTGACCACTTCTCGGGGGAGCAGAGAGTCCTCTTGGCGAATCACCAACAAGTTTACATTCCCACCCATGGGCGTGGCTCGGAGCAGGGCGACCACCTCTTCCTGGCTCTTACCATTCAGGTCCACTCCACTAACCTGCACGTACACACAGACACACGCACGCACACACACACACACACACACACACACACACACACACACACACACACACACACACACACACACACACACACACACACACACACACACACACACACACACACACACACACACACACACACACACACACACACACACACACACACACACACAATTTTGTCAATTTAGTCTGTCCTTTATTATTGAGATTTACTTTGTTTTCTATTTTAATTATATATATTTAGAATATAGTTAAATGTTGTTGAATAAATGAGGGAACCCAACATGTCAAGCCCCTTATGGTTTTTCTGGGTTTCCCTTGCATGTCCTTTTTTTACTTAATGTTTCTTAAATGGGATCTTCTTCTTGTTTCTTTAACGTGCTAAATACATTTTTTTTTAAAATCCAAACTAAACTGCATTCTGCATTACGTTTCAAGGAAATGTATTTTCATGTTAACGTTGAAACAGAAATACTTGGTTTGGTGTTGAAAAAGATGACTTTTACAGGTTAGTGTTAAGGCTTCTTACTCATTTAAATAACATATGTCAGTGAAGAATGTTACCAAAACAAGTCAACGGCTGACTTTTGGTTTTACACGGGACATGAACGGCAGTCTCTTGGCTGAGTCCTGTGTTTTTTTTACAGACCCACCCACCCCAACCTTCTCCCTATGCAAACTATCGTTGAGTTTATTTAGACGCATATTTGTGATACAACAAAGATAATAACTGAGAAGAAATGTGTTTACCTCGAAATGTGATTGAGAATGCACTATTGTACGGGAACGTCAGGGCTGCACAGATACACACACTCAGCAGCAAAACTAAAATCAAAGAACTCTCCGACTTTAACAAGGTATGGCCTCCAGTATGGCCTCCAAATAACCTTTATGCAGATTACGCACCAGTCAGTTGGAGCTGGTATTGAAGATGGGTTATTTCCCCTGAAGTGAGCACTAGCTGATTTTCATGTCAGTCTGATAGTGGTATAATCAAAATATCGTTCCCTCTAACCACTTTTACTCAGCAATTCAAAGCTGGAGCTAAAATGTCATAGCCATGGGGAACAAAGTATGATTTACTTATTTCAAACAAAAGCTCTGAAAAGATTTAATTTTGGAACAAAACCATATCAGTAAAATAGATAATGAGTCCATGAAATAACATCAATCGCTATTAAATGGTAGGAGGTTGCTAGAAAGTGCTGCCCCACCTCCAGGAGCCGGTCTCCAGCTTTCAATCGGCCATCTTGGATGGCGGCCCCTCGAGGAAGTATGTTTTTGACATAAATAGGAGCGCTGCCACCAATGGGGACGTCTCTTGATGTGATGCTGAACCCGAGACCCTCTGGACCTAGGGATAATGAAAACCAAATGCATACAGTTAGAAATGTAATGTGATAGTTTACTGAGTAGTTTTCCCCATGCTTAATTGCAAGAGTGAGTTCAGTGGTTTCTCACACAACATCAATCCTTGACATTTCCATGTCTTGCTCAAGGACACTTCATTAGGTATGTTTTGCCAGCAGAAGTGCGTGAACCTGGGCAATTACATTGAAAGATTGTCAGCCTGAGCGCTGTCGTGCTGTGCTATCACAGAAATCAGAAAAAAACAGTTATATTATAAACTTTATCGTTCTGAAGAGGGGGAAGTAAATAATGTGTTTATGTTTGGTAAAGTGTTCAAGCACCTCCATAGTCCTCCGAGTTCATAAATGTCATCAACAAAAGATTTGTTTCCCAAGGTAAACAAAGTGACATTCACTTTCTTGTTTTCATTTTAAGTCCCTAAAAAACAACCACTATGTACTTTATCCACTGTGAAAATGATAAAATATGAAGATATAAAATGTGTGTCCGTCCCTCCACATGCATTTTAGAAGAAATATGTACTAGTATGTCATTATAGTTAATAGTAGTATAAAGAATTCAGAAAGGAACCTAAAGATGTTTTGCCAAACTTCCATAGTGCCTTTGCAGTTACTCTTAGAAACTATATAGAAACTAAGATCCTTTTCATTACATGGCGCTGTAACATGAAAAACCACAATGCAGGGATCAAATTATGGTTTTCACCATGTTCTGAACTATAGTCAAGCTATAGTCAACACAAGCAGACTTACGTCCATCCTTGCCATCAGGGTGTGTCTCACTCATGTTTTAAGTAAGTAAAAATGAAAAAATGCCCCAAACTCTAAATATAGTGTCAAAGCTATGAACCAAAATTGAGTGTTTATGATAAATCCATGTGTACTTTAAAGCCACTCTCGCATCAGATTAAAGACCAGTTAAGGACCAGAATAAGCAGAGAAAAGTGAATGATTATGGATTGTAAAATGCCTCAACATGCTGTTCAATAGCCTCTTAAAATGTAGTGCACTACACCTCAAGAGCAAAGCGGCTGTTTTCTGAGTCATCCATGTACCATGTGACCAATGGCAGGTCAGAAGGCTGCGTTCAAATCATGTCTGGGTCCAGGCATCCTTCTGCTATATACTCTAGATAGTTTGAAGTTTGCATAACATCCTCATTATGTATGCATCAATCTCAGAACTCATCAGCTCTCAGTCTGACGATGATATAGCCCCCGGGGGCAACAGACAATATTTCGGGGCTTCAGTGAAGACAGCAGATATCTGGGCAAAGACATCCTCTTCCGTGGGCCCTTGTTATACTCCAATTAGTGACCAGATCCGGATCCAGAGGACATTTAAGCTAATCTCTGTGAACAGATATCTGCATATGAATGCAAATTCACATTAAGCACATTAAAATAGCAAATAAAAAGCTAAATCGTCATCAGATAATAACCGATGGGTTCTGAAATTGCATTTTGGCCAATGTTTTGCCTCTTTTGCTCTCCACACAGACTGTTTACCTGCATGTAATCTGGCTCACCAGATGTATAGTGATGGGATAAAAACGGGGGCCTGGCATCTGGCACGGGCCTTCCACTATCTGTTTTGCAAGGGCACAGTCCGTTTAGTTCCAAGACAACTGTGATTGGTTCAAAGAAACACAGACAAGCCAGAGGGTTTTTCCCTATCCCAGAATGATAAGTCGCTGTAGCCAGAACATACTACAGGTCTGGCAATGTGAGACTAACCTGCATGCAGCCAAAGCCTGCTCAAATGTGATTGGTCGATACTTCTCGAACTACAAACGGACTACAAACAGGAACCAGAACGCTCTTCATACCACTATCTTGTCCCGTTGCCTACAATTTCTGCAATAATGCAGATGTCTGTTTATAGAGATCATGTGTTTGTTCATTAATAGTTGTTTCTGTTCCTAAGTGCAGTGAGTGGCAAGGCTCAACAGCTGAATCTGAGATAACACTTCAGACATCAGCTGTGCAAAGACATTTGAGTTAGGTTTTAAGACTGACCTTTAAGGTTCATCAAATGGAAGTGAATTGCTGGTCTGGAGGAGGTAGGCAAATATAATAATGGATAAATAAGAGGATCTCAGGCCTGACCTTTTCCGTGGACCAAACCTGAATTTGTCAAATAAAAGCAAGAAATAGTTTCAAATGTCAGCTAGGGTATGAGGTAAACCGAATCAATTGGGTTTTTCAGGTTATTCTTTGACAGAATATTAAAAAATTCAATAACCCTGTTACATTATTATCCCCAATGCAATTTCAGTCAAAAGCAACTTGACTTAGTTAAATTGTTTGAGGATAACGATGACCTGGACAAATGAGAACATTCACCGTCCCTGTTACATTATGCTATTAGATAAGTCTTTAAAAACAGCGTTCAGAAAGATACATTCCACCACGCATAACCTAGCCGTCGGCATGTTCTAGCAGTCAAGTGGGAGAGTTGCGTTATGTGGTTTCAGGGGAGGCTTTTCTGGTGGTAACAACAGTGATTAGCATTCGTGTCAAAGTAGCTGCTCATTTTACAGAGCTGTCAGCACCTCTGATGGTTCATCGTGACCTACTTTTCCCCCTATGTCTCTCTGGCAGTCTGACAAACTTTCCGTCGTCTCGCTGACAGTGATGGTGTTGATGAACAAGAAACACAAAGAGCGAGAAGCACGGATGGCAACTTTCTTGCGGCTTCTGCACACAAACAAACTTGTGGAAAGGTGGTGAAGAGGTTGCTTATAAAATGTCAAAAAGTTGAGCTGCCGAGGATAATGACGTGCCATGATCTCCCCGTCAATGCAGTGTGATAAGAGCAGACGGGAAAGGCTGTGATTGCTTAAGTTGAATGTGCAGAGTTTGTCTTCATGAATGATGAATAATAACTTTTAATACAAGGTCACAATGCTGCCATGTCAAAAAGTTCCCTACTAAGAGATTAGACATAATAAGATAAACTAATAAAAGGTGACAACGTGATGAATCAGGTTTCTAAATAAAGTCTTGTCCATCGCTCCGTGATCAGTGATATCCCACCGTACCTCTGTCCTGCAGTTTCAGATCCAGATAAGCTGCACATTACGGAGCCCTTTTCCAATCCTCTACATCACTGTCTTTGTTCCCCTTCCCACTGCAACCCCCCTCCCATGCCAGTGCCTTCCCCCTCCCCTGGCCTGCACACAGCCCTAACGAGCAGAATCAAACTCCTGCCCGTTGTAAGATCCTGTCATTAACGGTCTCCAATCAGGCAATTAAGAGAATGCATCTCTAACAGGCCTGCAGTAATTAACAACTGACATCTTTATTTTGGGTAGACGAAAACTGGGATAAAAGTAATTGTATTGTTTCTGGATTAGTTGAAATCCTGGCTCCAATAAGCCAATTAAACAGTGAACATGAGGAGAGGCTGAGGCACATTAGGATGACTTAATGGGGTGCATATGTCCTTTTCGACTGCACTATTTGATTAAGGCACTCTTGTTTATTTGCCAAGTAACATGTGCTCCTGCCGCTCGGAACTCAGGCCCACTTAGGCCGAATCACAACAATTACAACGAGTCAACAACAAAACTGCTGAAGCCTTTCTAAAAGTACATTAGTGGTGAGGAAGTCTGATGGTAATAAAATGGAACTGTCAAAATGGATTTCAGGGGCACACTTCTCTCAGCAGTAAAACTTCCAATTCAACGACATTTGGACAATAATTAATCCCCAATTTTGAGTTCACAAATCGCTTGAAGTTTACAAGCGAGACACATCCATTCCGGTAAGCCCCATTTAAATCATGAGCAAAAATCAGAAACCATTTTTTCAATTTGGCACTTAGAGCATACTTCTGAGAGTTATGACCATGAAGTGACTCGTGAAAATAAAAGAAACTACTGGCATCGGTCTCCGCTGGAACTGCGCCCGCATCGTCCCAGCTTGGTTTCACTAAAATGAGAGGCTTGTGTGCAGAAAAGGAGAAGAGCTTCATCACATTATAAAAAAAAATAAGTATAAGTTGCACTGCAGTCCCATGCTATGTAAAGAACTCTGCTGGCAGCACTCGGGGACCTACGCCAAACATATTAGAGCAGCTTGTGACTACATTTCCCCGGAGCATGTTGCATTTAGCCTGCGCTGCTGCCCTCACTCGCCGCACTATTCCCTGAAGCTTGCTGCCGCGGCCTCGGTGCCAGCTTTCGACTTAACATCTGCTCCCTCCTACAGAAAAAAAAGGAGCAAAGAGAGAGAGAGAGACAAGGAGTAGGCGAGTCACCTCAGCACTGGTTCATTTTACAACCAACTGCTCGTCAGTTCTTATAAAGATAGTGAAGTGATGAAAATGAGATGGAGTCTGGCAATAAACCCGCCACAATGGTTGGCTCGGATATACAACTGCTCCAGTATCAAAGGTCTGTCCAAGTCCACAAACAAACCAACCTCAGTTCAAAGAAGACTGATTGCTGATACTTAATATTTTAACCACAAGACCGCGGTGATGTAGCACGAGTGTATCAAACCACAACCTCTGCTTTCAAGAAGCAGTGGATCCGTGCTCACTAATGCAAAGAACAAAGACGGATACATGTTTTAATACTTCTTGAAAGATTTACTCTGGAGGAAATGAATGAATGCATACAGATGATGAGACACCCCTTGGGGCGGCAGAAGCTCTGTCCATATCTGACATGGCTGGGAACCGGAGGGTCGCCATTTCGAGTCCCTGTGTGGACCATGAATGGAGAGTGGACTGGTGGCTGGAGAGGTGCCAGTTCATCTACTGGGCACGGCCGATGTGCTGTTGAGCAAGGCACCGAACCCCCAACTGCTCGGGGCACTGGTCACTGGCAGCCCCCTCGCTCTGACATCTCTCCATTAATTGCATGTATATAGGTCCTGTTTGTGCGTGTGTGTGTGTGTATTTCGGGCCTGTGTGTGTGTAACATGAAAAATAATAATAGAGTGAAAAAAATCAAATTTCCTGTTGCAGGATTAATAAAGGAATTCTTCTTGTCCCTTTGTTGCCGTGAGGAGTAAAGTGGGGTGACAGTGACATGTGGAAAAAGACATAGGAAGAAAGAGAAACAGGTGCTATTTGCATCCGCCCTCCCCTTGAAGGACAAACTTTTTAATGGTTGTAACATCAGCTTCTTGATGATCCAAATAGTTGAACTGTATGTTTTTGTCTAAACATGAATGTTAGTGGACCCCAACCCCAATTTCATCCTCCTTTCCATCTTATCATAAAGTGACTACAGCAGCATTTTGTATTGCAACCTTGTTTGGTACAATAACAATAAATGAACCTTGCAAAAATATTGACCTTGAAACTTTGAGAGCAATGAAATGCAGAATGCTGCTGCGTCTGGTCTGTAGAGAATCGAGCAGCTACGTAAAGTCAGAGTGTGATGGGATTAATTATTAATACATTCTCAGCCATTCGTTCTCATCACTCTCAAACAGCCGTGCCAACCACAGTCACGCACAAATTGGCTTTTCCAAGAATCATTTTTTTTTGTCTGGATGGTGCCGCGCAATAGCGTACCTCTGAAGTGCCTTTCAACAGTAAAACACGAACTGACGATTTCTGTGTGTGTGTGGGTGTGTGTGTGTGTGCGTTTGCATGTGATTTACTGAAGGTAAACACAGCGGATGGGTGGATGCGTCATGGCACTGTGCTAAGATGCTTTGGATCTGTCAAGGTATCTGTACCGCTGCCTTCAGATGGCTGCAGAGATTTAATAACCTGAACTAGAAGCTTTTAATAAGGTCCTGTATAACAGCTGTGAACGACATATATTGTGAGAATCATGCAATCATGCATGTTCATTTAGGGATAAATTCAGACAGGTTTTTCTGCTTTCACCACAAAAGGAGCAATTTATATATTATTTATTTATTACTCATTTTCATTGATCATGTACGATGGGACACTGGCGTCCCATCTGGTCTGGTCTGTCAATAATCATTGTGGGTTTATTTACCTGCATGGCTGAAGCTACAGAGACGATGGGTTCGGGTTCTTATATTTCCTGTTGAGCGCAAATTTCCCTGTATCTAACCATCACACATATTATGTTAATTTGCTACTGTGTTTTCTAATTTTTCTTTTGTGGAACTTGATTATTCAAATGGTGATTCATACACGTGTTCAATGAAGTTGTTACGACCACATTAGTCATTATTTTTGATGATGAATGTTTGATTTCAAGAGTTTATTTAAATGTTACGTATTATTCCATTATTACTGCACATTAGCTCCATGTATTAAGTTCCCTCCTGTTGATACAATTACCCGAGGCAGCAGCAAAATGACATTGCACCAGGAAAAGACATTCTGAGACATCTATTCTGACCCAATTTCCACCAAAATACCAACAACCTGCCTTCCGCTGCCTCATTTGAATAAGCCTTCTTGTTTGCGCCTCTCCTCCCACTTGTGCACCAAGTGCTCTGGTCGGGACGACACAGAGAGGCCAGCAAACCACTTGCGATGATCAAGTATGAAAATGCAAAGCAAAATTTTCCCTTTCACAACCATGCATTCTGTTCACTGGTTCTTACCTTTCTTCAGCTGGATGTTGAATTTGCGTCCTTTGTTCTTTAGGTAGGAGCTGGTGGACGGATTTGTGCTTATCCTGCGCTGCAGGGAGGGGGAGGGGGCTGAGGAGGTCCTGGAGACCAAGGTGTGGGGTAACGTGGCGTACCGTCGGCTCGGCTCTGGCGTGCTTCCTGCCAGGGGTCCCTGGTTGCTACAGAGCAAGACACAGATCAAGGTTTAGTTTGTGTTTCACCTACAGAAAAAGACCTGAACATAATGTGCCTAAAAATAAAGCAGGCGTTTTTTTACATACGCTCTGTGTATTTTAAAATGAGAAGGGTCAACTTTTCAGCAACAACTTTAACAAGAACATTACAATATTATGGCAAACCATCATAGTTATAATGTGTTTTGGACTGGTATCAGGATTACTTTTGGGCCACTGCTGGAAATAATAATAGTAAGAGCAGCTTAGGATGCAGACATGTCGGACTGGGCCTGCCTGCTCTGTGGATCAATGGGTTGGTCAAAATGCACTTGTCCAGTCAATAATTTATTAGCTGAGCAATTGCTTGTGGGGTTAAGGTTGTTAGTTTCTAATACCATGCATTCTGTCCCTCTCTCTTGTTAATGAAATGTTTGTTTTCTCCTTTTTTTCCTTTGAGCTAATAACAAGTGGTTTAAAATTGGGTATATATACGGCCATTATCCTTCAGGCTGCTATAATGTAAAGTGTGATGCATAATAATAATAATAATGTCTCAGCATTAAATGATTATCTCTGTGCAGTGATTGATAGATTGATTTAATGTAACATAAACAGGATGGATAGAGATTTAGTGATGTATATGACTGAAATTAAGACTAAACCGATAGATAAGACTTACTCAATAAACCACGTTTATCTTTCTGGAATCAGGACAAAGACGGCACAGAAATGAATAGTAACCACATGCAGATGAAATGGGCTTTTAACAAGATGATCAATCCGCTCTCTTACCTTTTATTGTGTAGCTCTTTTACACTGATGGATTCACAGTGACATTATTAAGGATTAATATTGACGTTGACTTGACTGATTGACTGGTGCAAGCAAAACAGAATCACATTCATGGAGAGCCTGAGACTGCTTATGTGCACAAACATGAACCTGTTTTTTTTTAAACTGTCCGGACAGAAGGTTCTGTCTGTCTCACTTTCAGATTCTACACAATTTAACTCTTAAACCTACTCGTGGTTGAAGCCTGGTTGTGGTCCAGATCTGGGCATCAGTCCCCCCATCTGACTGGACCCCACACTGGACCTGTCCCCCGGCCACTGAGAATCTTGACTAAAGCGGACTCTGTTGGACTGGGGCGGGCTAAACTCGCTCCGGACCGTCAGCAGCTCATACTGTCTCATCATAGATGCAGGGACCACGTGGAAGAGGATGACGGGGCCACGCATGGCCTGCTTGAAAAGGTTCTGGGCCCTGGAGGTGACACAGAGAGAGTTAGAGAGAGTGAGGTCATGCAGACAGAGATGAATTAGCATTAACATGATAAGAGATGCAAGTACAATAAAGTACTATCATAGCTTGACAGATATAGAAGGATAAGGAAGGCGATGTGGTGCTGTATGTTGTGAAGTAATAGGAAGAGTTGAGGTAAGCAGGGATAAATCGCAGGGCTACTCTGCACGTAGCAGCAGAGGACAGAAACTATATGGTCATCAAGACAGGAATGGGATAAGAGTGGTAAATGGTGAGTCAGTGATGAAACATTCCTGTATATATTGTGTCTTCTAGTGAAAGATACTGTATGAGGAGTGTCTTAGTCTATACTACAGTATAGTAGTCTGTGTGTTTGTGTGTGGACATGAGTTGACTCAACAATCAGAACCGAGATGATGAATCATGCATCAGGGAAGCTTTCCAGACAATGAGGTTCCAAAGTAAGCAGACACACACTTCACTCCGGACACACAAAATTAGAAAAAATAGCCAAAGCACACACTCAGTCTCATGCGACTTCCGGGCCAAATAAGCCAAGACAAGAGCTCAACATGATTCCCAGACGCAAGAATTGTTTAGTCTGGTTTGCTGGTGGCACTTAGCATATAGATAGGCTGGCCGGGAGCAAGCCATGCTGCAGCATAAGGGGCTGGATTTCTGGATTCCAACAATCCCACCTCCTGTTTCCAGACCCCCATTACCACGCTAGTAATACCATGCCAGTAACACCCTGCCGATTCTATCCAAATGACAGCCGCTAAGCTGCTTCTGCCACAACAGACAGCACTTCATTCGAGCAGCGTCACAGACGCGAAGCGGGTGCACCGTACCAAGCCACTTCTGCAGGATTTGGTCTCTCCCATCTTTATTCTTATGCTAATTTACTAAAAAATCGCTCGCATGTGCACACTGAGGGGTGGTGACTGAGTGAGCAAGTGTGTTTGTGCGCGAATGTTCCCACCTGCACATATACAGTGCCATCACTCCAGTAATCAGCCTCAACGCGAGCCTGATTGAATAATAAATTACCCCATCAATGCATCATTACATTCAGTTAGATTAAGCGCCTCAAAATATTTACCCATGCAAAACAATCCAAGGAGATTAGACTATCACTTTAAATTGTCACTCTGTGTGGCGCACAATCAAAGGCGGCGGGGGTGGGGGGGCTGATGAGAGCCCGCGGGGGGAAGACTGGGAGGAAAGTTTAGCTCCTTCAACTCATTTTCATGCAGAATCACAAACATCATATGCATTTGGATGCCGGTGAGGAGCGTGTGTTTGGCACAGGGTTGGGGGTAAATGCGGAACGCTACAAAACATCACTCCCTAGTGGATTTGGTTTGTAAGCCTCTTTCACAGTAGAAAAGGCTTGGATGGAAACTGGGATGTTTACTAATGACATAGCATCGTTTTGAAAAGAAACCTTAGTGACTTTTCGAACAGTCGAATGAACACATTAACATAATGTGGTGAGGTAACCGTGATGGTGTGCAGTTCTACAAGCTGATGCAGAGCTTTTCTTGTCTTTGCCAAAGTTGGTTAGAACATTGTGGTCATGTCTTGCAACAAGAAAATACAATTTTCCAAGGTAAAAATGCGTAGTCTCTCCTTGAATACAGCTTGGGTCCAAACTTGGTTTCAGCCTTGGTTTCTGTCAATCATCCAACAGGGTGGCTTAAGCCCAGTGGTTTTAGACTACTATGTCCAGTCCAGTATGACTGTAGGCTGGGCCTTCATGAGCAGGAATCCAGGCTATTTCGTCCTGTGGAGGAGTGGGTGATAAGGTAGAGAGCCAAGCAGACCTCTGTACACTGCCTCCAGAATCCAGCCTGGAGGAGAAGCAATCTATTTCTCAGCCTGACACACACACACACACACAAGTGTAGATAAGATGTCATAGCTCCGTGTAACTGCATGTGTGTCAGCATGTGTGTGTGTGTGTTTGAGCACGTGTGCATGTGTGTGTGCGTGTGTGAGGGAGAAGGTATATGGGTGAAAAAGTCCCAGGTTTATATCTCTATTCCACTTAAGGAAATGAAGGGGAGCGATGAATCGAGGGAAGAGGAGAGGGTTTTGGAACAGAGGGGCGAAGCGGTGATGAAAGACTGCAGGTCACTGAGACCTATTACAGGAACTCAGACATATTTCTGTTTTATTGTGCAGCTGTGT